>NC_086448.1:250910116-251256616 GCF_028390025.1 Pseudophryne corroboree | reverse complement strand
TGAAGATGCGATCCGGACCACTTGTTTAACAGATCCCACTGAAAGATCCGTGCATGGAACCTGCCGAATGGAATTGCCTCGTAAGAAGCTACCATCTTTCCCAGGACTCGCGTGCAGTGATGCACCGACACCTGTTTTGGTTTTAGGAGGTCTCTGACCAGAGATGACAACTCCTTGGCCTTCTCCTCCGGGAGAAACACCTTCTTCTGTTCTGTGTCCAGAATCATACCCAGGAACAGCAGACGCGTCGTAGGAACCAGCTGCGACTTCGGGATATTCAGAATCCAGCCGTGCTGTTGTAGCACTTCCTGAGATAGTGCTACTCCGACCAACAACTGCTCCCTGGACCTCGCCTTTATAAGGAGATCGTCCAAGTACGGGATAATTATAACTCCCTTCTTTCGAAGGAGTATCATCATTTCGGCCATTACTTTGGTAAATACCCTCGGTGCCGTGGATAGACCAAACGGCAACGTCTGGAATTGGTAATGGCAGTCCTGTACCACAAAATGGAGTTACACCTGGTGAGGTGGGTAAATGCGGACATGTAGGTAAGCATCCTTGATGTCCAGTGATACCATGTAATCCCCCTCTTCCAGGCCTGCAATAACCGCCCTGAGCGATTCCATTTTGAACTTGAACTTCCTTATATAAGTGTTCAAGGATTTCAAATTTAGAATGGGTCTCACCGAACCGTCTGGTTTCGGTACCACAAACATTGTGGAATAGTAACCCCGTCCCTGTTGAAGGAGGGGAACTTTTATTATCACCTGCTGGAGGTACAGTTTGTGAATTGCCGCCAGTACTACCTCCCTGTCCTGGGGAGTAGCTGGCAAGGCTGATTTGAGGTAACGGCGAGGGGGAGACGTCTCGAATTCCAGCTTGTATCCCTGAGATACCACTTGTAGAACCCAGAGATCCACCTGTGAGGGGAGTCTTAATCAAAAATGATAATGACATAGCAAAACAAACTAAACAAGTTTTTTTCATTGGTATTTACCAGAGAGGACCAAATGCTGGGTCTAACACAAAATCTCAACAAAGATAATGTCCCACTGCTAAATGCTTATTTGTGTGAGGAGGTAGTCTGTGATCCAATTAAAAAAGTTAAAGATTAATAAGTCACCTGGTCCCGATGGAATTCACCCGAGGGTTCTTATAGAGCTGCATGCTGAACTAGCAAGACCTCTGTTTTTCATGGATTCGGAGGTAGTGCCGATATTTAAAAAGGGGAGCAAAGCTGAACCAGGTAATTATAGACCAGTTAGTCTTACATCTATAGTGGGGAAAGTATTGGAAGGTATTCTAAGGGACAGTATTCAAAAGTTCCTTGAAGCAAATAAGGTCATTAAAAGGAACCAACATGGATTTGTGAAGGACAGATCATGTCAGACCAACTTACTTGGCTTTTATGAAACAGTAAGTGCGAACCTGGATCAGGGTAAGGAGGTGGATATAATCTTTTTAGACTTTGCTAAAGCTTTCGACACTGTTCCACACATGCGTCTTATCTATAAGCTACAAGAAATAGGGCTAGGGAGCACAATATGCACTTGAGTCAGAAATTGGTTAGATAATAGGGAGCAGCGCGTTGTGGTCAATGGATCATTTTCAAATTGGACTAAAGTACTAAGTGTTGTGCCACAAGGGTCTGTACTTGGACCACTTTTGTTCAACATTTTCATCAACGACCTAACAGTAGGTCTAGAGAGCATGGTGTCAATTTTCGCAGACGATGCCAAATTGTATAAGGTTATAAATATGGAGGGGGATGCTGAGTCTCTTCAGAACGACTTAACTAAACTGGAAACATGGGCAGCAAAATGGAGGAATGAGATTCAACACAGACAAGTGTAAGGTAATGCACTGTGGGGGCAAGACCAAAAATTACACCTACATACTAAATGGAGTAATATTAGGGGATTCTGTACTGGAAAAAGACTTAGGGGTTCACATAGATAACAAATTAAGCAGCAGTACCCAAAGTAGGAGTGCAGCAAAGAAGGCTAATAAGATATTAGCATGCATAAAACAGGGAATTGATGCAAGGGACGAGAGTATTATACTCCCATTATATAAATCACTAGTGAGGCCACATCTTGAATACTGTGTGCAATTTTGGGCACCATATTACAAAAAGGATATCCTAAAGCTAGAAAAGGTTCAGAGGCGGGCGACCAAACTAATCAAGGGCATGAAGACGCTGGAATACGAGGAAAGGCTTGCAAGGCTATGCATGTTTACATTGGAAAAGAGGAGACTAAGAGGGGACATGATCAACATCTACAAATATATAAGGGGTCAATACACAGAGCTTGGGAGGGACCTGTTTTCTATAAGATCAGCACAGAGAACACGTGGTCACTCGCTTAGGTTAGAGGAGAGGAGTTTCCGCACATTGAGGCGAAAAAGTTTTTACACAGTAAGGACAATACGTGTTTGGAATTCCCTGCCTGAGAGAGTAGTAACTGCAGACTCAGTCAACACCTTTAAGAATGGGTTAGATAAATTCCTATTGGATAAAGATATTCAGGGTTATGGTGCGTAGGCCCGCATTATAGTTAAATTAACTAGTCCTAACATAAAAATAACTAGTCCTATAATAAGACTGCATAGGAGACCACAAATAGGTTGAACTCGATGGATAATTGTCTTTTTTCAATCTTAGTTACTATGTTACTATGATGACAATGACTACTTCTGATTGATTGATTGATTGTGAATTCACAGCTGATGCTTATAGGTGTTCTTTTGTTTTATTTTGCAGGTGCGTATATTATATGATTTTCTGAGTGGATATTAGCAAGATTTCTTTTTTAGAATCATACCTACTGTATTAGATAGTTATTTGTGTCCTTACAGTTAAAGCATTAAAAAAAGATGGCAGATTATCAATGCCCTCATGCATAGTAATATTAATAATACAGTAGAACCATACTAGCTAATAAAAAAAGGGCTAAAAAAAAAAGAATGCTAAAGTAGGCACACATCATATCATATACAGTAAAGGAAGAGCTAACCAAAATCATCAGAATATAATAATAATAATAATCATCATCATACATACATACATACATACATACATACATACATACATGATAATCATAATACATGATAAAGTCTGCTGCTTTGTCTAGTCTAGTGCCTGGACAGAATAGATCTGCTGTAATCAACTACTAGACCATGGCACACATCCAGCTGGCATTTGCACAGGTCCTGCACATTTGCTGCTCTCTCCCTCATATATAAAGGAGTGGCAGGTGTTTTCTAACTTTTTTCCCCAATAAATTGACCAGCAGAGGTCTATAATGTGACAGCTGGAATTTAATTGATGCCCCTGAAGGTTGTGCGTGCAACCCGGTATTTTGGAGATCCAAATATAAACTTGAACACAGTGGAACTGAAATTAACATGTGAAAGTACTGGCAAATACTGTATACAAACAACTTTATAGAAGTATAGACCACTAGAGTCTCAGTTAAAACAGGAATATTTTCAACTCAAACAAGTAATTCCAATCACCACATGGTTATCTATCTATCTATCTATCTATCTATCTATCTATCTATCTATCTATCTATCTATCTATCTATCTATCTATCTATCTATCTATCTATCAGCCATAACATTAAAAGCACTAATAGTGAATAACACTGATTATCTTGTTACAATGGCGCCTGTCAAGGGGTGGAATATGGACCTCATTCCGAGATGATCGATAGCTGCTTTCGTTCGCAGCGCAGCGATTAGGTAAAAAACTGGCACTTCTGCACAAGCGTATGGGGCGCAGTGCGCACGTGCGACGTACTTTCACACAAGACTATGGGGTATATGCAATTGCGGTCGAATTGCCGCAAATGTCAAGCATTTTCGTACTTGGCAAAAAAATAAAACGCAAAAGCCGGACCACGCACTGAAAGGGGTCCCATGTTTACACATGGGACCCCTTTCCCCAAATGTCGGGACCCCCCGTGACTCCTGTCACAGAGTGTCCCTTCAGCCAATCAGGGAGCGCCACGTCGTGTCACTCTCCTGATTGGCTGTGTGCGTCTGAGCTGTCAGACGGCGCATAGCACTATGCCGCTCCATTATCTTCAATGGTGGGAACTTTGCGGTTAGCGGTGAGGTTACTCGTGGTCCCTTTTGCGTTTTATTTTTTTGCCAAGTACATGGATTACAAAAAAGAAGAGGACAGATCTACACTGGATTTTGGTGAGTATAATTTTATTTTCAGGTACCCCGTGGATTCTACTTGGAGAAGTGGACAGAGTCGGCGTGTGAACATAGGTAAGTATGTGTGTGTCGGCGTGCATGTATGTAATAAAGTTTTACTATCACGGTGTGCGTGTACTGTTTTTATTTGGGTATTTTTTTTGCAGTAGAACTATAGGTACCGGCGGGACCGTTTCCCCCCTGCATGCTGGTACTTGTGGTTCTCCAAGTACCAGCTTGCGGGGGAGGCTTGCTGGGACTTGTAGTTCTGCTACAAAAAACAATATTCTTTATTTTTGTCACTTGGCTATCAGCCCCCCATCCGCAGCCCTTGGATGGGGGGGACAGCCTCGGGCTTCACCCCTGGCCCTTGGGTGGCTGGAGGGGGGGGGACCCCTTGATTTAAGGGGTCCCCACTCCTCCAGGCTACCCCGGCCAGGGGTGACTAGTTAGTGATTTAATTCCACGGCCGCAGGGACCGATATAAAAGTGTCCCCCGGCTGTGGCATTATCTGTCTGACTAGTGGAGCCCGGTGCTGGTGTTAAAAATACGGGGGACCCCTAAGTTTTTTGTCCCCCGTATTTTTGGCACCAGGGCCGGACGCAGAGCCCGGTGCTGGTTGTGAAAATACGGGGGATCCCCTGTCATTTCCCCCCCCGTATTTTTACAACCAGGACCGGCTCAAAGAGCCCGAGGCTGGTTATGCTTAGGAGGGGGGACCCCACACATTTTTTAACACGATTTTTTACACAGTTTTGTGACGTCCATGAAGTCGAATCCAGGACGCACACTATCGTCAATTGGTCCGTTTTTCGACAGCGGGACTGTCGAATCCGTTTTTTATTGAATATGTCGAATTCGGATCCCGGCGGGAGGGTGTCTGACTGTCGAATTGTGTCGAATTTAAAAACGGTCGAATTCCGGCAATTGCATATACCCCTATGCAGTTTCACACAAGGTCTAGCGCCGCTTTTCAGTCGCACTGCTGGCCGCAGAGTGATTGACAGGAAGTGGGTATTTCTGGGTGGTAACGGACCATTTTCAGGGAATGTGTGTAAAAACGCAGGCATGTCGGATAAAAAAGCAGGAGTGGCTGGGGAAACGTAGGCGTGGCTGGCCGAACGCAGGGCGTGTTTGTGACGTCAAAACAGGAACTAAACAGTCTGAAGTGATCGCTAGCTAGGAGTAAGTCTCGAGCTACTCTGAAACTGCACAGTCTTTTTTTGTAACAATGCTGCAAACCTTTCGGTCGCACTTCTGCTAAGCTAAGATACACTCCCAGAGGGCGGCGGCTTAGCGGTTGCACTGCTGCTGAAAGCAGCTAGCGAGCGATCAACTCGGAATGAGGGCCTATATTCGGCAGCAAGCAAACACAGTTCTGGAAGTTATGTAGGAAGCAGGTTAAATGGGCAATTGTAAGGATCTGAGTGACTTAGGAATTGTGGGGGTCACTCAGACCCAACTGCACGCTGCATTTTTTCGCAGCCGTGCGATCGGGTCTGAACTGTGCATGTGTGTGACCTGCCGGGCATAGACGGATCCTACGAAGAAAGCGATCGCACTGGCGATCGCAAGAAGATTGACAGACAGAAGGCGTTCGTGGGCAGCAACTCACCGTTTTCTGGGAGTGTCCGGAAAAACGCAGGCGGGCCCAGCAGTTTCCAGGAGGTTTCCTGACGTCAGCAACATCTCGGATCGTTGCAGCGGCTGAGTAAGTCCTGGGCTGTGCAGAAAGTGCACAAACTTTTGTTTGTGCAGCTCTCTGCACAGCCGATCGCACCCCTGCACAGCGTTTTCCCCCTCCCCTGTAGGCGGCGATTACCTGGTTGCAGCAGTGCAAAAAATATCCTGCGTGTGACCAGGTCTGAATTAGGCCCTGTGATGGCTGGACATCTGCGTCGGCATTATGACAGCCGGCATCTTGACCGCATCCCGATTAAATTATCCCAAAATGCATCAAATAAGTAATTTCCTATTTATTATTAAAGTTGTTCAGTATATCTCGCTGCTCTTATCAAATGACTGAATGCAAATACTCACAAATAAAATAAAGATTAATTTTTAAATCTTGGATGAAATTATGAAGATGAGGGGAATAATGGAGAATAACAGTGTGACAGAGGCATAATAAAGAATGATAATGAAAAGTGGTTAATGGAAAATAATGCAGGTGAAAGTATAATATTAATGATTAGGGGGATGATTAATTGATGGAGAGCTAATAATAAGGGATGAGGCTTATTGAGTGATGGAAGATAAACAGCTAATAAATGATGGATGAATGTTCATCATAAAAAACAATTAGATTCCTAGATGCATACCATAATAAAATGAGCATTGCAAAGTTTGGAAAGTATTAAGTGATTCTCTACTTATGAGTCATGTTCTAAAACATTGCCTCATTGCATCCCATGTCCTCTGCTTCTCCTCTCATGATGCATGCTCCCATCTCACCCATCTTTTCATCATGTCCCTCTTTTTTTTTAGCTCTAAACACCTTCTCACCTCATTCCTTTCCTCCCACTTGATTTTTGAGCACCTTCCATCTGTCCACTAGAACCCACTCCACTCCACTCCACCCAAATCCAAGGACCACTTTCCTTGATCTCTGCTGCTTTTGACCCTGACGTCTTACACCCTCCACTCTATTGGTCTATATGACTCATGATTCTATTCCTTCATCATCAGCAGCCCCTTTTAAGTCTCTACCTCCGACTATACTTGCCCCTTATTTTCTTTACCTGTAGGCATCCCCAAGAGTTCATTTGCGATACAAACACAGAAAACAAGTTCTGCACTTCTAACCTACCTGTGTAGAGCAATTGAAATACAGATATTCTTAGTACTAACTTCGGCAAGTTAGTAAACTTCCCCACCAGCGACAAGGTTATCTCTGTTAGAGGAAGACCTAACACTGACCTAACATCCATGACTGTAGGTGCACAGTGACGTTATTATAAACCTAGTGATAGTTACCTCAGCTGCAAGCACTTAGGGAAAGGCTAAAGCTGGGTACACACTAGGCGATATTTTAAACGATTTTGCTCATTTTGACCCTTCAGAGCGATATCATTTGTAATATCGTCCAGTGTGCACGCACAATAAGGCTAATTTAGGTTGGATCGCAAATCCCGATCCAACCGGAATTTTTATGACGGCCCCGCGGGGCGGCCACAGAAAAAGCGATCACCTTTGCCTGTCAATCAGGCAGAGGTGGTCGCGGGGGCGGCAACGCCCCGTTTCCAGGGAGGAGACGGAGTGTTGCAGGGGTGGGGCGACCCGAACGGTGGGCGGGGCGGCGCAAACAGGGGCGTGTTCGTGGCGGCTGCTTGACGTCACACGCATCCACCGCGACAGCTAAGGTGGCGCCGGGACTACTGCGGGCACAGCTATGCTGCGCCGGCAGGAGTCATCCTTAGTTCCTGCTGAGAAGCAGAAATTGCGAATCGATCGCAATTTCTGCTTGTTGAAGGGGGAGAGGTGCCGGTCACATGCTGGGCAGCCTTGCCCAGCGATGGGTGGCCCCCAGCATGATATTAACGATATTGGGGCTAATTCAGTAAGGATAGAAAATTCTGCTAATCAGCAGAATTTGCTATCCTTACTGAATTAGCCCCAATATCGTTATGAAGCCTGCTCCCACAGGTCGTTAACAAGGTGTTCTGACGTCAGTACATGCAGGTCAATTTTGGATAAACTGTATTATCCAAAACTGCATGTTCTGGGTGGTGGCCGGGTGATGTCACTGAGCGATATTGTTAGTGTGTGTACCCGGCTTAAGTCTCGGAATTTTACAGAAGAATTAGCAAAACAGATGTGTTGCTTGGAAATGTCATCAGTGTATAGATTGTACCAATACTATCTATACACTGATAGCACTCAAATTTACCTCTCTCCCTCTGACCTTTCTTTGTCTATCTTCGCCTATTTCTCTGTCTTTCTGCCATATCCTCCAGTGCTTCTTGAAACTCTAGCTAAAACAACACTCATTGTTTCCATCCCCCTCCCCTCCACTCTGTTGATAACAACTCCCTCTCTTCTGTCCAACAAATGTCGAGCATGCCAAGGAGGAGCAGACACATCCAGAATTTGCAATGGAGTGTGGCCATGACCTCATACAACTGGACACACCTTTGAAACAGAAAATATTTTTAAAAAGGTCCATTTTGATTTAAATAAAGCTTTACATCAATTTGGAATACTCGTAAAATCATTATTATTATTATTACTACCAGCATTTGCACACTGCTTCGCTCGCATGGATGTCTGTTATTGCTAGAGATGAGCGGGTTCGGTTTCTCTGAATCCGAACCCGCCAGAACTTCATGTTTTTTTTCACGGGTCCGAGCGACTCGGATCTTCCCGCCTTGCTCGGTTAACCCGAGCGCGCCCGAACGTCATCATGACGCTGTCGGATTCTCGCGAGGCTCGGATTCTATCGCGAGACTCGGATTCTATATAAGGAGCCGCGCGTCGCCGCCATTTTCACACGTGCATTGAGATTGATAGGGAGAGGACGTGGCTGGCGTCCTCTCCGTTTAGAATTAGAATAGATTAGAGAGACACTTGATTTACTAATTTTGGGGAGCATTAGGAGTACTCAGTAGTGTGTACAGTGCAGAGTTTTGCTGATAGTGACCAGTGACCACCACTTTTATTTATAATCCGTTCTCTGCCTGAAAAAAGCGATACACAGCACACAGTGACTCAGTCACATACCATATCTGTGTGCACTGCTCAGGCTCAGGCCAGTGTGCTGCATCATCTATATATATTATATATCTGTCTGACTGCTCAGCTCACACAGCTTATAATTGTGGGGGAGACTGGGGAGCACTACTGCAGTGCCAGTTATAGGTTATAGCAGGAGCCAGGAGTACATAATATTATATTAAAATTAAACAGTGCACACTTTTGCTGCAGGAGTGCCACTGCCAGTGTGACTAGTGACCAGTGACCTGACCACCAGTATATAATATTAGTAGTATACTATCTCTTTATCAACCAGTCTATATTAGCAGCAGACACAGTACAGTGCGGTAGTTCACGGCTGTGGCTACCTCTGTGTCGGCACTCCGCAGCCCGTCCATAATTGTATATACCAGTGACCTAACCGTGGTTTTTTTTTCTTTCTTTATACATACATACTAGTTACGAGTATACTATCTCTTTATCAACCAGTCTATATATTAGCAGCAGACACAGTACAGTGCGGTAGTTCACGGCTGTGGCTACCTCTGTGTCGGCACTCGGCAGCCCGTCCATAATTGTATATACCACCTAACCGTGGTTTTTTTTTCTTTCTTTATACATACATACTAGTTACGAGTATACTATCTCTTTATCAACCAGTCTATATATTAGCAGCAGACACAGTACAGTGCGGTAGTTCACGGCTGTGGCTACCTCTGTGTCGGCACTCGGCAGCCCGTCCATAATTGTATATACCACCTAACCGTGGTTTTTTTTTCTTTCTTTATACATACATACTAGTTACGAGTATACTATCTCTTTATCAACCAGTCTATATATTAGCAGCAGACACAGTACAGTGCGGTAGTTCACGGCTGTGGCTACCTCTGTGTCGGCACTCGGCAGCCCGTCCATAATTGTATATACCACCTAACCGTGGTTTTTTTTTCTTTCTTTATACATACATACTAGTTACGAGTATACTATCTCTTTATCAACCAGTCTATATATTAGCAGCAGACACAGTACAGTGCGGTAGTTCACGGCTGTGGCTACCTCTGTGTCGGCACTCGGCAGCCCGTCCATAATTGTATATACCACCTAACCGTGGTTTTTTTTTCTTTCTTTATACATACATACTAGTTACGAGTATACTATCTCTTTATCAACCAGTCTATATATTAGCAGCAGACACAGTACAGTGCGGTAGTTCACGGCTGTGGCTACCTCTGTGTCGGCACTCGGCAGCCCGTCCATAATTGTATATACCACCTAACCGTGGTTTTTTTTTCTTTCTTTATACATACATACTAGTTACGAGTATACTATCTCTTTATCAACCAGTCTATATATTAGCAGCAGACACAGTACAGTGCGGTAGTTCACGGCTGTGGCTACCTCTGTGTCGGCACTCGGCAGCCCGTCCATAATTGTATATACCACCTAACCGTGGTTTTTTTTTCTTTCTTTATACATACATACTAGTTACGAGTATACTATCTCTTTATCAACCAGTCTATATATTAGCAGCAGACACAGTACAGTGCGGTAGTTCACGGCTGTGGCTACCTCTGTGTCGGCACTCGGCAGCCCGTCCATAATTGTATATACCACCTAACCGTGGTTTTTTTTTCTTTCTTTATACATACATACTAGTTACGAGTATACTATCTCTTTATCAACCAGTCTATATATTAGCAGCAGACACAGTACAGTGCGGTAGTTCACGGCTGTGGCTACCTCTGTGTCGGCACTCGGCAGCCCATCCATAATTGTATATACCACCTAACCGTGGTTTTTTTTTCTTTCTTTATACATACATACTAGTTACGAGTATACTATCTCTTTATCAACCAGTCTATATATTAGCAGCAGACACAGTACAGTGCGGTAGTTCACGGCTGTGGCTACCTCTGTGTCGGCACTCGGCAGCCCGTCCATAATTGTATATACCACCTAACCGTGGTTTTTTTTTCTTTCTTTATACATACATACTAGTTACGAGTATACTATCTCTTTATCAACCAGTCTATATATTAGCAGCAGACACAGTACAGTGCGGTAGTTCACGGCTGTGGCTACCTCTGTGTCGGCACTCGGCAGCCCGTCCATAATTGTATACTAGTATCCAATCCATCCATCTCCATTGTTTACCTGAGGTGCCTTTTAGTTGTGCCTATTAAAATATGGAGAACAAAAATGTTGAGGTTCCAAAATTAGGGAAAGATCAAGATCCACTTCCACCTCGTGCTGAAGCTGCTGCCACTAGTCATGGCCGAGACGATGAAATGCCAGCAACGTCGTCTGCCAAGGCCGATGCCCAATGGCATAGTACAGAGCATGTCAAAACCAAAACACCAAATATCAGTAAAAAAAGGACTCCAAAACCTAAAATAAAATTGTCGGAGGAGAAGCGTAAACTTGCCAATATGCCATTTACCACACGGAGTGGCAAGGAACGGCTGAGGCCCTGGCCTATGTTCATGGCTAGTGGTTCAGCTTCACATGAGGATGGAAGCACTCAGCCTCTCGCTAGAAAACTGAAAAGACTCAAGCTGGCAAAAGCACCGCAAAGAACTGTGCGTTCTTTGAAATCCCAAATCCACAAGGAGAGTCCAATTGTGTCGGTTGCGATGCCTGACCTTCCCAACACTGGACGTGAAGAGCATGCGCCTTCCACCATTTGCACGCCCCCTGCAAGTGCTGGAAGGAGCACCCGCAGTCCAGTTCCTGATAGTCAGATTGAAGATGTCAGTGTTGAAGTACACCAGGATGAGGAGGATATGGGTGTTGCTGGCGCTGGGGAGGAAATTGACCAGGAGGATTCTGATGGTGAGGTGGTTTGTTTAAGTCAGGCACCCGGGGAGACACCTGTTGTCCGTGGGAGGAATATGGCCGTTGACATGCCAGGTGAAAATACCAAAAAAATCAGCTCTTCGGTGTGGAGGTATTTCACCAGAAATGCGGACAACAGGTGTCAAGCCGTGTGTTCCCTTTGTCAAGCTGTAATAAGTAGGGGTAAGGACGTTAACCACCTCGGAACATCCTCCCTTATACGTCACCTGCAGCGCATTCATAATAAGTCAGTGACAAGTTCAAAAACTTTGGGTGACAGCGGAAGCAGTCCACTGACCAGTAAATCCCTTCCTCTTGTAACCAAGCTCACGCAAACCACCCCACCAACTCCCTCAGTGTCAATTTCCTCCTTCCCCAGGAATGCCAATAGTCCTGCAGGCCATGTCACTGGCAAGTCTGACGAGTCCTCTCCTGCCTGGGATTCCTCCGATGCATCCTTGCGTGTAACGCCTACTGCTGCTGGCGCTGCTGTTGTTGCCGCTGGGAGTCGATGGTCATCCCAGAGGGGAAGTCGTAAGCCCACTTGTACTACTTCCAGTAAGCAATTGACTGTTCAACAGTCCTTTGCGAGGAAGATGAAATATCACAGCAGTCATCCTACTGCAAAGCGGATAACTGAGTCCTTGACAACTATGTTGGTGTTAGACGTGCGTCCGGTATCCGCCGTTAGTTCACAGGGAACTAGACAATTTATTGAGGCAGTGTGCCCCCGTTACCAAATACCATCTAGGTTCCACTTCTCTAGGCAGGCGATACCGAGAATGTACACGGACGTCAGAAAAAGACTCACCAGTCTCCTAAAAAATGCAGTTGTACCCAATGTCCACTTAACCACGGACATGTGGACAAGTGGAGCAGGGCAGGGTCAGGACTATATGACTGTGACAGCCCACTGGGTAGATGTATGGACTCCCGCCGCAAGAACAGCAGCGGCGGCACCAGTAGCAGCATCTCGCAAACGCCAACTCTTTCCTAGGCAGGCTACGCTTTGTATCACCGCTTTCCAGAATACGCACACAGCTGAAAACCTCTTACGGCAACTGAGGAAGATCATCGCGGAATGGCTTACCCCAATTGGACTCTCCTGTGGATTTGTGGCATCGGACAACGCCAGCAATATTGTGTGTGCATTAAATATGGGCAAATTCCAGCACGTCCCATGTTTTGCACATACCTTGAATTTGGTGGTGCAGAATTTTTTAAAAAACGACAGGGGCGTGCAAGAGATGCTGTCGGTGGCCAGAAAAATTGCGGGACACTTTCGGCGTACAGGCACCACGTACAGAAGACTGGAGCACCACCAAAAACTACTGAACCTGCCCTGCCATCATCTGAAGCAAGAAGTGGTAACGAGGTGGAATTCAACCCTCTATATGCTTCAGAGGTTGGAGGAGCAGCAAAAGGCCATTCAAGCCTATACAATTGAGCACGATATAGGAGATGGAATGCACCTGTCTCAAGTGCAGTGGAGAATGATTTCAACGTTGTGCAAGGTTCTGATGCCCTTTGAACTTGCCACACGTGAAGTCAGTTCAGACACTGCCAGCCTGAGTCAGGTCATTCCCCTCATCAGGCTTTTGCAGAAGAAGCTGGAGGCATTGAAGAAGGAGCTAAAAGGGAGCGATTCCGCTAGGCATGTGGGACTTGTGGATGCAGCCCTTAATTCGCTTAACAAGGATTCACGGGTGGTCAATCTGTTGAAATCAGAGCACTACATTTTGGCCACCGTGCTCGATCCTAGATTTAAAGCCTACCTTGGATCTCTCTTTCCGGCAGACACAGGTCTGCTGGGGTTGAAAGACCTGCTGGTGACAAAATTGTCAAGTCAAGCGGAACGCGACCTGTCAACATCTCCTCCTTCACATTCTCCCGCAACTGGGGGTGCGAGGAAAAGGCTCAGAATTCCGAGCCCACCCGCTGGCGGTGATGCAGGGCAGTCTGGAGCGACTGCTGATGCTGACATCTGGTCCGGACTGAAGGACCTGACAACGATTACGGACATGTCGTCTACTGTCACTGCATATGATTCTCTCAACATTGATAGAATGGTGGAGGATTATATGAGTGACCGCATCCAAGTAGGCACGTCACACAGTCCGTACTTATACTGGCAGGAAAAAGAGGCAATTTGGAGGCCCTTGCACAAACTGGCTTTATTCTACCTAAGTTGCCCTCCCACAAGTGTGTACTCCGAAAGAGTGTTTAGTGCCGCCGCTCACCTTGTCAGCAATCGGCGTACGAGGTTACATCCAGAAAATGTGGAGAAGATGATGTTCATTAAAATGAATTATAATCAATTCCTCCGCGGAGACATTGACCAGCAGCAATTGCCTCCACAAAGTACACAGGGAGCTGAGATGGTGGATTCCAGTGGGGACGAATTGATAATCTGTGAGGAGGGGGATGTACACGGTGATATATCGGAGGGTGAAGATGAGGTGGACATCTTGCCTCTGTAGAGCCAGTTTGTGCAAGGAGAGATTAATTGCTTCTTTTTTGGGGGGGGTCCAAACCAACCCGTCATATCAGTCACAGTCGTGTGGCAGACCCTGTCACTGAAATGATGGGTTGGTTAAAGTGTGCATGTCCTGTTTTGTTTATACAACATAAGGGTGGGTGGGAGGGCCCAAGGACAATTCCATCTTGCACCTCTTTTTTCTTTTCTTTTTCTTTGCATCATGTGCTGATTGGGGAGGGTTTTTTGGAAGGGACATCCTGCGTGACACTGCAGTGCCACTCCTAGATGGGCCCGGTGTTTGTGTCGGCCACTAGGGTCGCTAATCTTACTCACACAGTCAGCTACCTCATTGCGCCTCTTTTTTTCTTTGCGTCATGTGCTGTTTGGGGAGGGTTTTTTGGAAGGGACATCCTGCGTGACACTGCAGTGCCACTCCTAGATGGGCCCGGTGTTTGTGTCGGCCACTAGGGTCGCTAATCTTACTCACACAGTCAGCTACCTCATTGCGCCTCTTTTTTTCTTTGCGTCATGTGCTGTTTGGGGAGGGTTTTTTGGAAGGGCCATCCTGCGTGACACTGCAGTGCCACTCCTAGATGGGCCCGGTGTTTGTGTCGGCCACTAGGGTCGCTAATCTTACTCACACAGCTACCTCATTGCGCCTCTTTTTTTCTTTGCGTCATGTGCTGTTTGGGGAGGGTTTTTTGGAAGGGCCATCCTGCGTGACACTGCAGTGCCACTCCTAGATGGGCCCGGTGTTTGTGTCGGCCACTAGGGTCGCTAATCTTACTCACACAGCTACCTCATTGCGCCTCTTTTTTTCTTTGCGTCATGTGCTGTTTGGGGAGGGTTTTTTGGAAGGGACATCCTGCGTGACACTGCAGTGCCACTCCTAGATGGGCCCGGTGTTTGTGTCGGCCACTAGGGTCGCTTATCTTACTCACACAGCGACCTCGGTGCAAATTTTAGGACTAAAAATAATATTGTGAGGTGTGAGGTATTCAGAATAGACTGAAAATGAGTGTAAATTATGGTTTTTGAGGTTAATAATACTTTGGGATCAAAATGACCCCCAAATTCTATGATTTAAGCTGTTTTTTAGTGTTTTTGGAAAAAAACACCCGAATCCAAAACACACCCGAATCCGACAAAAAAAATTCGGTGAGGTTTTGCCAAAACGCGTTCGAACCCAAAACACGGCCGCGGAACCGAACCCAAAACCAAAACACAAAACCCGAAAAATTTCAGGCGCTCATCTCTAGTTATTGCTCAGTGGAACTTATGTTACAAAGACAGTAGTGCCATCTTGTGATGTATATTTTACACTTTACACATCGATCACAAAATTTCTTTGTAAACAATATTTGCCATTTTTCCATCAGAGATTAAAAAAAAAAAAATTATGTTAGGAGCAACTAACTCATGATAACGCCACATAAAGCTGCCCATGGGAGAAGCAGCTGGTCTGGAAATCTATGCTTGTAGCCCTGAGCTTTTGCAAAGCATACGCTTACAGGAAACTGCAGGTGCTTGATATGAAAAGGAAAAATGCTGGGGATGAGGGAGTGGCAGAGCTAGCAAGTGGTGCGGCCAGGTGCAAAATATGCTATGGGCCCCTACTCCCAATTTCTCTTGCATTTATTTCACTGCATGTGACACATACAGGGGTTTATTTACAAAGTATCGGGTTGTAAAACCTGATGGTTAATTTATGCCAGAAATATAAAAGGTCAATCATATTACTACCAATGTTTTGCTAGTAAAATCATTGCCCTTTTCAATTTTGTGCATAAACACGATCAAGAGCACCAGGTTTTATAAACCCCATAGCATACCTCCCAACTGTCCCGATTTTGGCGGGACAGTCCCGTTTTTCACGGTCTGTCCCGCTGTCCCACCCGCGGCTCGCAGTGTCCCGCGGGTGGGGGGGCAGTTGGGAGATCCCTCCCTGTCACTCGCTGCTCTGTGGAGAGCAGCGGTGAATAGATGCTGTGCGCATGCGCACAGCGTCTATTCACGGCAGAGAGGGACAGGGGGCATGACCAGCAGCTCTCACAGCGCTGTTCATGCCCCCATAATGATTAAAACGGGGGCGTGGCCTGCGATCGCGGCACTTGCTGCGAAGCCACGCCTCCTTGTCATTAGGCCACGCCCCTAAAATGGTCCGTTCCTCCACCGCTGAGATCAAAGTTGGGAGGTATGCCCATAGTGTAATAAATGCAAGACAAATTAAAATTGATATCTGTTGAGATTACAGCAAGCACAAACCTGCCAGATATTGGGCTAAGTACTCAGTGACGCCTTACAGCTTACTACCCTCCCCCCAGGAGTACTCACAGGACCTCATAGCTCACTGTTCCCCCTTGCAGTTTACACCTCTCTCATAGCACACACTGGGGTATATTCAATTGGTGTCGAATCCCGGCGTGGATTCGTCATTTTTATGATTCAACACTATTCGACAGCCGAAACCCTGCACCCGGGACACTGAATTCGACATATTCAATTAAAAACGGATTCGAACACGCCCCCGGTCGAAAACGGACCAATTGTCGAATAGTGGGCGGCATGGATTCGACTTCCTGACGTTTGGAATCATATATAGGGCTTGTTTGCTGCGTGCTCAGCAGCCATTTTGTGAACCTGCAGAGCGGAGTGAGGAGCTGCAGAGTGATCAATTTGGTTTTGCTTGCTGTGGTATCGTTCACACACCCAGCACTTTCATCTAGGGCGGACAGAAGACCTTCAGTCACCCCGGAGGAGAGTAGTTTTTGGAGCGAATTTGACATTTTTAGGTAAGTACCACATGTGGTCTGGCATTGCATGTACTGTAGGTGTTTGTGTAGTGAATGGGTGTTGTTTTGAGTGCTTGGCTACTGTTTTGTATGAGGTATGAGTGCAGCATGTAATGTTTTGGTGGGGGGGGGGGTGCCATGAGGTGTACATGTGGTGCTTCTTGGGTGTGTTTGGGGTATGTGTATGTGTACAGGTGTGTATTTTTAAGGTCCTGCTTGTATTGCTGCATGATTCTAGTGGAGTTTTGTGTTTGGGGATGGTTTTTCATGTTTTTTTTATTTGCTAAAATGTATTTTTGGTCATGCTTCAACACTGGTGTACTACCAGCATGACATGTTGGAGTGCAGGGATGCATTTACTGGCCTTTTGGGTTGTTTGGGCATGGTTTTTCATGTTTTTTTTATGTGCTAATGTGTGTTTGGTCATGCTTGAGCACTGGTGTACCAGCAGCATGACATGTTGGGATGGCTTTACTGGCTTTTTGGGTGGTTTTTCATGGTTTTTTTTAATGTGTTTGGTCATGCTTGAGCACTGGTGCACCCCAACATGTCATGTGCTGGCACATTTACTGGCTTTTTGGGTGAGGTTTTTCATGTTTTTTTATATGCTAATGTGTTTGGTCATGCTTGAGCACTGGTGTACCAGCAGCATGACATGTTGAGGTGGCTTTACTGGCTTTTTGGGTGGTTTTTCATGTTTTTTTTAATGTGTTTGATCATGCTTAAGCACTGGTGCACCCCATCATGTCATGCTGATAGCACATTTACTGGTCTTTTGGGTTGTTTGGGTGTGGTTTTTCATGTTTTTTTATGTGCTAATGTGTGTTTGGTCATGCTTGAGCACTGGTGTACCAGCAGCATGTCATGCTGCTGGCACATTTACTGGCTTTTTGGGTTGTTTGGACGTGGTTTTTCATGTTTTTTTTAATGTGCTAATGTGTTTGGTCATGCTTGAGCACTGGTGCACCCCAACATGTCATGCTGCTGGCACATTTACTGGCTTTTTGGGTTGTTTGGGCGTGTTTTTTTTAATGTGCTAATGTGTTTGGTCATGCTTGAGCACTGGTGTACCAGCAGCATGACATGTTGGGGTGGTTTTACTGTTTTTTTTGGGTGGTTTGTCATGTTTTTTTTAATGTGTTTGGTCATGCTTGAGCACTGGTGCACCCCAACATGTCATGCTGCTGGCACATTTACTGGCTTTTTGGGTTGTTTAGGCATGGTTTTTCATGTTTTTTTCATGTGCTAATGTGTTTGGTCATGCTTGAGCACTGGTGTACCAGCAGCATGACATGTTGTGGTGCAGGGGTGGCTTTTGTGTTTTTTTTATAGAATAAATTATGTAATGTGGGCTGTGCGTCTCTGTGTTTTATTTTTGGTGTGTTTGGTTGTGTTTTTTGGGGTACATATGTAAAAATAATTTTTCATTTTCTTTTTACACCAGGGATGTCCAGGGACCAGCGCCCCCGATTCCTCCCTTCCCCCCACTCCTCAGAAGAATTGCTGGACAGCAACGAGGAGTGGGCGCCGACCCAGGAGGAGGAGATGGCCGAACAAGCATCCAGCGATCAGCCGCTGTCATCAAGGGACCAACCAGAAAGTAGAAAGAAAAAGAAAAGGCCAAGACAGGTAATTACTTTCAGCACCTAGAGCCACAATACCATCCAACTTGACACACCCATTGGCTAGTTTGCGCACTGCCAGGCACACCGACACACCACAAGGCACACCTACAGGTATCTTTGCGTACTGCCAGGGACACTGACACACTCCCAGGGACACCTACAGATCATTGTGATAGTATTAATAGCATGTTTTATTTCCTTAAAAGGCAAGAAGCCAGCCAGAGGATCAGTCAGAGGAGGAAGCCTCTGGAGAAGACACAGGACGGAAGATTGTGCGTGGACCCCGGTACACAGAGGCGGATGGCGTCGACAGGTCCTACGACATTCTGTATGGACCAAGGGCACAGACAACAGCAGCAAAGACAAAGATCTGGGACACCATCGCGAGTCAAGTCACTGCATTATCTGGAAACCGCCGGAGCACCAGAAACTGCATGAAGCGGTACAGTGATTGCCGTAGACAGATAAAAAAAAAAGACGGGGACTCAGCGCCGACATGAGACAGGAACTGGAGGTGGTCCGCCTCTCAATTTCAAGTGGCTGCCCTGGGAGGAAGTTATAAAAAGGGGGCGGTCTTCTGTATGCCGACTGACGGGATCCCGGCGCACAGTATACCGGCGCCGGGATCCCGACAGCCGGCATACCGACACTTATTCTCCCTCGTGGCGAGCGCAGCGAGCCCGCAAGGGGCTAATTTGCGCTCGCCACACTGTCGGTAAGCCGGCGGTCGGGCTCCCGGCGCCGGTATGCTGGTCGCCGGGAGCCCGACCGCCGGCATATCGTAGTGAACCCATAAAAAGGCACATGAACCCTGTCATGGTCCAAGGAGTTAGCGGAGGTGTGGACTCCACCCGTCCTGCTGGCTTTCCCGAGGAGGAAGAACCGCCCAGAAGACGGAAGACGGCGGGAGCACAGCAGTCCAAAAGGAGGCATGATGGTAAGAATACATTCAGATGAGCTGTACTAAACTATTATTTTTTTTCTTTGCTAATGTGTTTGTTCTTTCCCTTAAACACGCCTGCCCAGAGGACATCACCTGCGCGCAGGACATCAACAGAGCGCAGAACATCACCTGCGCGCCAGACATAATCAGAGCGCAGACCATCACCTGCACGCCGGACATCACCAGTGCGCAGACCATCACCTGTGCGCCGGACATCATCAGCGCCCAGACCAGCACCTGGGCGCCAAACTTCAACAGTACGTAGACAATCACCTGCGCACCGGACATCATCAGCGCCCAGACCAGCACCTGGGTGCCAAACTTCAACAGTACGCAGTACATTACTTGCGCGCAAGGCATCCCCAGCTCGTGATCTACCCTCCAGGAGCTCAGAAACTGTGACCCAAGAGCCTCAAGAAGACATTACCCTTGTGAACAATACCACTTGAGCTTCTTGTTGAGACGAGAGACCATCATGTCAATATGTGGAATTCCCCACTGACGTGTCAAGCACCCGAACACCTCCGGGTGAAGCCCCACTCTCCTGGGTGGAGGTCGTGTCTGCTGAGGAAGTCTGCTTCCCAGTTGTCTGCTCTCGGAATGAAGATCGCGGACAGCGCCACAGCATGCCTTTCTGCCCAGAGGAGAATCCTTGTTACCTTTGACATTGCTGCTCTGCTCTTTGTTCCGCCCTGTCGGTTTATGTACGTTACTGCCATCACATTGTCCGACTGAACCTGAATGGCTTGATCTTGAAGAAGATGTGATGCCTGTAGAAGGGTGTTGTATATGGCCCTTAGTTCTAGAATGTTGATTGGAAGAATGGCTTCCTGACTTGACCATCTTCCTTGGAACTCCTTGGTTACCCCTGGGTGACTGCTCCCCAATCCCTGAAGCTTGCGTCTGTGGTTAGCAGAATCCAATTTTGAATCCCGAACCTCCGGCCTTCGGTCAGGTAAGAAATCTGAAGCCACCACAGAAGGGATATCCTGGCTTTTGGCGACAGACGGATCCTCTGGTGCATGTGAAGATGCGATCCGGACCATTTGTCCAACAGATCCAGCTGGAAGGGCCTTACATGAAACCTTCTGTACTGCAGCGCCTGGTAAGCTGCCACCATCTACCCCAGAAGGCGAATATCTAGATGCACCGATATCTGGGTTTGTCTTAGAACATCCCGCATCATCGTCTGGATCACCAATGCCTTTTCCAACGGAAGGAACACCTACTGTGCTTCTGTATCCAGTATCATCCCCAGGAATGGAAGCCACTGTGTTGGTTCCAGATGAGATTTTGGTAGGTTCAGATTGTTCACTCCTTGTTTGCGGAAGAGAAACGTCATCTTTGCCATTACCTTGGTGAACACCCTTGGTGCCGTAGAGAGGCCAAATGGCAGAGCCTAGAACTGGTAGTGACAGTCCTGTAAGGCAAACCTTAGATAAGCTTGACGAGGCGGCCAAATCGGAATATGAAGGTAAGCATCCTTGATATCCAGAGACACCAAGAATTCCCCTTCCTCTAGCCCTGAGATCACCACTCTCGGAGACTCCATCTTGAACTTGAACACCCGTAAGTACGGGTTCAATGACTTGAGATTTAAAATGGGCCTCACCGAACCGTCTGGTTTCAGAACTACAAACAGGTTGGAATAATAACCCTGACCTTGTAGCTGAAGTGGAACTGGAACAATGACCTGAGTCTGTACCAGTTTTAGATTTGCTTCCTGTAAAGTCATACTTGCTTCTTGAGAAGCTGGTAAGCCTGATTTGAAGAATCTGTGAGGTGGGAGTTCCAGAAACTCCAGTCTGTAGCCCTGGGCTATAAGATCTTTGACCCAGGGATCCTGGCATGATGTTGCCCACATGTGACTGAAGAGTCTCAAATGGGCTCCAACCTGCCTGTCTTCCGGGCAGTGCGGTCCACCATCACGCTGAAGGCTTAGAGGAAGCAGAACTGGGGTTCTGTTCCCGTGAACCTGCAGTTGCTGGTTTTCTGGGTTTACCTCTATTGCCTTTAAATGCCGTAGAAGAACCTTTGGTTTTGTTTTTAAACTTTGACGTCCAAAAGGACTGCAGAGTTGGAGCAGTGTAGGATTTTCTAGCCGGGGGAGCTGCAGAAGGAAGGTATGTAGACTTACCCGCCGTAGCCTTGGATATCCACATATCCAGTTCATCTCCAAAAAAGGCTTCACCCATGAAAGGTAGACTTTCCACGCCTTTCCTGCAATCCGCGTCCGCAGTCCACTGGCGTAGCCACAAGCCCCTGCACGCGGACACTGCCATGGCAGTGGAGCGTGCATTGAGCAAACCAATTTCCTTTATGGTCCCCACCATAAAGTTAGCAGAATCCTGTATATGTTGTAGGAGTAAAATTATCTCCCCCCTGGATAAGGAATCGAATCCGTCAATTAGATTACCTGACCATTTTGCAATGGCCCTAGAGATCCATGCACAAGCTATAGTGGGTCTCTGGGCCACCCCTGAAGCTGTGTACAGAGATTTGAGAGTGGTCTCAATCTTGCGGTCTGCAGCATCCTTCAAGGAGGCTGCCCCAGGAACAGGTAAAACTATCTTACGAGACAGCCTAGAAACTGATGCGTCAACTATCGGTGGGTTTTCCCATTCTTTCCTATCATCCTGAGGAAACGGGAAGGATATGAGTAACCGTTTTGGGACCTGAAACTTCTTGTCAGGATTTACCCAAGTTGCTTCAAATAGGGAATTTAATTCCTTAGATGCAGGGAAAGTAGCTGAGGATTTCTTTTTCACATTAAAATAAGATTCCTCCTCGTACTCTGATACCTTATTAGGGATGTGCAGGACGTCTCTAATAGCTTCTATCAGGGCCTGTATTCCCTGTGACAAAGCAGCATCGCCCCGTCCCGAGTCCACCTCAACCTCCTCTGGGTCTGATACATCATCAACGGTATCAGCCTGCATGATTTGGGCCAGGGTACTCTTCTGTGGACAAATGGCAGGGGTCTGAGATGCTGGAATGACCACTGAATCTCTAGTCATCAGGTCATCAACAGATTGCCTTAAGTATTGCGTCTCCTTCTCATTTTGGGATAATTTATTTGAAATATTTGAGATCATCCCTTTTAATGAATCTAACTATACTGGTTCAGATCCACTAGCCTGGGAATGTGTATTATCCTGAGTACACGGCAGTGAGCCCCAGATTGAGAAAAACACTCTGCTGTGCATGAAACACACTCCTTTGACATAGTAAATGTAAAAGAACACACACACATACAGGATGAATAGGTTAAAAGCACAGTTAACCTACACAGAGCCCCCTAGGGAGACGCAGAGTATGATGGAGCCAGCCACACAGCGCCCTTATAGCTAATTATATTGCAGCTGGGTCGCAAACTAAGCATTTCTAATAAAGGCTCAGTATTTTAATACTGCTCCCCCCCTTTGCTATGACCCCCTGGTACCGCTGAGGCAAGCTGGAGTCCTTGTGGAGGGGCTGCACTTCCGTGCCAGTCTGTCTGTGTAGAGCTGCAGAGGGAAAATGGCACTGGTGAGCTGCTGGATTCGCTCATAGCGAAGCCTTGCCCCCGTAATGGTGCTCGGTCTTCCCAGGTTTTCATACTGGCTGAGGTATGTTTGTTGCTTAACAGTGGGTTAGAACCCCTGTAAGCTAGTTTGCCAGTGTGGGTATTTCATTAGTGGCTCAGCGCGCCCCTCACAGCGGGACACACGCACCGCATGTCATCCTGAGCCCTGGAGCGCAGCCTGCATGTCAGCTCTGCGCTCCATACCGTTATGCCGCCATTGAACCCGGTGACCCGCTAACTGAGACACCGGGCGTCTACTCACCACTCTTCTATCTCCTGGCTGTTAGGGGTGGCGACGTGCTGCCGGTCTGTACGCTCGCCGCGGTGAGGCTTGCGAATAGGAACCTCAGGAGCTCAGTGTCCTGTCAGCAGGGAATGGGACCATTAACCCTGGAGGAGTTTGGGCTGCCCCCCACCCCCCTAAGTCCCATGAAGCAGACAGGCTGTTGCCAAAAAGCGCTGTCTGAAAACATCAAACATATAAAATTAATGTAGAAAACTCTTCAGGAGCTTCCCTAAGCGTGATCGGCTCTTCTGGGCACATTTCCTAAACTTAGTCTGGTAGGAGGGGCATAAAGGGAGGAGCCAGCCCACACTATCAAGTTCTTAAAGTGCCCATGGCTCCTAGTGGACCCGTCTGTACCCTATGGTACTAATGTGGACCCCAGTATCCTCTAGGACGTAAGAGAAATAAGAATATACTGACCTATATATTTAGATCACTTGATCTACAGTATTTGGTTCTCACAGAGTTAATAAATAAAAAAAGTATGCAGGAAATAATGTTATCCCTGCCATTCCCAGTATGTACATTTATTTTGAATGAAAAGCACAAGAAGTCTGTATCTATTATGTGTGATTGCCGGGAGAAATAGACCACCTCTCTATTTTAATGAATACATTGTTATAAAATAACAAAACACAGAGGAACATTGCTTTATTATCTGTTTGAATAGAAGCCACATACAACAGACAAAGTCAGAGAAAGGGGCCTATTTATAAAAGTCGTAAAAAGAGGAGAAAAATGATACATGCTGGGTTCTTCTTGCTTCGTTTCATATCAAATTCATCTAGATTTATTATCTGCTAATATACCATAGAACAGACGTATATTTTATTATAAAGCAGTGTTGCTAAAAATATATGTCCTACTAATAGCCTACTCATGCATATAATAGCCATCACCTCCGCATAGCCTCCAGTTTGTTCTTGCCAATAGAAAAGGTTGATCAGATGAATTGAATATAAGTAAATGGAGTCATTTATGAAGTACACAAAGAAGCAGCACAAAATCCACTTTCCCTGGCACCAGTGCTGGCTCCAGATGTGGGGCTGCAGCGCGGTCCAAATTTCAAATAGGGCAGTCACACCTACTGACACCAGCTGTCATCCCAAACTGACTCCCTGGCAGTTGGTGTGACTCCCCACCTCTGGATCCGCCACTATCTGGCACTGGCAGTGATACCAATGGCCTGATTTTAAGGTGTAAGCAAAGCAAAAAAGGGTAAGTAACTGTGCACATGGACAGACCATGTTGCAATGCAAGGGGTACAAATACTGTACATTTAATTTTTTTGTATGCAGAATAAATACAGGCTGCTTTTACATGTAGCCCATAAATATTGGGCAGCTTTAGTTTATACTGCTATTTAGATTTCGGTTATTACATGCCCTTCTCAAATCTAATTCTCACTGAACAATTTAAATCTCCCCCACCTATAGTGTAACATGGTTTAGTCAAGTTGCCAAGTTGCTTGCTATTTTTGGATTTGCTCCCACCTCAGAATCAGGCCCCAAATGAGCATTATAATAAAAAATAGATTTTGTAGAGACGTACCAGATAACGCAATGCCCCATTAAGACAGTTTAACATAAACAATGAGGTTGACAAACGATATATGTAATTTCACTGACATTATACTGGGCTTTCATATGTATGTTATCATTGATTAATATTAAAGAGCTCCTAAGGGCAGCTTTATATAGGAAAGCTACCCTATACCAGAAATGATGATAAGGGGAAAGAGCCTCATGGCATTCCTAACCCTAGACACACAGGACTTTCAAATTGGGGCTGTCTAAATCGGATAGTTGGTTGGCATTATACTCTATACAGGTCTTCCCTTTATTGAATAGAAGTAATATTTTGCATAGCATTTAAGGTGGGTATCCTATTACCAGTGGTAATTTACCGCATGGCAAATTACTGTGACAATTGGAGAACCTGTCACGGTAAATCCCCTTTTTTGACAGGCTATCCAATAATAGCCCATTTTTACTGTGTGCTAAATTGCGTTATATTGCATGTAAACACATAGGCCCATTGCTCTTTGCAGAACCTATGTGTTTATGCGCAGTCATCGTAGCTTTTGAGATGACTTTTGGGGATTTAGTTTTGCATGCCTGAGGCAGGCGGACGTAATCACTGTTAGGTGCCGATGCCAGGGGCTAATAGGATAATTCCAGGCGCACTAATTGGCTGAGGTAATTAACTGCAGCTAATTGCATAGCAACATCAGTCTTGGGCTGAATCTCACACTTATGAGCCGCAATATTTTAGCCAGTAATATTGAGTAAACACTGTGGCATAGTTGTCTACTCACCTAGAATGGTAGGCTAATTTCCCAGCCATGCACTGTGTGTGACATCGCAGTAGGTACTGTGATGTCACTAACATGGAGTCTCAGCATCCCTCATGCTCTGCACTGTTTGTTTGATTAATTAAATAAATGGTGGAAAAATAAGAATTTACTTACCGATAATTCTATTTCTCATAGTCCGTAGTGGATGCTGGGGACTCCGAAAGGACCATGGGGAATAGCGGCTCCGCAGGAGACAGGGCACAAAAGTAAAAGCTTTAGGACTAGCTGGTGTGCACTGGCTCCTCCCCCTATGACCCTCCTCCAAGCCTCAGTTAGGATACTGTGCCCGGACGAGCGTACACAATAAGGAAGGATTTTGAATCCCGGGTAAGACTCATACCAGCCACACCAATCACACCGTACAACTTGTGATCTGAACCCAGTTAACAGCATGATAACAGAAGGAGCCTCTGAAAAGAAGGCTCACAACAACAATAACCCGATTTTTGTAACAATAACTATGTACAAGTAATGCAGACAATCCGCACTTGGGATGGGCGCCCAGCATCCACTACGGACTATGAGAAATAGAATTATCGGTAAGTAAATTCTTATTTTCTCTAACGTCCTAGTGGATGCTGGGGACTCCGAAAGGACCATGGGGAGTATACCAAAGCTCCCAAACGGGCGGGAGAGTGCGGATGACTCTGCAGCACCGAATGAGAGAACTCCAGGTCCTCCTCAGCCAGGGTATCAAATTTGTAGAATTTAGCAAATGTGTTTGCCCCTGACCAAGTAGCTGCTCGGCAAAGTTGTAAAGCCGAGACCCCTCGGGCAGCCGCCCAAGATGAGCCCACTTTCCGTGTGGAATGGGCTTTTACAGATTTTGGCTGTGGCAGGCCTGCCACAGAATGTGCAAGCTGAATTGTACTACAAATCCAACGAGCAATCGTCTGCTTAGAAGCAGGAGCACCCAGCTTGTTGGGTGCATACAGGATAAACAGCGAGTCAGATTTTCTGACTCCAGCCGTCCTGGAAACATATATTTTCAGGGCCCTGACTACGTCCAGCAACTTGGAATCCTCCAAGTCCCTAGTAGCCGCAGGCACCACAATAGGTTGGTTTAAGTGAAATGCTGAAACCACCTTAGGGAGAAATTGAGGACGAGTCCTCAATTCTGCCCTGTCCGTATGAAAAATTAGGTAAGGGCTTTTATAGGATAAAGCCGCCAATTCTGCTACACGCCTGGCTGAAGCCAGGGCTAACAGCATTACCACTTTCTATGTGAGATATTTCAAGTCCACAGTGGTGAGTGGTTCAAACCAATGTGATTTTAGGAATCCCAACACTACATTGAGATCCCAAGGTGCCACTGGAGGCACAAAAGGAGGCTGTATATGCAGTACTCCCTTGACAAACGTCTGAACTTCAGGAACAGAAGCTAGTTCTTTTTGGAAGAATATCGACAGGGCCGAAATTTGAACCTTAATGGACCCTAATTTGAGGCCCATAGACAGTCCTGTTTGCAGGAAATGCAGGAATCGACCCAGTTGAAATTCCTCCGTAGGGGCCTTCCTGGCCTCGCACCACGCAACATATTTACGCCAAATACGGTGATAATGTTGTACGGTTACATCCTTCCTGGCTTTGATCAGGGTAGGGATGACTTCATCCGGAATGCCTTTTTCCTTCAGGATCCGGCGTTCAACCGCCATGCCGTCAAACGCAGCCGCGGTAAGTCTTGGAACAGACATGGTACCTGCTGGAGCAGGTCCTGTCTTAGAGGTAGAGGCCACGGGTCTTCCGTGAGCATCTCTTGAATTTCCGGGTACCAAGTCCTTCTTGGCCAATCCGGAGCCACGAGTATAGTCTTTACTCCTCTCCTTCTTATGATTCTCAGTACTTTTGGTATGAGAGGAAGAGGAGGGAACACATACACTGACCGGTACACCCACGGTGTTACCAGAGCGTCCACAGCTATTGCCTGAGGGTCCATTGACCTGGAGCAATATCTGTCCAGTTTTTTGTTGAGGCGAGACGCCATCATGTCCACCTTTGGTTTTTCCCAACGGTTTACAATCATGTGGAAGACTTCTGGGTGAAGTCCCCACTCCCCCGGGTGAAGATCGTGTCTGCTGAGGAAGTCTGCTTCCCAGTTGTCCACTCCCGGAATGAACACTGCTGACAGTGCTATCACATGATTTTCCGCCCAGCGAAGAATCCTTGCCACTTCCGTCATTGCCCTCCTGCTTCTTGTGCCGCCCTGTCTGTTTACGTGGGCGACTGCCGTGATGTTGTCCGACTGGATCAATACTGGCTGACCCTGAAGCAGAGGCCTTGCCTGACTTAGGGCATTGTAAATGGCCCTTAGTTCCAGGATATTTATGTGAAGTGACGTTTCCATGCTTAACCACAAGCCCTGGAAATTTTTTCCCTGTGTGACTGCTCCCCAGCCTCTCAGGCTGGCATCCGTGGTCACCAGGACCCAATCCTGAATGCCGAATCTGCGGCCCTCTAGGAGATGAGCACTCTGTAACCACCACAGGAGAGACACCCTTGTCCTTGGAGACAGGGTTATCCGCTGATGCATTTGAAGATGCGATCCGGACCATTTGTCTAGCAGATCCAACTGAAAAGTTCTTGCGTGGAATCTGCCGAATGGAATCGCTTCGTAAGAAGCCACCATCTTTCCCAGGACCCTTGTGCACTGATGCACTGACACCTGGCCTGGTCTTAGGAGTTTACTGACTAGGTCGGATAACTCCCTGGCTTTCTCTTCCGGGAGAAACACCTTTTTCTGTACTGTGTCCAGAATCATCCCTAGGAACAGCAGACGTGTCGTCGGAATCAGCTGCGATTTTGGAATATTTAGAATCCATCCGTGCTGTCGTAGTACTATTTGAGATAGTGCTACTCCGACCTCTAACTGTTCTCTAGACCGTGCCCTTATCAGGAGATCGTCCAAGTAAGGGATAATTAAGACGCCTTTTCTTCGAAGAAGAATCATCATTTCGGCCATTACCTTGGTAAAGACCCGGGGTGCCGTGGACAATCCAAACGGCAGCGTCTGAAACTGATAGTGACAGTTCTGTACCACAAACCTGAGGTACCCTTGGTGAGAAGGGCAAATTGGGACATGGAGGTAAGCATCCTTGATGTCCAGAGACACCATGTAGTCCCCTTCTTCCAGGTTCGCTATCACTGCTCTGAGTGACTCCATCTTGAACTTGAACCTTTTTATGTAAGTGTTCAAGGCTTTCAGATTTAAAATGGGTCTCACCGAGCCATCCGGCTTCGGTACCACAAACAGCGTGGAGTAATACCCCTTTCCCTGTTGTAGGAGGGGTACCTTGATTATCACTTGCTGGGAATACAGCTTGTGAATGGCTTCCAATACCGCCTCCCTGTCGGGGGTAGACGTTGGTAAAGCAGACTTCAGGAACCGGCGAGGGGGAGACGTCTCAAATTCCAATTTGTACCCCTGAGATACTACCTGCAGGATCCAGGGGTCCACTTGCGAGTGAGCCCACTGCGCGCTGAAATTCTTGAGACGGGCCCCCACCGTGCCTGAGTCCGCTTGTAAGGCCCCAGCGTCATGCTGAGGACTTGGCAGAAGCGGGGGAGGGCTTCTGTTCGTGGGAAGAAGCTGTCTGCTGCAGTCTTTTTCCCCTTCCTCTGCCCCGGGGCAGATATGAGTGGCCTTTTGCCCGCTTGCCCTTATGGGGACGAAAGGACTGAGCCTGAAAAGACGGTATCTTTTTCTGCTGCGAGGTGACTTGGGGTAAAAAGGTGGATTTCCCAGCCGTTGCCGTGGCCACCAGGTCCGATAGACCGCCCCCAAATAACTCCTCCCCTTTATACGGCAATACTTCCATATGCCGTTTGGAATCCGCATCCCCTGACCACTGTCGTGTCCATAATCCTCTTCTGGCAGAAATGGACATCGCACTTACTCTTGATGCCAGAGTGCAAATGTCTCTCTGTGCATCTCGCATATATAGGAATGCATCCTTTAAATGCTCTATAGTCAATAATATATTGTCCCTGTCCAGGGTATCAATATTTTCAGTCAGGGAATCCGACCAAGCCACCCCAGCACTGCACATCCAGGCTGAGGCGATTGCTGGTCGCAGTATAACACCAGTATGAGTGTATATACTTTTAAGGATATTTTCCAGCCTCCTATCTGCTGGCTCCTTAAGGGCGGCCGTTTCTGGAGACGGTAACGCCACTTGTTTTGATAAGCGTGTGAGCGCCTTATCCACCCTAGGGGGTGTTGTCGGGGGTAACCCACGCTTCATCACACACTTCATTCAATTCATCTGATTCAGGAAAAACTACGGGTAGTTTTTTCACACCCCACATAATACCCCTTTTTGTGGTACTTGCAGTATCAGAGATGTGCAAAACCTCCTTCATTGCCGTGATCATGTAACGTGTGGCCCTACTGGAAAATACGTTTGTTTCTTCACCGTCGACACTGGAGTCAGTGTCTGTGTCTGGGTCCGTGTCGACCCACTGAGGTAACGGGCGTTTAATAGCCCCTGACGGTGTTTGAGACGCCTGGACAGGCACTAACTGAGCTGCCGGCTGTCTCATGTCGTCAACAGTTTTCTGTAACGTGCCGACACTGTCACGTAATTCCTTAATTACGGCCATCCATTCAGGTGTCGACTCCCTAGGGGGTGACATCACCATTATAGGCAATTGCTCCGCCTCCACATCATTTTCCTCCTCATACATGTCGACACACACGTACCGACACCCAGCACACACACAGGGAATGCTCTGATAGAGGACAGGACCCACTTAGCCCCTTGGGGAGACAGAGGGAGAGTTTGCCAGCACACACCAGAGCGCTATATATGTATAGGGACAACCTTACAATAAGTGTCTATCCCTTATAGCTGCTTATATCTGTTATTTTGCCAAATAAGTGCCCCCCTCTCTTTTTTGCCCTGTTTCTGTAGTTGCAGGATGCAGGGGAGATTCTGGGAGCCTTCCTACCAGCGGAGCTGTGTGGGAAAAATGGCGCTGTGTGCTGAGGAGATAGGCCCCGCCCCCTTCACGGCGGGCTCTTCTCCCGCTTTTTTCTGGAAAACTGGCAGGGGTTAAATACATCCATATAGCCCAGGAGCTATATGTGATGTATTTTTTTGCCAAATAAGGTAAATTCATTGCTTCCCAGGGCGCCCCCCCCCAGCGCCCTGCACCCTCAGTGACCGAAGTGTGAAGTGTGCTGAGAGCAATGGCGCACAGCTGCAGTGCTGTGCGCTACCTTATGAAGACAGGAAAGTCTTCTGCCGCCGATTTATGGACCTCTTCTTGCTTCAGCATCTGTAAGGGGGCCGGCGGCGCGGCTCCGGGACCCATCCATGGCTGGGCCTGTGATCGTCCCTCTGGAGCTAATGTCCAGTAGCCTAAGAAGCCCAATCCACTCTGCACGCAGGTGAGTTCGCTTCTTCTCCCCTTAGTCCCTCGATGCAGTGAGCCTGTTGCCAGCAGGTCTCACTGAAAATAAAAAACCTATTTAAACTTTTACTCTAAGCAGCTCAGGAGAGCCACCTAGATTGCACCCTTCTCGTTCGGGCACAAAATCTTAACTGAGGCTTGGAGGAGGGTCATAGGGGGAGGAGCCAGTGCACACAAGCTAGTCCTAAAGCTTTTACTTTGTGCCCAGTCTCCTGCGGAGCCGCTATTCCCCATGGTCCTTTCGGAGTCCCCAGCATCCACTAGGACGTTAGAGAAAAGAAGGTGAGGGAGTATGTGAGAATGACATGACATAATGATGGGAGGTAGGAGAGAGAGAAAGTGCATAAACTACCAGCCAATCAGCTCCTAACTGCCATGTTACAGGCTGTTTTTGAAAAACGACAGTTAGGAGCTGGTTGGTTTGTACTTTATCTCTCTCCAAGGCTTAATAAATTGATCCCCAAGTCTGATATATACATTTAACAGCAATAATCACTATGTGGCCCACCTCTTCTGTTTTTGTAACCTCAATCAGACCTCATTTTTCATGTAGGCCAAATTATTTTAAATATCATTTTGGTTAAATAAAATGCAAAAACACATTGCCGTTGGACGTCTTGGCTATGTATTTTCCCACATTCTTATAGACTCACCCCACCCTTCCTCTCAACCAGTCGGTGTATAGCACCCAGAGTCTCTGCAGTAAATGAGGTGAACTTAAATTCCCTTCCACTGGTGTCTCATTACATCACCTGCTGTGCCAGAGTGAGACAAACTCTACTTCTAAATACTCCTTTTCAACAGTCAAACTGATTCAACGATGCAGTTTGGTTTGTTAATATTTCTAGTTTAATCTATGATGATGGATTTACATTCATCTTACAGGTAAATTGTGAGCTCTTACAACTTTCATTACACAAATATACGTTGCCCCTTTTAGAGTCATTAGTGGCTCTTGAAAGATTTCTAATATGTCATACTTGCCTACCCTCCCAGAAGCTGCAAGAGGCTCACGATTTTTCGGGTAGTCCCCTGCAGCCCCAGAAGGGTAGCTGACTCTCCCGCATCCCGCACAATCCTGCCCACTTCATAGTGAAGCGGGCAGGCTAAGGATAACATAATACACTCTCAGAAAGCCTTCTGAAGGGACGGGGCTAATTGCGGCATTTAGCCCCACCCCCCACCTGCGGACCAGCTAATCACTGTCATTTCCTCCTCTTGGGGGTGGGGCCTAATGATATCACAGTTTGGCCACACACCCCGAAGTTGCCTGCTGCATCTCCTCACCTGGCTTCTCCCGGAGAAGAGACTTGAAAGGTAGGCATGTATGCTATATGCACAGTTGAACTTGGTTAATTGGGCCCTCAAGGGATGGCACATTTAGTCTCACTTCAAGAGGTATCCCACTTACCCAGGTTCAAGAAGTGTTTGCCTCACTTATAGAGCTTCTCACTTATGCAGGTTCAAACAGGATACCCCTGTAAGTCCAGGTACAGTGTACTTTAGTGGGGTATTGCATAAAGACCTGTCAAAACCTGCACTAATCCCAGTTACAGAGGTTCTTAAGCCTATCATCTCATTTATAGAGGCTAATAAACAGCACTAATCTCACTTAAAGAGGTCCTAACAGCAATCATCTCAGTTATAATGGTGATTATTCCAAATAATCGAAAAAAATCAGTCTCAGTTAAAGAGGTTTGACAGGCTCATTAAGACAGGTTTTTTGGTGCAGAAATGCCGGGACCTCACAATTAGTCCCAGTAGTAGAGAGTTTTTCCACTTATCCAGGTTCCATTTATCCTGGTTCAACTGTATATACACACACATGCACACACACAATGGTGGTTCAATAAATAAGGTAACAAGACCTCTCACGTGTGCAATGTTCTCTATTACATTCTAATTACCCACCAGGTCAAAGCAGGTAGACCACTGAACTTTTCAGTGGGTATGTTGCTCAACGTAATGTCCTGGCTTTGGGTGCTTGACACTGATCTATTCTATGCTGAGATAGATGCCTTGGTGTACTGTTGGAACAAATGCTTAGACAAGTATGGGGACTATGTGGAAAATAAGATTTTACTTACCGATAAATCTATTTCTCGTAGTCCGTAGTGGATGCTGGGGACTCCGTCAGGACCATGGGGAATAGCGGCTCCGCAGGAGACAGGGCACAAAAGTAAAAGCTTTAGGATCAGGTGGTGTGCACTGGCTCCTCCCCCTATGACCCTCCTCCAAGCCTCAGTTAGGATACTGTGCCCGGACGAGCGTACACAATAAGGAAGGATTTTGAATCCCGGGTAAGACTCATACCAGCCACACCAATCACACTGTACAACCTGTGATCTGAACCCAGTTAACAGCATGATAACAGCGGAGCCTCTGAAAAGATGGCTCACAACAATAATAACCCGATTTTTGTAACAATAACTATGTACAAGTATTGCAGACAATCCGCACTTGGGATGGGCGCCCAGCATCCACTACGGACTACGAGAAATAGATTTATCGGTAAGTAAAATCTTATTTTCTCTGACGTCCTAGTGGATGCTGGGGACTCCGTCAGGACCATGGGGATTATACCAAAGCTCCCAAACGGGCGGGAGAGTGCGGATGACTCTGCAGCACCGAATGAGAGAACTCCAGGTCCTCTTTAGCCAGGGTATCAAATTTGTAGAATTTTACAAACGTGTTCTCCCCCGACCACGTAGCTGCTCGGCAGAGTTGTAATGCCGAGACCCCTCGGGCAGCCGCCCAGGATGAGCCCACCTTCCTTGTGGAATGGGCCTTGACAGATTTAGGCTGTGGCAGGCCTGCCACAGAATGTGCAAGTTGAAATGTGCTACAAATCCAACGAGCAATCGTCTGCTTAGAAGCAAGAGCACCCAGTTTGTTGGGTGCATACAGGATAACAGCGAGTCAGTTTTCCTGACTCCAGCCGTCCTGGAAACCTATATTTTCAGGGCCCTGACAACATCTAGCAACTTGGAGTCCTCCAAGTCCCTAGTAGCCGCAGGTACCACAATAAGCTGGTTCAGGTGAAACGCTGACACCACCTTAGGAAGAAACTGGGGACGAGTCCGCAGCTCTGCCCTGTCCGAATGGACAATCAGATATGGCTTTTGTGAGACAAAGCCGCCAATTCTGACACTCGCCTGGCCGAGGCCAGGGCCAACAGCATGGTCACTTTTCATGTGAGATATTTCAAATCCACAGATTTGAGCGGTTTAAAATGTGATTTGAGGAATCCCAGAACTACGTTGAGATCCCACAGTGCCACTGGAGGCACAAAAAGGGGGTTGTATATGCAATACTCCCTTGACAAACTTCTGGACTTCAGGAACTGAAGCCAATTCTTTCTGGAAGAAAATTGACAGGGCCGAAATTTGAACCTTAATGGACCCCAATTTGAGGCCCATAGACACTCCTGTTTGCAGGAAATGCAGGAATCGACCGAGTTGAAATTTCTTCGTGGGGCCTTCCTGGCCTCACACCACGCAACATATTTTCGCCACATGTGGTGATAATGTTTTGCGGTCACCTCCTTCCTGGCTTTGACCAGGGTAGGAATGACCTCTTCCGGAATGCCTTTTTCCCTTAGGATCTGGCGTTCCACCGCCATGCCGTCAAACGCAGCCGCGGTAAGTCTTGGAACAGACCTGGTACTTGCTGAAGCAAGTCCCTTCTTAGCGGCAGAGGCCATGAGTCCTCTGTGAGCATTTCTTGAAGTTCCGGGTGCCACGTCCTTCTTGGCCAATCCGGAGCCACGAGTATAGTTCTTACTCCTCTACGTCTTATAATTCTCAGTACCTTGGTTATGAGAAGCAGAAGAGGGAACACATACACCGACTGGTACACCCACGGTGTTACCAGAACGTCCACAGATATTGCTTGAGGGTCTCTTGACCTGGCGCAATACCTGTCCAGTTTTTTGTTCAGGCGGGACGCCATCATGTCCACCTTTGGTCTTTCCCAACGGTTCACAATCATGTGGAATACTTCCCGATGAAGTCCCCACTCTCCCGGGTGGAGGTCGTGCCTGCTGAGGAAGTCTGCTTCCCAGTTGTCCACTCCCGGAATGAACACTGCTGACAGTGCTATCACATGATTTTCCGCCCAGCGAAGAATCCTTGCAGTTTCTGCCATTGCCCTCCTGCTTCTTGTGCCGCCCTGTCTGTTTACGTGGGCGACTGCCGTGATGTTGTCCCACTGGATCAATACCGGCTGACCTTGAAGCAGAGGTCTTGCTAAGCTTAGAGCATTGTAAATTGCTCTTAGCTCCAGTATATTTATGTGGAGAGAAGTCTCCAGACTTGATCACACTCCCTGGAAATTTTTTCCTTGTGTGACTGCTCCCCAGCCTTTCAGGCTGGCATCCGTGGTCACCAAGACCCAGTCCTGAATGCCGAATCTGTGGCCCTTTAGTAGATGAGCACTCTGCAGCCACCACAGAAGAGACACCCTTGTCCTTGGAGACAGGGTTATCCGCTGATGCATCTGAAGATGCGATCCGGACCATTTTTCCAGCAGATCCCACTGAAAAGTTCTTGCGTGAAATCTGCCGAATGGAATCGCTTCGTAAGAAGCCACCATTTTTCCCAGGACCCTTGTGCAATGATGCACTGACACTTTTCCTGGTTTTAGGAGGTTCCTGACTAGCTCGGATAACTCCCTGGCTTTCTCCTCCGGGAGAAACACCTTTTTCTGGACTGTGTCCAGAATCATCACTAGGAACAGCAGACGTGTCGTCGAAGACAGCTGCGATTTTGGAATATTTAGAATCCACCCGTGCTGTCGTAGAACTACTTGAGATAGTGCTACTCCGACCTCCAACTGTTCTCTGGACCTTGCCCTTATCAGGAGATCGTCCAAGTAAGGGATAATTAAGACGCCTCTTCTTTGAAGAAGAATCATCATTTCGGCCATTACCTTGGTAAAGACCCGGGGTGCCGTGGACAATCCAAACGGCAGCGTCTGAAACTGATAGTGACAGTTTTGTACCACGAACCTGAGGTACCCTTGGTGAGAAGGGCAAATTGGGACATGGAGGTAAGCATCCTTGATGTCCAGGGACACCATATAGTCCCCTTCTTCCTGGTTCGCTATCACTGCTCTGAGTGACTCCATCTTGATTTGAACCTTTGTAAGTGTTCAAATATTTCAGATTTAGAATAGGTCTCACCGAGCCTTCTGGCTTCAGTACCACAATATAGTGTGGAATAATACCCCTTTCCTTGTTGTAGGAGGGGTACTTTGATTATCACCTGCTGGGAATACAGCTTGTGAATTGTTTCCACTACTGCCTCCCTGTCGGAGGGAGACGTTGGTAAAACAGACTTCAGGAACCTGCGAGGGGGAGACGTCTCGAATCTCCAATCTGTACCCCTGGGATACTACTTGTAGGAACCAGGGGTCCACTTGCGAGTGAGCCCACTGCGTGCTGAAACTCTTGAGACGACCCTCCCCACCGCACCTGAGTCCGCTTGTACGGCCCCAGCGTCATGCTGAGGACTTGGCAGAAGCGGTGGAGGGCTTCTGTTTCTGGGAATGGGCTGCCTGCTGCAGTCTTCTTCCCTTTCCTCTATCCCATGGCAGATATGACTGGCCTTTTGCCCGCTTGCCCTTATGGGGACGAAAGGACTGAGGCTGAAAAGACGTTGTCTTTTTCTCCTTTATACGGCAATACTTCCATGTGCCGTTTGGAATCTGCATCACCTGACCACTGTCGTGTCCATAAACAACTTCTGGCAGATATGGACATCGCACTTACTCTTGATGCCAGAGTGCAAATATCCCTCTGTGCATCTCGCATATATAGAAATGCATCCTTTAAATGCTCTATAGTCAATAAAATACTGTCCCTGTCAAGGGTATCAATATTTTCAGTCAGGGAATCCGACCAAGCCACCCCAGCGCTGCACATCCAGGCTGAGGCGATCGCTGGTCGCAGTATAACACCAGTATGTGTGTATATACTTTTTAGGATATTTTCCAGCCTCCTATCAGCTGGCTCCTTGAGGGCGGCCCTATCTGGAGACGGTACCGCCACTTGTTTTGATAAGCGTGTGAGCGCCTTATCCACCCTAAGGGGTGTTTCCCAACGCGCCCTAACTTCTGGCGGGAAAGGGTATACCGCCAATAATTTTCTATCGGGAGAAACCCACGCATCATCACACACTTCATTTAATTTATCTGATTCAGGAAAAACTACAGGTAGTTTTTTCACACTCCACATAATACCCTTTTTTGTGGTACTTGTAGTATCAGAAATATGTAACACCTCCTTCATTGCCCTTAACAAGTAACGTGTGGCCCTAAAGGAAAATACGTTTGTTTCTTCACCGTCGACACTGGAGTCAGTGTCCGTGTCGACCGACTGAGGTAAAAGGACGTTTAACGCCCCTGACGGTGTTTGAGACGCCTGGACAGATACTAATTGGTTTGCCGGCCGTCTCATGTCGTCAACCGACCTTGCAGCGTGTTGACATTATCACGTAATTCCTTAAATAAGCCATCCATTCCGGTGTCGACTCCCTAGAGAGTGACATCACCATTACAGGCAATTGCTCCGCCTCCTCACCAACATCGTCCTCATACATGTCGACACACACGTACCGACACACAGCACACACACAGGGAATGCTCTGATAGAGGACAGGACCCCACTAGCCCTTTGGGGAGACAGAGGGAGAGTTTGCCAGCACACACCAAAAACGCTATAATTATACAGGGACAACCTTTATATAAGTGTTTTTCCCTTATAGCATTTTAATATATATAGTCATATCGCCAAATAAGTGCCCCCCCTCTCTGTTTTAACCCTGTTTCTGTAGTGCAGTGCAGGGGAGAGCCTGGGAGCCTTCCCACCAGCATTTCTGTGAGGGAAAATGGCGCTGTGTGCTGAGGAGAATAGGCCCCGCCCCCTTTTCGGCGGGCTTCTTCTCCCGTTTTTCTGAGACCTGGCAGGGGTTAAATACATCCATATAGCCCCCAGGGGCTATATGTGATGTATTTTTAGCCAGAATAAGGTACTATCATTGCTGCCCAGGGCGCCCCCCCCCAGCGCCCTGCACCCTCAGTGACCGCTGCTATGAAGTGTGCTGACAACAATGGCGCACAGCTGCAGTGCTGTGCGCTACCTTATGAAGACTGAAAAGTCTTCTGCCGCCGGTTTCTGGACCTCTTCACTTTTCGGCATCTGCAAGGGGGTCGGCGGCGCGGCTCCGGGACGAACCCCAGGGTGAGACCTGTGTTCCGACTCCCTCTGGAGCTAATGGTGTCCAGTAGCCTAAGAAGCCAATCCATCCTGCACGCAGGTGAGTTCACTTCTCTCCCCTAAGTCCCTCGATGCAGTGAGCCTGTTGCCAGCAGGACTCACTGAAAATAAAAAACCTAACAAAACTTTTACTCTAAGCAGCTCTTTAGGAGAGCCACCTAGATTGCACCCTTCTCGGCCGGGCACAAAAATCTAACTGAGGCTTGGAGGAGGGTCATAGGGGGAGGAGCCAGTGCACACCACCTGATCCTAAAGCTTTTACTTTTGTGCCCTGTCTCCTGCGGAGCCGCTATTCCCCATGGTCCTGACGGAGTCCCCAGCATCCACTAGGACGTCAGAGAAAAACCCATATTATTGGTTATATGTATATGTATGAATGATATTTATGCATTGAAAGGTATTTTTACCTTATTTATTGAACCACCCTCGTATATATATGTACATGACAACATATTGAAATAGACCTATTGTACACGGATGGAGCTAGACAAGCACCTTGGGCAAACTAGGACACCCAACCTTCAATGAAACAGGTGCTTCAATGCAGGCTATCAAACAATAAAATGCATATTTTTTTTGCCACACACACCCAACACCCTCTAGGATGCAGTCATCACAGTGCCACAGCCACGCCCACGTCATGATTCCAAATTTAGAGAGTTATGCCCTTCCCGTGATATTTGGTTATATTAAATAAATAATTGTATCACTGTATCAGGTAATGCTGTACTACTCAGTTCACTAGATACACTCTGTATCAAAAGGGGATATCCAATTAGCAGTGGTAATTTAACTCTGCTAATAGATTCGCTGGCGCGCTTATTCTCTGATGCTGGCCCTTATTGGGGGACTGCATTTTAGTAACATACACAGAGGACCCTAAAGATTAAAGCAGGGTTTCTGAAGTACAGGTCTCAAGTAGTCCCAGTGGACCAGGTCGATGAGAGTGTGGGGGGTGGGGATGACAGGTACTGATTACCAGGGTCCTGGCTTGGCTGAGGGGGCCTTAGCCACTCGTGGAGATATACCAACTCCCCACCCTCAGGGAATGTTTTTTTTTGTTTTTGTTTGAATGGGTATGGTTATTCCTCTAGCACCAGGGCCCATGAGATGTCTGTTGGCCCAACCAAATGTGTAATGTTTTAAGGACATTCTTAATACTGCACAGATTAATTGATTAATTGATATCTTGAACTAATATTTCCAGTTTATTCCTCAAAAATTGACATGTTGTGGGCAAATTGTAATTGAGTTTGTATTAAAGTGGTTCATCTTAAAACGTGCACCTAGCTGCAATGCTGCAGTGCTGTGCAACAGGTGATGGAATGTTTGGCCGTGATTTCAATAAACCTGATACTGCATTTTATTAGTTTAAATCCAATGTTACTTGAAGAATATATGAAATCCAATATAGCTACATGGTGCTGACCTGCATGTCACATTCTGCATATGGTAAGCAGCATGAAAAAACATCTGTGCAGAATAACAATATAAATTCTTTAAATTCAGTAAATGATACATGTACATCATATGTGAAATAAATAAGGATTCATTGTTGTTCCATTCCCACCAGATTTGAAATGCCATAACATAAAAATGAGCAATGTTGTTTCCACATGCATAGATTAATGATAGCGCTAGTGAGCAGGTCCCTCTGTGACCTTCTGTCTCATGGTTTAGTATAGTATGTTGCTCATGATATGTTCACATTGTTCTCCATGAATGTAGAGAAATCTTGAATAGGTTGGACCTAGATTAATATTTTATGAGAATTATTACAGTAACAACCTTTTCTGTAATAAAGGAGAAAATCTGGGGACTGGGATTAAGGGTCTAATTCAGATCTCATTGCAGCAGCAAATTTTTTTCAAATGGCCAAAATTATGATGCACTGCAGGTGGGGCAGAGAGAGTAATAGGTCCTACACACTGGCCGACATCACTCAAAGATATGAACGATCTCATTAATTAATGAACGAGATACCGTTCATATCTTTGAGTGTGGAGGCACAAGCGATGAACGATGCGCGGCCCCGCGCTCGTTCATCGCTTGTGCCCCGTCGGCTGTGCATGCAGGCCAATATGGACGATCTCGTCCATATTTGCCTGCACTGCTACGGAGCCGGGTGACGAGGGGAGTGAAGAAACTGCACTTCCCCCATCACTGCCCCCCCCGCCGCCGGGTCGCCCGTCGGCCAGCTCCGCGGCGGATCGGCCAATGTGTAGGGCCCTTTAGATTTGGGTAGGGTGTGTTCAAACTGAAATCTAAATTGCAGTGTAAAAATAGAGCAGCCAGTATTTACTCTGCACAGAAACAAATTAACCCACCCAAAGCTAACTCTCTCTGCATATGTTATATCTGCCCCCCTGCTCTGCACATGGTTTTGCCCATTAGAGAAAGATTTTGCTGCTATGATCAGGTCTGAATTAGGCTCTAATTACATTATGAGGATTTAAGCATTCACCTTGATTAAGATGCAGTTAAAAATAAAACTATAATGAAAAACAATCACAGAATATTTCAGATTATTATCACTGACTTTTGGATGAATTCTACCTGAACTTTACTAAAGACTACTGTGCTAGTGATTCTAAAGTTACGTACGGTGAGATTTAGAGCATAAAAGATGTTCTTGCACAAATAGATTTCTGTACATTTATGTTTCCTCACTGGTGTCTGAAGTTACAATCACTTTAAGGTAATGGAACCTTAAATCAAGCATATGCAATGCATCACGAGTAAATATGCACCATCATCATCATCATCATCTAAAATGAACACAAAAACTGCACCCTTCTTGTGTACATGCAGAATCTATGCTTAGTATGAACGTATTTACATTTTGCAATCCAAAATAACATGCATATCAAGTGGTCATGCTTAAATTGTGCCTGCATGTCCTTGCTTTACTGCACTTACACATGAACCCCTTTGTAATGTTGAAAGTAGAGTGCGCTACTGCGCAGACTCCATGTTGCAGCTCCTCAAGGGAAGATTCATTTCTTATACCAAGATGGCCACCGAGGCTACTACTGAGCATGTGCATCTAGCGGCTGTGTGAGTTCCACAGTGGCAGACAGTAACATAGAAACATAAAATTTGACGGCAGATATGAACCAAATGGCCCATCCAGTCTGCCCTTTAGGGTGGCGCCTAGCTACACCTCTGTATGTGCCCCAGCTACCGGGATTAGTGGTGCAGAGAGTGTTTAGTTGTCCGGTGGTCAGTGGGTGCAGTTAAAAGAGCCCCGACCTACAGCAGCATCAGGAAGATAGTGAGGCAGAAACTCACGACCAGGTCACCAAGGTCAAACTGGGGAGAGAATGGAATACAGGAGTCGTAAGGTAAAAGACTGAGAAGAAAGGAGTAGCCGCAGACTTAGCTCTTGTAAGGCCTGCGATTACCTGCTGCACTGCTACCCGTAATTTACATATACTCACTAGCTGGTGATCTGTATGACACCCCACTCCATATATCAGTTTGTACAAAAGTGAGTATAGTCACATATTTCCAACATGTAAAACCTACTGTACGAAAATGCAAGTGGCCACGATGTGTGATACATACAGTTCAAATGCTTGTGTAAGTCATGTACAGCACCTGATTCCCAGAAAAAGTGGTATCAGATCTCTAGCTAAGCTCAATGAAGCGGCACTCCAGGACTTAATTCAAATAAACGGGTCCAGTCTCCCGATTTTGATGTGCAACGTTTCGGTTTTAATCACAAACCTTCGTCAGGCATATACATGACGAAGGTTTGTGATTAAAACCAAAACGTTGCACATCAAAATCGGGAGACTGGACCCGTTTATTTGAATTAAGTCCTGGAGTGCCGCTTTATTGTGCTTATATCTTCAACCTGCAAAGTTGATTTAGAGGGCACCGGCAAGCTGACAGTGATGTTTATTTCATGAGTGCCGAATACAAATACTATATATATATTAATTCTGATTTGTACTGTAAAAAGTGTTTATATGGAAATACTGTTTTAATACATTTTGTAATATTTCTATTTCATGTCAAAATGTGTCACTATTGGGTACATTGGAATGAATGGTATATCAACTTCATGAGATGAAAACATCACTTGTAAGTTAGACCACATACGTGACAAACTAAGAGGTAGGTATCACAATGTGTCTAGCAAAGCACCCTTTTTATTCAAATTAGGTTACACATTGTTAGATAGAACTCTCGCTGGTGGGTTCTCTTCAAGAAGTGTAGCTCAGATTTAAGATATATCAATACTGTTGGTAGTTATTTTAATAGAAAAGGGAAATATTTGTGCTATGCTTTGTCAAAGTCGAAAAATATTGCAGTACACACATCACGTACAAACTACACACAGATGGCCTCTGCGTGTGTACTTGTTCTGTCGTGCGTGTACATATTCGCAATTTGCGTATGGTCGCTCCAGCGGTCCTGCGCATCAGCGCGTGGTATGGGTATTTACGGTAGAGTTTGTGAATGCATAGAGAGCTATCAAAACACATTACATATTTAATCCAAATAGTTCACAATGTACACATAGTCCCCCTGCACCACATCAGAAAGTAACAGCAATTTAAATGGTTTCAGAACAAAGGGATTCACCTTTACAGAATAGGAGGGGACAGAACAAGGTCATAAGGTGGTGTTTGGTATCCAGCTGTAGGGTATTTTAAGGGTAACATTCCGGTGTTGGTTTGAGGAAGATCGCATGTTCCTGCGGATAGTTATGTGCAGAAGCAGAATATAGATATAAACTGTATTTACTGTACATTATGTATGCGGCGGGAAGCCAGAGGAGACCACCCACAAGAGCAGTTGGAATGGACATCGTCCACCTATTCAAACCGACCTATGACCTCTCCTGTACTGTAAAAGTGCATCCCTGTGTCCAATGGACAAAGGGATTACAGTATCCATTGTATTGAGTTTTGGAGGAATTGTATAAAGAGAGCTTGCTGCAGGCCTGGTGAGACACAAGCCTCACAAAGTTATCTATTAGATGACCGAGGACCGGGCCGGGAAGCGCAAGCGAATCTACTCACGTATGTACCATTGAATGTAGCCATTTACTCTGTTATATTGTATTGTATTATTTGTATTGTAACCCACTTTCAGCAATAATACGCTGTGGTTTCGGAACCCAGCGGTTTAATCACAATCTGGTGTCGTGTCTTCATTGCCCTGCTAAGGTTTAAAGTGTTTTATCATTGCATTGCATTACTGTAAAGGTTTAAAGTGTATCTCTGGGTGTGTGCGCGCTGTGTGTACTTTGTACCCCCAGCGCGGCGTTTGTACGCAAAGTCCGTACAGTGATACAGGACTCCGTACACAAACAGTGTATAAAGTACGTAGCGTGTGTACTAAGTTTAGCGGCCGCAGCGGCTCCATGGTAGAGTATATTCTAAGTGTGTATAAGGTATAGCTTTCATTCCTGTAAAATAATCAGCATTATCAATTGGGGGCTCTCCGGTTTTCCACATACTTACTACCTAACAGGTCACAGCAGACGTAATCTATCAGCAAAAGGGTGGACAGAAAGTATCCTATGTATCCTTTTCTTGGTCGATGGATGCTGAAAACCCTGCTTGATTGCTGATTAGATGGCGTCTGGTCTGTATGGTTTGTAGAGATGCTGGTAGAACCCGTAAGGTAAACAGGAAAAAAGCTATTTAAAATCTGTGAAAAAAATTTTGGCGCCAAAACCGTACACAGCACCCATACACTTTGCATACTCTCTCACATTGTTGCCATAACATTCAGATTGCTAGATTCATTTAAACCTATGTGAAACCGGAGATATTTTTGTTGCTATATAGTTAAAACTAAAATAAATGTTAAGGAAGTAAGTGTAAGACACACACGCAGCCTGGCCTAGTTGTAAAGGTTTATACAGAAAGAAACTGTGTGTTGTGTTAAGTGAGCGATTATAGTTAATATTGCTCACATTTATAGAATTGTGTGATTTGTGCTATTGCGGACGTACGGTTTTGTACACGTGTCTCGGACAAAGTACAGGACTGCGTACGCAGCGTAAGAGACACGCACGATCGCGTGTTTATGCAAATTGCGTAAGAAGTACGGTCGCTAAGTACAAATTACACAATAGTTCGTTTAGTTTAAAGGTGGGACAGTAGCCACGCTACAATAGCACCAAACCACCCGGTTTCTAAAGAAATTTAGTATAAAAACAAAATTTTGTATAAATAATTTTTTTTAATTGCCTCTGGGGGTAAAGCTGCCAACTTGAATGAATCCTAATTTTCTGTACAGAAAAATAAAGTGTATTTGAGTGAGCGAATGCAGGAGTGAGTGGAAACTGAACCCAAGAACTGAAGTGGTCTAGGTGGTCTAAGCTAGGTGGTCTAGGTGGACACACTGGGTTAGTAGAGGCCTGGTGGCATAGGGTTCGCAACCCTGCGTTATTAACTAGGTGGTCTTAGTGGACTGAGTGGTATCCCATACAACTCTTAGTGGTCTGAAGTGGTCTAGGCTAGGTGGTCTACAGCAATCGTAGGGCATATAGATAACTAGTATCTATAGGCTGTGCTTTTGCATCACATGTCCGTTTGTTCTGCACAGCGCAACGTGATATTATTGTGTCATATGCGCTCTGGAAGAGCATACGCAGACGTGATTGTATAGACAAAGGGGTTTTTGTTTGATAACTTCGGGAAATCTCCCTGGTGGGCTTCACTGGAAAGGGTGAAAGATAGTTATCTAATTTCTCTGTTTTTCACCCTACAAACAATTCCAGTTGAAAGATACCGAAAAGGAAATTTTCACTGCCTCTCTCAGGAAAATATTCCAAACAGAACTTCCACTGAAAGAAATTACGGTGTAAGGTCTGATAGGAGCCCTAAGTTGGGTACATTGCGATCCGCTATCAACGGTGTATCGTTGTATTGGCCAGCGTGGGCGAGAGCGAGTGGAAGGCGCTCAGGTATACTTCCACCGTCTACTTATATTGAGTATTTTGGTGTTTGTGGGGATTTTTTAAAGATATTAGAAGAGACCCACAAATATGGGAGCCAGTTGCTCAAGTAAGAGACGTTTAGACAGGGTTCAGGCAGAATTGTGGCCAAAAGGCTCAGCAAGGTTTATCATGTGTGAAAAATATGGTTCACACACAGAAGTTTTATGCAATGAGTGGATATGTATGACTAACAATGATAGGGAACCATTCCCTAGGGTGGGCAGCTTTGAACCAGAGGTACTGCAGAATGTAAGCAGTAGAATATGTCTTCTTAAATCCAGAAAACAAAGGATTAGACATAATGATTGTTTAAAATTATGGCAACAGGAGGGGGATATGCAAAGAGAACAAATTCGCAAAACAGGTTCAAAACCTAGCGGGAATGAGAACACAAACACACCAGTGTCGACACAGGTCGAAGGGGAAGAGATGGCTACAGTCAATGGTATATCCGTAAATAATAGTAGTATGCAAAAAATAAGAATTTACTTACCGATAATTCTATTTCTCGTAGTCCGTAGTGGATGCTGGGAACTCCGTAAGGACCATGGGGAATAGCGGCTCCGCAGGAGACAGGGCACATCTAAAGAAAGCTTTAGGATCACCTGGTGTGCACTGGCTCCTCCCCCTATGACCCTCCTCCAAGCCTCAGTTAGGATACTGTGCCCGGACGAGCGTACACAATAAGGAAGGATTTTGAATCCCGGGTAAGACTCATACCAGCCACACCAATCACACTGTACAACTTGTGATCTGAACCCAGTTAACAGCATGATAATAGAGAAGCCTCTATAAAAGATGGCTCACTACAACAATAACCCGAATTTTTTGGTAACAATAATTATGTACCAGTATTGCAGACAATCCGCACTTGGGATGGGCGCCCAGCATCCACTACGGACTACGAGAAATAGAATTATCGGTAAGTAAATTCTTATTTTCTCTGACGTCCTAGTGGATGCTGGGAACTCCGTAAGGACCATGGGGATTATACCAAAGCTCCCAAACGGGCGGGAGAGTGCGGATGACTCTGCAGCACCGAATGAGAGAACTCCAGGTCCTCCTCAGCCAGGGTATCAAATTTGTAGAATTTTACAAACGTATTTGCTCCTGACCAAGTAACTGCTCGGCAAAGTTGTAAAGCCGAGACCCCTCGGGCAGCTGCCCAAGATGAGCCCACCTTCCTTGTGGAGTGGGCATTTTAAGATTTTTGGCTGTGGCAGGCCTGCCACAGAATGTGCAAGCTGAATTGTACTACAAATCCAACGAGCAATCGTCTGCTTAGAAGCAGGAGCACCCAGTTTGTTGGGTGCATACAGGATAAACAGCGAGTCAGATTTTCTGACTCCAGCCGTCCTGGAAACATATATTTTCAGGGCCCTGACCACGTCAAGCAACTTGGAATCCTCCAAGTTCTTAGTAGCCGCAGGTACCACAATAGGTTGCTTCATGTGAAATGCAGAAACCACCTTAGGTAGAAATTGAGGACAAGTCCTCAATTCTGCCCTGTCAGAATGAAATATTAAATAAGGGCTTTTATATGATAAAGCCGCCAATTCTGACACACGCCTGGCTGAAGCCAGGGCTAACAGCATCGTCACCTTCCATGTGAGATATTTTAAGTCCACAGTGGTGAGTGGTTCAAACCACTGTGACTTTAGGAAACTCAACACAACATTGAGATCCCAAGGTGCCACTGGAGGCACAAAAGGAGGCTGTATATGCAGTACCCCTTTTACAAATGTCTGAACTTCAGGCACTGAAGCCAGTTCCTTTTGGAAGAAAATCGACAGGGCCGAAATTTGAACCTTAATGGACCCTAATTTTAGGCCCATAGACAGTCCTGTTTGCAGGAAATGGAGGAAACGACCCAGTTGGCCTCCCACCACGCAACATATTTTCGCCAAATGCGGTGATAATGTTTTGCGGTTACGTCCTTCCTGGCCTTGACCAGGGTAGGGATGACTTCATCTGGAATGCCTTTTTCCTTCAGGATCCGGCGTTCAACCGTCAAGCCGTCAAACGCAGCCGCGGTAAGTCTTGGAACAGACAAGGCCCCTGCTGGAGCAGGTCCTTTCTTAGAGGTAGAGGCCACGGTTCGTCCGTGAGCATCTCTTGAAGTTCCGGATACCAAGTCCTTCTTGGCCAATCCGGAACCACGAGTATAGTTCTTACTCCTCTCCTTCTTATGATTCTCAGTACTTTTGGTATGAGAGGCAGAGGAGGGAACACATACACTGACTGGTACACCCACGGTGTTACCAGAGCGTCCACCGCTATTGCCTGAGGGTCCCCTGACCTGGCGCAATATCTGTCTAGTTTTTTGTTTAGACGGGACGCCATTATGTCCACCTTTGGTTTTTCCCAACGGTTTACAATCAGGTGGAAGACTTCTGGGTGAAGTCCCCACTCTCCCGGGTGAAGGTCGTGTCTGCTGAGGAAGTCTGCTTCCCAGTTGTCCACTCCCGGAATGAACACTGCTGACAGTGCTATCACATGATTTTCCGCCCAGCGAAGAATCCTTGCAGCTTCTGCCATTGCCCCCCTGCTTCCCGTGCCGCCCTGTCTGTTTACGTGGGCGACTGACGTGATGTTGTCCGATTGGATCAATACCGCCTGACCCTGAAGCAGGGGTTTCGCTTGACTTAGGGCATTGTAAATGGCCCTTAGTTCCAGAATGTTTATATGAAGAGATGTCTCCAGGCTTGACCATAAGCCCTGGAAATTCCTTCCCTGTGTGACTGCTCCCCAGCCTCGCAGGCTGGCATCCGTGGCCACCAGGACCCAGTCTCGAATGCCGAATCTGCGGCCCTCTAGAAGATGAGCACTCTGCAACCACCACAGGAGGGATACCCTTGTCCCCGGTGACAGGGTTATCCGCTGAAGCATCTGAAGATGCGACCCGGACCATTTGTCCAGTAGGTTCCACTGGAAAGTCTTGCGTGGAATCTGCCGAATGGGATTGCTTCGTAGGAAGCCACCATTTTTACCCAGAACCCTTGTGCATTGATGCACTGAGACTTGGTTCGGTTTTAGGAGGTTCCTGACTAGCTCGGATAACTCCCTGGCTTTCTCCTCCGGGAGAAACACCTTCTTTCTGGACTGTGTCCAGGATCATCCCTAGGAACAGAAGACAAGTCGTCGGAACCAGCTGCGATTTTGGAATATTGAGAATCCAATCGTGCTGCCGCAACACTACCTGATATAGTGCTACACCGATCTCCAACTGTTCCCTGGATCTTACCCTTATCAGGGAATCGTCCAAGTAACGGATAACTAAAATTCCCTTCCTTCGAAGGAATATCATCATTATGGTCATTACTTCAGTAAAGACCCGGGGTGCCGTGGACCATCCCTACGGCAGCGTCCGAACTGATAGTGACAGTTCTGTACCATAACCTGAAATACCCTTGGTGAGAAGGGTAAATTTTGACATGAAGGTAAGCATCCTTGATGTCCCGAGACATCATGTAGTCCCCTTCTTCCAGGTTTGCAATCACTGCTCTGAGTGACTCAATTTTGAATTTGAACCTCTGTATGCAAGTGTTCAAAGATTTTAGATTTTAGATTTTAAAATCGGTCTCACCGAGCCGTCTGGCTTCGGTACCACAATAGTGTGGAATAATACCCCGTTCCCTGTTGCAGGAGGGGTACCTTGATTATCACCTGCTGGGAATACAGCTTGTGAATGGTTTCCAAAACTGCCTCCCTGTCAGCGGGAGACGTCGGTAAAACAGACCTTTGGAAACGGCGAGGGGGATACGTCTCGAATTCCAATTTGTACCCCTGAAATATTACCTGAAGGATCCAGGGGTCTACTTGCGAGTGAGCCCACTGCGCACTGAAATTCATTGAGAACGGGACCCCACCGTGCCTGAACTTGTAAAGCCCTAGCGTCATACTGAGGGCTTGGCAGAGGCGGAAAAGAGTTTCTGTTCCTTGGAACTGGCTGATCTCTGCAGCCATTTTCCTCTCCCTCTGTCACGAGCAGAAAAGAGGAACCCTTTTGTCCGCTTGCCAACCAGGCCTGCGCCTGATAATACGGCGTCTTATTTTGAGAGGCGACCTGGGGTACATCCCCTCTTTTAAGGCAATACTTCCAAATGCCGTTTGGAATCCGCATCACCTGACCACTTTACTGGTATAATTGGACAACGCACTTATACTTGATGCCAGTCGGCAAATATTCCGCTGTGCATCATGCATATATAGAAATGCATCTTTTAATTGCTCTATAGGCAATAATATACTGTCCTTATCTAGGATATCATATTTCCAGTCAGGGAATCCGACCACGCCAACCCAGCACTGCACATCCAGGCTGAGGCGATTGCTGGTCGCAGTATAACACCAGTATGTGTGTAAATACATTTTAGGATACCCTCCTGCTTTCTATCAGCAGGATCCTTAAGGGCGGCCATCTCAAGAGAGGGTAGAGCCCTTGTTCTTACAAGCGTGTGAGCGCCTTATCCCCCCTAGGGGGTGTTTCCCAACGCACCCTAACCTCTGGCGGGAAAAGGTATACTGCCAATAACTTTTTAGAAATTATCAATTGTTATCGGGGGGGAAACCCACGCATTTTATTTCTCAGATTCAGGAAAACTACAGGAAGTTTTTCCTCACCAACATAATACCCCTTTTTTTTGGTGGTATTCATATTATCAGAAAAGTGTAAACTTTTTTCATTGCCTCAATCATGCAATGTGTGGCCCTATTTGGAAATCACGGTTGTCTCTTCACCGTCGACACAGGAGTCAGTATCCGTGTCGGCGTCTGTATCTGAGGTAACGGGCGCTTTAGAGCCCCTATATGAGACGTCTGGACATGCACAAGCTGAGTAGCCGGCTGTCTCATGTCAACCACTGTCTTTTATACAAAGCTGACACTGTCACGCAATTTCCACAGTACATCCACTCAGGTGTCGACCCCCCAGGGGGTGACAACACTATTACAGACACTCTACTCCGTCTCCTCATCATTTTTCTCCTCATACATGTCGACACAAACGTACCGACACACAGCACACACACAGGGAATGCTCTGATAGAGGACAGGACCCCACTAGCCCTTTGGGGAGACAGAGGGAGAGTTTGCCAGCACACACCAGAGCGCTATATATATACAGGGATAACCTTATATAAGTGTTTTTCCCTTTATAGCTGCTGTATTGTTTATACTGCGCCTAATTTGTGCCCCCCTCTCTTTTTTAACCCCTTTCTGTAGTGTAGTGACTGCAGGGGAGAGCCAGGGAGCTTCCCTCCAACTGAGCTGTGAGGGAAAATGGCGCCAGTGTGCTGAGGAGATAGGCTCCGCCCCTTTCTCGGCGTCCTTATCATCCGTTTTCTTGTATGTTTTGGCAGGGGTTAAATGCATCCATATAGCCCAGGAGTTATATGTGATGCATTTATTTTAGCCATAAAAGGTTTTCTAACGATTTATTGCGTCTCAGGGCGCTGCCCCCCCAGCGCCCTGCACCCTCAGTGACCGGAGTGTGAAGTGTGCTGAGAGCAATGGCGCACAGCTGCGGTGCTGTGCGCCTACCTTTATCTGAAGACAGGAAAGTCTTCTGCCGCCGATTTTTCCGGACCTCTTCGCTCTTCTGGCTCTGTAAGGGGGCCGGCGGCGCGGCTCCGGTGACCCATCCAGGCTGAACCTGTGATCGTCCCTCTGGAGCTAATGTCCAGTAGCCTAAGAAGCCCAATCCACTCTGCACGCAGGTGAGTTCGCTTCTTCTCCCCTTAGTCCCTCGATGCAGTGAGCCTGTTGCCAGCAGGTCTCACTGAAAATAATAAACCTAAACTAAAACTTTCACAAAGAGCTCAGGAGAGCCCCTAGTGTGCACCCTTCTCGTCGGGCACAGAAATCTAACTGAGGCTTGGAGGAGGGTCATAGGGGGAGGAGCCAGTGCACACCAGGTGATCCTAAAGCTTTCTTTAGATGTGCCCTGTCTCCTGCGGAGCCGCTATTCCCCATGGTCCTTACGGAGTTCCCAGCATCCACTAAGACGTCAGAGAAACAATGTATTAACCCTAATTTTTGCAAGATGTATCCTGTTTTGAAGTCGTTTCAAGGTTATAGGTCACAGGAAGATGAAGGATCCAGCCAATTTCCAGCTCTCCTCCAAGCAGTCACTTTGCAGGACACTCAGGTGGGGCCTGTCCAACCAGGTAGAGCAGTAACAATATTCCCCAATGAAAGAACTAGTGAGGTCACAGCTACCGGTAAGTGTGAGACAGTTCACTGCACAGAGACAACAACACATCACAGTAAACCAATTAGGAACGGAACGATAGAATTACACCCTGTCTTGGAAATAGTAACTCCCAATGGGGAAACCGATAGTCAGGGAGTAGTCCTCATCAGGAATAATGCAATGTATTGCCCGTGTCCCAGAGATGAGCTGCGATCAATCATTTCAGAATTCCCCGACCCTCGGAAGCATATAACCAGATGTCAGAAATTTATCAGAGATCTGGGTAATGCGTATGAACCGACAAACACACACTGGCGGATAGTTTTGAAAGCGTGCCTACCCCCTAATATTGACACCCAAAAATGTATCACTGATTGTAGATTAGAGTCGGATAGTCCTATGACTGACAGAAACAATCAGGAAAATATAGAACAAATTAATAGGCAACTAGAGCTGTGTTTCCCCATTGAGTGGAGAAGAATTTTCTCCATAAAACAGAGGGAAAATGAAATGACATCTGAATATTTCCATCGGGCCCTGCAAAGAATAGATAGATACATTGGGGTAGCAGATACAGGGAGCGATGCAAATTATAGGGAAGTGGCTGTTTCTGTGCTAATGGACGGACTCAATAAGACAGTAAGGGACAGGGTAAAAACATTTTTGCCTGATTGGAGAGGGGCCACAGTAGCTTGCCTTAGAGAGTGCGCGATTGAACACCATAAGAATATTGCTATGCGTAGAGAACTGCAGGAGAGGCTAAGGATTGAAAGAATACAGGCTCTTACACCAAAGTCTCATCAACCTAAACCCCAAAACACGGATAGTAAGAAAGGACCAAGGATATGCTACACTTGTAGGAAGGAAGGGCATTTTGCCAGAGATTGTAGGAGTAGTAGAACACATAGCCAATATAGACAGAGAAAACAAGCCACGTTATTAAACACATAGACGGGATCAAGGGACATATAGTAAGAAATCACGAGCCATATAGAGAACACAGATTAGGTTAATGGGAAGAACAGAATAAATGCAACTTTACCCTTTTGACAGAACTTGCTGGGGTTAGGAGGAGGTCTCTAAACTTTTGCTTCTCTCTCTATCAGAAGTGACCTCTAAGTAACTTAACAGGAGTTTTGTTAGAGATGGTATACATATAGAGTGCTCCCACCCAGGAAGCACAAAATATGTTGGATACCCACGAAGACCAATGTTGCATTTCACTATTCTAGATGCATGTCCATCACAGGTAGAGGAAATTATCTCAAAGATACCGGGTTCCCTATGAACTTAGAATGGACAGGACACTGGATTGATGGATGGGATAGTCCCAGTAGAGATATAACACACACAGAATTTCTTTTAGGGGAACAGACCGAGTAGAGAATCATTCTCCCATAGTGCCCAATCCAGATGTCAAATTTTGTAAAATATTCTTTGCCTCTACAAAATTATCTGTTACTAAACTCTATGTGATTTGTCTTCAAAGTTTCCTCTTCATCTCTTACATTCACTGACAGGTTTATAGTTCAAACGCCACATGCCTACTCGGTCTTTCAGAGCTCTGCCCAAATCCAGTATATCTCACCAGCATAGGGACACCAGTATTTACGCAGTGTGCCTGGTCATGCACAAAGGTTGGAGAATGAGAATACTGGTGAAGGGAGACTGTGCATAGACACTGATATGCATGATGGTGTGACAGCCTGATGGTGAACGCAAATCTGACAAATTTTCTTTTTATTTCCCCTCTCTTTTCACTTTCCACAGACGGTTTACTTCACACAACTGATAATACACAACAGTTAAACAAATTGAAATGCAAGATTTGTGTTCTTTACAGGAAAAGGCAGTCTGGAGGTCAAAGGGATATGGCCAGGAATCCTCAGGACTGTGGACAAGTGGATAGGGTAAGCCAGTAGCCCCCAGAGCATATCTTCCATGCTTAGCTGAGGCGGCACACGGTCTGACTCATCTGGGTAAAGAGGGTATGTGTAAGCTGGTGAGAGCCTACTGGAGTGCGCCAGGATTCTCTTCTCATGCAGGTAAGAGAGCAATGACATGTTTTACTTGCTTGAGGAAGAATATTGGAAAGTCAATACCAACAGAGCCATCCCATATCCCTCCGACAGACGGCCCTTTTCAGGTAATACAAATCGATTTCATACAGTTACCACCCTGTAGGAATTTGAAATATGTGTTAGTATGTATTGATGTATTTTCAAATTGGGTAGAAGCGTTCCCTGCTGCCACAAATACTGCTACGTTCACTGCAAAGAAAATTGTGCAGGAATTTGTGTGTAGATATGGTATCCCTAGAATAATTGAAAGTGATAGGGGTACCCATTTTACAGGTGAAGTCTTTCAGGTCATGTGCAAACTGATGGGAATTAATAGCAAGCTGCATACTCCGTACCGTCCACAGGCGAGTGCAAAGGTGGAGAGAGTGAATAGCACTATTAAGAACAAGCTGAGCAAATGAATGGCTGATACTGGATTGTTATGGCCAGAAGCTTTGCCACTAGTATTGTACAGCATCAGAACCGCTCCCAAGTCTCCCCTTAACCTATCACCCTTTGAAATCCTTTTTGGTCGACAACCTCATGTAATGATAGACCCCCAGGATGATTTGAAATGTCATAATGAAGTGACTGTGAAATATTTGGTTGGGATGAGCCAGCAGCTGAGAAATCAACAGAGAAATTTAAAGCTGGTGATTCCTGACCTACCGAACAGTAATTGTCATGACATTGAACCTGGGGATTATGTGATGATTCGAAATTTCTTACGCTCAGGTTGCCTCATAGACAGGTGAGAAGGACCATATCAAGTCTTGTTAACCAGCACAACAGCATTGAAAGTCGCCGAAAGAGAGACGTGGATCCACTCGTACCACTGCAAGAAGGTCGCTGACCCGGAGAGAACTCGTGACAAAGAGCAGAGTTTAGAGAATCTCGTATCACTGGAGTGTTTGTTCCGGGAAAGTTGAGAGGCAGGACTGTTAAAAGGGCATCTGAGCACAGAGAGTAACAAGAGCTAGAACGGTTGTCGTACCACTTTCTTTTTTCACCTCCCCCTACATTTTTCCTTTCTTTTCTCCTTCTTATTTTCCTCCTTTCCCCTAACGAAATGGATCGATCACAAGAGACTGCGTTTCGGGTTCTGTTAGTAATTCTGGTTTTGATAAGGACAGTTTGTTTTGGTGAGGGTCCCAGAGAGGTCGTGCAGGGATCTGGAATGGGTTCTGATGGCAAGTACGAATTTGTAGGATCTCAGGATCAGCACATCACTTTGGTAAAGGCTGGCATCAGTAAGCGCTCTGGTAGTCAAGGAGCTCGGAAGCACTGTGAGGGGTTATTGTCTGATGAATATTGCATTTGTAGGAATTGTGAGAATATAGTTGAGGATGGGTGCATCCAGAGATGTCAGTCCAACCTTAATATCGACATGGACCGGCATCCGTTGAGTGATTACCACTCACTAGTGGGTAAGGTCTTAAACCAGACAGAATGTTGGGTGTGCTCACAGGTACCTCAAGGTCAGAGCAAGTCAGGATTAGTACCATACCCTTTAGCAATAGATGAGGTACTCGAATTACGGGGTGGGAGACCGGTGGACAAGAAATTTTATATTTCTAGGCCCCCTAGTTTGAAGCTCCACCAGTATCATGTAGATAGATCCTTACTATGTTTCAATATTTCCAATTACCGAAAACCAGGAAATTGGGAAGTGACGTGGAATAACCAGACAATGACCTTTTCACACAGAGCTGATAGGACACCCATAGACTCTGAACTTGTACGCCAAATAGCCAACAGTGGGAGGTATTTCCGGTATAGGTATACTCGTGGAAGCAAGACCGTGTGGGTTGGAAAAGTATCGCCAGGGTATTGTGCTCATATCATCGAGCCCGATACTTGTACTGAGCAGATGGGAGAGCTAGGGATTGGGTTCTTCACTTGGAAAGTTTGTAATATGGTGATGTTATATTTTGTCCCCTATGTTCTCCCAGATGATGCCTATTTCATATGTGGGAGGAAGGCGTACAAGTGGCTTGCCCCGAGCTCAGAGGGATTGTGTTACATTGGGAGAGTACTGCCAGAGGTCATGACCATAACCCATGATAAGATGAAAGACGTTCACCGCAGTGCTCAGGCTCCTTATACTCATACTCACTATGAACACATCGTCAAGAGACACCTCATAGATAGGACAGAGCACGCAGCCTCTGATTTGATCCACGAATCCACCGGGATTCAATTCCTTCTCGCATTAGACATCACCCGTACTGCCAGAGGAATTATAAATTATAGGTATATCCATGCGTTAGCGAACTTGATAGATAATATCACTGAGATGTATGACGACACCTTCAGGTATACGGGAAGGGAGTTACAAGCTTACAAGAAGGAACTGATTCAGCACAGGATGGTCCTAAATTATATCACAGCCGTGACAGGTGGGTACTGTGTTACTCTGGCAACTCAATATGGGGTGAAGTGCTGTACGTATATTACGAACAGTACTGACGACCCAACGGAGATTATCGATCAAAAGATGGACGATATCTTGCAGGTGAAGTGGGAGTTCAGGAGGAAACACAACTTTACCTTGGCGACTGTGAGTAATGAACTGACCGGCTGGGTCTCATGGTTGAACCCACGAAATTGGTTCTCAGGTTTAGGAGAGTGGGCTCAAAATGTTATTATGAGTGTAGGGAAGTTTCTCCTTTGTATCCTGGGAGTCGTCATAATTATTGGTTTGATATTTAGGTGTGTTCGAATTCTGACGCGGCACAAGCACGGCACAAAGTTGATGAGTCTAAGGAGCGAGGGCGCTGTTATAGCAGCAGATTTAATTTATGACCCATCCATAGAGACAGTGTTATGATAAGGATTGTAAATGAATTTCATGGCCTGTTTTTTTCACCCGCTTTTCTTTTGTTTCCCCCTCTGCCCAGATACATCCATCCGGAAAAGACATCTGCCCTACCCAAAATGTTTATGTGAATGTATTTTAGATATGTGTCTTATCTTCATCTCTGCAACCTCCAGTTAATAGCACACATAGTCGACAGGTGATATCCACATATACTAGCACTCACATATGTCTCCCCTCTGTGTATCATCAACTAAATGTGCACCCCATTTGTTGGAACAATCTGACAAGAGCTCGGTAGTGTTTGTTGGCCCATTTACAGACCCTTAATACGGGATGAGAAGGATTTAATGTATACTTCGCAATACCTCGAAGCTTATTTAGAACATATACGGCACGATGATACATGCCCCTCAGACATGGATTCATACATACATGCTTTTTACTATCCCACTAGGTCATACATTTCCTACCTACCACTCCCTCCCGACCATACAAACTTCTGTAGATATTGTATAGATATTTTTCTGTTTAGTGATTAGATAGTGGCAGTTATTGGTGACTGCCAAAGGGTGGACTGTCAAAGTCGAAAAATATTGCAGTACCCACATCACGTACAAACTACACACAGATGGCCTCTGCGTGTGTACTTGTTCTGTCGTGCACATCAGCACGTGGTATGGGTATTTACGGTAGAGTTTGTGAACGCATAGAGAGCTATCAAAACACATTACATATTTAATCCAAATAGTGCACAATGTACACATAGTCCCCCTGCACCACATCAGAAAGTAACAGCAATTTAAATGGTTTCAGAACAAAGGGATTCACCTTTACAGAATAGGAGGGGACAGAACAAGGTCATAAGGTGGTGTTTGGTATCCAGCTGTAGGGTATTTTAAGGGTAACATTCCGGTGTTGGTTTGAGGAAGATCGCATGTTCCTGCGGATAGTTATGTGCAGAAGCAGAATATAGATATAAACTGTATTTACTGTACATTATGTATGCGGCGGGAAGCCAGAGGAGACCACCCACAAGAGCAGTTGGAATGGACATCGCCCACCTATTCAAACCGACCTATGACCTCTCCTGTACTGTAAAAGTGCATCCCTGTGTCCAATGGACAAAGGGATGACAGTATCCATTGTATTGAGTTTTGGAGGAATTGTATAAAGAGAGCTTGCTGCAGGCCTGGTGAGACACAAGACTCACAAAGTTATCTATTAGATGACCGAGGACCGGGCCGGGAAGCGCAAGCAAATCTACTATCTACTAGCGTATGTACCATTGAATGTAGCCATTTACTCTGTTATATTGTATTGTATTATTTGTATTGTAACCCCCCTTCAGCAATAATACGCTGTGGTTTCGGAACCCAGCGGTTTAATCACAATCTGGTGTCGTGTCTTCATTGCCCTGCTAAGGTTTAAAGTGTTTTATCATTGCATTGCATTACTGTAAAGGTTTAAAGTGTATCTCTGGGTGTGTGCGCGCTGTGTGTACTTTGTACCCCCAGCGCGGCGTTTGTACGTAAAGTCCGTACAGTGATACGGGACTCCGTACGCAAACAGTGTATAAAGTACGTAGCGTGTGTACTAAGTTTAGCGCCCGCAGCGGCTCCATGGTAGAGTGTATTCTAAGTGTGTATAAGGTATAGCTTTCATTCCTGTAAGATAATCAGCATTATCAGCTTTATGTAATGTGCAAAATGACAAAGTGAAAATGCCTTCTCATTCAACTAAAAAATCACTTATCTACATACAATTTCCAAACAGTTTTGTGTCCTAAAACATTATTAGTTTAATTTAAAAATCTTACATTTTCTGTTTAGTTTGTGAATTGTTCCAAAAATGTTTTTAGAACACTGGCGCTACCTTTTGGCAAACTTAGGTACTGCCTTAAGCACCATCATAGTTCAGCAGTGCGTAAAACACTGGTTTCAGTGCTGCACAATATCCTTTTTAGGTGCAGCATGTGCAGTGCACACAGGGACCTCCTTGACACAGGATATTCTGCTCCAGGCACAAACCCAACTATGGGGGTCATTAGGACCCGATCGCACGCTGCAGTTGGGTCGGACCTGCTCATGCGCATGCCAGGCGGCCGAAGGCCGTAGTTACCTAGCGATCGCCTCTGCCTGACAAGCAGAGGCATTCGCTGGGCGGGAGGGGACGGCACGGCGGCATTTAGCCGCTTCAGGGCGCGGTCCGGCCAATGCAGGTGTGTCCGGACCGTGCGGGGGGGCGGGCCGAAGCAGCTGCATGACGTCACACGCAGCTGCTGAGACCTGGGGCAACGACAAGTAACTCCCGGCCAGCTGCAGGATCTGCGCTGGCCGGGAGTTACTCTTCAAGTACAGAAGCATCGCCGCTGTGCGCTGCTTTTGTACTTGTGCGGGGGGGGGGGGGGGTGGACTGACATGCGAGGTGGACTAGCCCTGTGCTTGGCGTCCCCCCGCATGTCTGGGAAGGTGATCGTAGCTGTGCTAAATTTTGCACAGCTACAATCAACTCGGAATGACCCCCTATGTGCCAAGCAGAAAACCATTGCCCCATTCCTATTGCCCCCCAATTTCTGATGGCAGCCCTGGTGACACCATCTTGTGAGATAGACTTAAGCAAAATACTGTTACTTAAGTCTTATAAAGTCATATACAGCAGTTCAACAACTGCAAAAGTCCTGGAAAGATAATGTTGAAGAAATCAGAGCACACTGCCACAATAAGGGAGTAATTTAGGTGAACATAAAAGAAGGTTATGTCCATATGTCTAAAAACTTATTTGTGCACTTATAGTACTTTTCCATCTTTAGCTTTAGATAAATGCAACCTTATATAAGCTTTGTAAGAACTGTATAAGATGATTCTCAAACAGGCTTGCCTAATTTTAAACTTATCTCCCAGAATGTATGGAATATTACGTATTATGAATTTCAGGGGGTAGAGCACCCTCCTGCATTCCTGTTATCTCCCTAATAAAGTAGGTTGGGGCTTGATGACATTTGTCCTAGAGGGTGTCATCGTGGTTTACCCCTCCACTTTGCAATTATATGAATTGAGACATTATCCAGTGAGAGTTGGTGCATGATAACACAAATCACGTCATCACGGCCATTCACTTTTTCCAGGATCTCCATCCAGGATTTCCCAAAAGGGAAGTAAAAAAGGTTATGAGCTATGCTTATCTCCTACCTGCATACTTTTCTGTTGTGCTCATGAATGGACATCAGCTGTTAAATAACAAGAGGCCAGATACGTGCCAGCGGCAAATGCAGGATTTCTGGAGGGTGGTTTCATATGATTACTTTTAGAGCGATTGTTGCAAGCTCATGAAGGATGCATAATAAGCATGTAGCAAGCTACAGTCTGCCCCAAACAAAGTGCAGTTTATGTAATACAGTACTTCAGACATATGCAGGCACAATGATCACAGTAAGCCACTTACCAGATTCTGTCTCTGATGTGATGAGTGAGCACACAGACACACAGCAGACTTGGGGGTATATTTACTAAAAATCCGAGTTTGTCCGATTTGTGTTTTTTTTCTAAGTGTCAACACGGGAATTTACTAAGCACAAATCTCGGCAGTGTTTGTGCAATTCGTAATGGTTTTGTCAGCAAAGTTCAGAAATACGAATGAATAGACCATTGGTCAAACGTGGCTGTTTGTTCATACAACATGGAAATTTACTATTCATTCGTATTTGGGTGTTAGTCTCTGAGTGCTCAAGCGCGGGTGTATTTTTTAGCAATTCGTTAAAAAAAGCAGCAAAAAAATAGACCTGCTTTTTCCTGGCGAGTTTGGATAATCATGCACAGATCAGTGGGATCTGTGCATGGTTATCTGTGGGAAAGGGTCTGTTTAGTGTAAAAATTGATAAAAAAATATGCGTGGGGTCCCCCCTCCTAAGCATAACCAGCCTCGGGCTCTTTGAGCCGGTCCTGGTTGTAAAAATACAGGAAAAAAACTGACAGGGGTTCCCCCATATTTAAACGACCAGCACCGGGCTCTGCGCCTGGTTCTGGTGCCAAAGATACGGGGGACAAAAAACGTAGGGGTCCCCCGTATTTTTACCACCAGCATCGGGCTCCACTAGTCAGAGAGATAATGCCACAGCTGGGGGACACTTTTATATTGGTCCCTGCGGCCCTGGCATTAAATCCCCAACTAGTCACCACTGGCTAGGGTACCTTGGAGAAGTGGGGACCCCTTAAATCAAGGGTTCCCCCCCTTCAGCCACCCAAGGACCAAGGGTGAAGCCCAAGGCTGTCCCCCCCATCTGTGGGCGGTGGATGGGAGGCTGATAGCCTTTTCTGTAAAAATAGAATATTGTTTTTTGTAGCAGAACTACAAGATCACAGATCCGGCCAGGATTCCTTGTGTTTTGTCAGGCTGTGTTTTACTAATCACTCCCGTAAAACACTGCCTGACATTACGAATCACATCGACATCAGAAAACACGAATGTTGCAAACTCGACAGCTTAGTAAATTACCGTATCAGGATTCAAAAAGTTGCAGAAAAATGCACCCGATAAAAAATTAGTTTAAACACAACACAAATCGACTCAAACACGAATATTAGTAAATATACCCCTTGGTAGGAACATCTGCTGCCACTGGGCATGTGCAGTAGCTCCATTCCGCCCATTTATACTGTATGTAGTGGCCGCTGGCCAGGCTGTGGGGAAGGGGGGTTTCGGGCGACTGGGCAACCCTATCCCGCGTTTGCCTATGGCATGCAGGTAAAACTACAAGTACAAGTTGTGCACGTGTACAGGGTTTTACATGGTCTAGAAAATTACATGTGCATCTTTGCTTACATGAAAATCTATATTACCACCTCAGGCGATATTTCCGGCTGTAACACAGCGACCGTGCCGTGACCGTGCCATCTGAAAGCACCCATGTGTTACAATACTTAATTAAAAAAGTACACAGGAAAAAAACGGACGGCTTTTTGCCATCAGGTCAAAACCAGCCAGTGTGAAATAGCCTTTAAGAGATAACACTTTTTAGTATATATGGCTAGAATGACTAACAATCAATTGCAGAGTATTTCTCCTTGTAGTTGATTGTCTTCTTTGTGGTTATCGTCGAACTATCACAACCCTTAAAAAATACAAATACTAGCTGAGTAAAATAAAGGATATACTGAAAATACACATAACAAATACACATAACAAATCGTCAAGCTTGCTAGAGATCTTGTTTGTGACCCCAAATGCTTTAACCTCTTGGTATTTTAAAGTGGCAAAGAAATGTTATTGGAAATAATTAAATGAGGATAAGTACATTGCAAAAACAAAAGAAAATAAAAATAAAAAGGATTCTGTAAGAAAATTTAAAGAGAACAAAAAGATTTGTGTGCAGAACTGCAGGGCCAAAATGAAACTGAAAATATTTCCTGTCTAATTATACATGTTGAATATGAGAATGAAGGGGTATAGTGACGGGAGATGGTGGTGGTGGGGTAAAGATAGGTATAAATGAGGAGTGGAGCATAGAAAATAAAGAATAGGGAGGTAGGAGAGAGAAATAAGTTCAGAGATATTGGCCGTGATGTAATGAAGCAACCCAATGAGCCGCCGAACTCGCACTTCATTAAATCCCGCACCAAAGAGTGAGGGGAGAGCGGCGGTAGGCATGAAATAGTGTAAGAAATAGAAGAAAGAGAGAGAAAGAGAAAAACAAGAGACAAGGAACCAAGGAAGGATGGAAAGAGGTGAGTGATAGTGCCCTTAGGTGAGGGGGAAGAGGGAAAGTCAGTGGCAAACGCAGGATTTGCATGGGGGGGTTTCCAGAACTGGGCGGAGCCAATCACGGGGGTGGGGACTGAGGTGACCCAATATATGCTGGGTCCGTACAACTAGTGTGTGTGTGTGTGTGTGTATATATATATATCTACACATATATATACAGTGATCGCAAATACTCGCTATAGCACGTATTTTACGCGCTATAAGCAGTAAGGGACCCGGTTTTCAAAAATCAGCGGGTCCCACAGGACGCGCTGTGACGAGCGCTGCACACCCGATATCAGTAAATCCTCCTGCGGCCTCCCCGTGACCCCGTCCCCTTCCAAAGGATGCTGCGCTGCCGTGAGCCCGGGTGGAACATGGTTGGTGCCGCCTTCCTGTCCCCTTCCAATTGGTGCTGCGCTGCCGTGAGCCCCCCCCCGGTCACTGATAGAAAGGGAGGGTGCCGCATGGATGGTGCCGCCTCCCCGTCGCCTTGCAATTGCTGCCGCAAGCTACCCCCCGAGAAATCCCCCCCCGGTCACTGACCGACATTGCTGCCGCTTCCCCTCACTCACAGACGGCCCGACACAGCAGAGAGTGCGGCGGCTATAACGGAGCAGTGATTACCTGGCGGTGGGGGGGTGGGGGGGCTTTGACAGGCACAGTGTCTATGGAGCGCGGGCCTGGGGGCGGGCGGCAGGAGAGAGACGCGGAGTGGAGAGAGCTCTGTTCCCAATCCCGGCTATTCTCAGCACCCAGCAACCAGGTAACAGGGATGGGCAGCTTGTGTTATTGTCTGCATATATACGTGTGGGTGTGTCGATGTTTGTTTATAATAAGTATGTGTGTGTCTGTATGTATGTATAGATGTGTGTGTGTGTGTGTGTGTGTGTGTGTGTGTGTGTGTGTGTTTTTACACTAAAGCCAGAGGTGTCTAACTTAAAATCTGGTTGCCAAGAAGTGGGTTCCCATCAGCTATATTTGACAATTCATGTATGCAGTACCCTCTATTTGCACTGCCTTGGCATATCTGCACAATGGTATAATGCCACTTGGGCTAGCGGGGTAGTACCACACTCATGCTCTGCCTGGCGTAATGTGTATAACGTGCTCTGCCTGGCGCAATGTGTATAACGTGCTCTGCCTGGCGCAATATGTATAATAACGTGCTCTGCCTGGCGCAATGTGTATAGTAACGTGCTCTGCCTGGCGCAATGTGTATAGTAACGTGCTCTGCCTGGCGCAATGTGTATAGTAACGTGCTCTAACTGGCGCAATGTGTATAATAACGTGCTCTAACTGGCCCAAAGTGTATGACGTGCTGTACCTGGAGCAAAGTGTATGACTTGCTGCACCTGGCGCAATGTGTATAACGTGCTGTACCTGGCGCAATGTGTATAACGTGCTGTACCTGGCGCAAAGTGTATAACGTGCTGTACCTGGCGCAATGTGTATAATGTGCTGTACCTGGCGCAAAGTGTATAACGTGCTGTACCTGGCGCAAAGTGTATAACGTGCTGTACCTGGCGCAAAGTGTATAACGTGCTGTACCTGGCTTAAAGTGTATAATGTGCTGTACCTGGCGCAAAGTGTATAACGTGCTGTACCTGGCGCAATGTGTATAACGTGCTGTACCTGGCGCAAAGTGTATAACGTGCTGTACCTGGCGCAAAGTGTATAACGTGCTGTACCTGGCGCAAAGTGTATAACGTGCTGTACCTGGCGCAATGTGTATAACGTGCTGTACCTGGCGCAATGTGTATAACGTGCTGTACCTGGCGCAATGTGTATAACGTGCTGTACCTGGCGCAATGTGTATAACGTGCTGTACCTGGAGCAAAGTGTATAACGTGCTGTACCTGGAACAAAGTGTATAACGTGCTGTACCTGGCGCAAAGTGTATAACGTGCTGTACCTGGCGCAAAGTGTATAACGTGCTGTACCTGGCGCAGTGTGCATAGGAGGTTCTACCTGGTGCAATGTGTATAAGCGGCACTACTGTGTGGTGTAATGGGAATTGGCACTATTATGTGGTCACACCCTGTCCCCATGAAGCCACGCCCCTAAAATTTTGCGGCGCGCCTTCGGCGCGCGCCGCCTGTGCTTTCCAGTCTACGAGGTGGAACACTAATTCACTTTCTGCCTAAGGGCACCAAAATGTCTCTTTACACCTCTGGTGCAGGGTGTCCTGCATGCTACACAGCCCAGCAGCATTGTCATCCCATCCCCCACCTTGCAGCACTTTAGTGTCTAAACAAGATTAAGATTAATACGAACCTTTATTCCGATGGGACCCAGAAAAAGACCGGTAGGACCCCAATTTTTCAAAGTGAGGGGTCCATGGGACCCACTTTTTTGGGGGGTCAGCGCGATCACTGTATATATATATATATATATATATACATACACACACACATACATACATACATATACACATATACATAGCATATTAATAATAATAATAATAATGTTATTTATATAGCGCTCTTTCTCCAACAGGACTCAAGGCGCTTTACAGACATCAAAAACAATACACATGATACAGAGGATTTAAGTAATACAGCAAAAGATAAGCCACACAGACATAAAAGAAAACCTTAAGCACACAGAAAGCATAATACATGATTGGTGTAGGCATTTTGGGTAAATAAACATGTATGTATATATATATATATATATATATATATATACATACACACACATACAGTACACACATATATATATATATATATATATATATATAGATATACACACACACACACGTATGTATATATATATATATATATATCATATGTGTGTGTGTGTGTGTGTGTGTGTGTTTGTGTATGTATGTATATACATGTGTATACATGTATGCACATGGATATACAGTATATGTACTATAATTAAAATAAAGTAAACTTTTATTGCACTTGCAAGTGCCACCAGGAAGACAGCAGGCTGCAGAGGACGCAAGACAGTCATTAATAATACTCATGCAGCTAAAAAAAAAAAAAAAAAAAAATCTTTTTTTTTTTTTTTTTTGTGGAGGGGGGTTTCTGGGTACTCGGAAACCCCCCCTGGGTGCGCCACTGAAAGTGCAGGAAAAGTAGTGAGTAGGGTTGAGGAGGTGTGAGAGGGGACAATGGGGGTTATTCAGAGTTGTTAGCAAACCAAAAAGGCGCACTAATGGGCAAAACCTTGTTGCACTACAGGTGGGGCAGATTTGACGTGCAGAGAGAGTTAGATTTGGGTGAGGTGTGTTCAAACTTAAATCTAAATTGCAGAATAAAAATAAAGCAGCCAGTATTTACTATGCACAGAAACAATATAACTCAGCCAGGTCTAAATCTCTCTGCATATGTTACATCTGCCCCACCTGCAGTACAACATGGTGTTGCTAACTTTTTTGGTTTGCTAACAACTCTGAATAACTCCCCATGTCTCATATATAAATGTATCAGCGGTACTCACTGTGCTGCCCCCTCTTCCATTTTTACAAACCTTATTTTAATTTTTTTGGGGGGGTTAAACAGAAAAGAATAACATAGCTGCTGCACGCCTTGGCTCTGCATTTGCAGGTGAAATAAGGTGGGTCCTTACCAATTGGTGAAATAAGGTTGCTTCTCATCAACACAACACGCATGATAAAAGGGCACAACTAAATATCACACTTAAAAAATTTAGTTTAAGCAACTAAAGAGGCATGTGCCTGGGAGTTGTGGCAGGTGCCTCTGAGTTTATTTCCAAAAGAGAAAAAGAGAACTTTTTTTCCATTTCAACGGGAGTATACTACAAACTGGGAAAAAGTAATAAATCTCTCAATATTATTGACTATAACCTGTACTGATTATCCTGTACAGTTTGTGTTAACTTCTTTTGAAAACGTTTATCAAAATTTCCAGTTTAATCCATGATAATAAGATTTTACTCACCGGTAAATCTATTTCTCGTAGTCCGTAGTGGATGCTGGGACGCCGTAAGGACCATGGGGAATAGCGGCTCCGCAGGAGACTGGGCACAACTAAAGAAAGCTTTAGGACTACCTGGTGTGCACTGGCTCCTCCCACTATGACCCTCCTCCAGACCTCAGTTAGGATACTGTGCCCGGAAGAGCTGACACAATAAGGAAGGATTTTGAATCCCGGGTAAGACTCATACCAGCCACACCAATCACACCGTATAACTCGTGATACTATACCCAGTTAACAGTATGAAATATAACTGAGCCTCTCAACAGATGACTCAACAATAACCCTTTAGTTAGGCAATAACTTTAAACAAGTATTGCAGACAATCCGCACTTGGGATGGGCGCCCAGCATCCACTACGGACTACGAGAAATAGATTTACCGGTGAGTAAAATCTTATTTTCTCTGACGTCCTAAGTGGATGCTGGGACTCCGTAAGGACCATGGGGATTATACCAAAGCTCCCAAACGGGCGGGAGAGTGCGGATGACTCTGCAGCACCGAATGAGCAAACTCTAGGTCCTCCTCAGCCAGGGTATCAAACTTGTAAACACTTGCAAAAATGTTTGAACCCGACCAAGTAACAGCTCGGCAAAGTTGTAAAGCCGAGACCCCTCGGGCAGCCGCCCAAGAAGAGCCCACTTTCCTCGTGGAATGGGCTTTTACAGATTTAGGGTGCGGCAGTCCAGCCGCAGAATGTGCAAGTTGAATCGTGCTACAGATCCAGCGAGCAATAGTCTGCTTAGAAGCAGGAGCACCCAGCTTGTTGGGTGCATACAGGATAAATAGCGAGTCAGTTTTCCTGACTCCAGCCGTCCTGGAAACATATACTTTTCAGGGCCCTGACTACGTCCAGTAACTTGGAATCCTCCAAGTCCCAAGTAGCCGCAGGCACCACAATAGGTTGGTTCACATGAAAAACTGATACCACCTTAGGAAGGAATTGGGAACGAGTCCTCAAATCCGCCTTATCCTTATAAAATACAGATAAGGGCTTTTGTATGACAAAGCTGCCAATTCTGATACACGCCTGGCCGACGCCAAGGCCCACAGCATGACCACTTTCCACGTGAGGTATTGTAGCTCCACGGATTTAAGTGGCTCAACCCAATGCGACTTCAGGAAATCCAACACCACGTTGAGATCCCACGATGCCACTGGAGGCACAAACGGGGCTGACTATGCAGCACTCCCTTAACAAAAGTCTGAACTTCAGGCAGTGAAACCAGTTCTATTTTGGAAGAAAATCGATAGAGCCGAAATCTGGACCTTAATGGAACCCAATTTTAGGCCCATAGTCACCTCTGACTGTAGGAAGTGCAGAAATCGACCTAGCTGAAATTCCTCCTTTGGGGCCTTCCTGGCCTCACAGCACGCAACATATTTCCGCCATATGCGGTGATAATGGTTTGCGTTCACTTCTTTCCTAGCTTTAATTAGCGTAGGGATAACTTCCACCGGAATGCCCTTTTCATTCAGGATCCGGCGTTCAACCGCCATGCCGTCAAACGCAGCCGCGGTACGTCTTGGAACAGACAGGCCCCCTGCTGCAGCAGGTCCTGTCTGAGCGGCAGAGGCCATGGGTCCTCTGAGATCATTTCTTGAAGTTCTGGGTACCAAGCTCTTCTTGGCCAATCCGGAACAATGAGTATAGTTCTTACTCCTCTCCTTCTTATTATTCTCATTACCCTGGGTAAGAGAGGCAGAGAAGGGAACACATACACCGACTGGTACACCCACGGTGTTACCAGAGCGTCCACAGCTATCGCCTGAGGGTCCCTTGACCTGGCGCAATATCTTTGTAGCTTTTTGTTGAGGCAGGACGCCATCATGTCCACCTGTGGCCTTTCCCAACGGTGTACAATCATTTGGAAGACTTCTGGATGAAGTCCCCACTCTCCCGGGTGGAGGCCGTGTCTGCTGAGAAAGTCTGCTTCTCAGTTGTCCACTCCGGGAATGAACACTGCTGACAGTGCTAACACATGATTTTCCGCCCATCGGAGAATCCTTGTGGCTTCTGCCATCGCCATCCTGCTTCTTGTGCCGCCCTGTCGGTTTACATGAGCGACCGCCGTGATGTTGTCTGACTGGATCAGCACCGGCCGGTGTTGAAGCAGGGGTCTAGCCCGACTTAGGGCATGTAAATGGCCCTTAGTTCCAGAATATGTATGTGTAGGGAAGTCTCCTGACTTTTCCATAGTCCTTGGAAGTGTCTTCCCTGTGTGACTGCCCCCCAGCCTCGAAGGCTGGCATCCGTGGTAACCAGGACCCAGTCCTGTATGCCGAATCTGCGGCCCCCTAGAAGATGAGCACTCTGCAGCCACCACAACAGCGACACCCTGGCCCTTGGAGACAGGGTTATCCGCCGATGCATCTGAAGATGCGACCCGGACCACTTGTCCAACAGATCCCACTGGAAGATCCTTGCATGGGACCTGGCGAATGGAATTTCTTCGTAAGAAGTTACCATCTTTCCCAGGGCTCGCGTGCATTGATGCACTGACACCTGTATTTGTATTAGGAGGTCTCTGTCTAGAGACGACAACTCCATGGACTTCTCCTCCGGGAGAAACCCTTTTTATCCTGTTCTGTGTCCATAACCATACCCAGGAACAGTAGACGCGTCGTAGGAACCAGCTGCGACTTTGGAATATTCAGAATCCAGCCGTGCTGTTGTAGCACTTCACGAGATAGTGCTACTCCGACGAACAACTGCTCCCTGGACCTCGCCTTTATAAGGAAATCGTCCAAGTACGGGATAATTATTTCGGCCATTACCTTGGTAAATACCTCGGTGCCGGGGACAGACCAACGGCAACGTCTGGAATTGGTAATGACAATCCTGTACCACAATTTTTAGGTACTCCTGGTGAGGATGGTAAATAGGGACATGCAGGTAAGCATCCTTGATGTCCAGTGATACCATGAAATTCTCCAGGCTTGCAATAATCGCCCTGAGCGATTCCATTTTGAACTTGAACCTTCGTATATAAGTGTTCAAGGATTTCAATTTTAGAATGGGTCTCACCGAACCGTCTGGTTTCGGTACCACAACATTTTGGAATAGTAACCCCGGCCTTGTTGAAGGAGGGGTACCTTGATTTCACCTGCTGGAAGTACAGCTTGTGAATTGCCGCCAGTACTACCTTTCTCCGAGGGCAGCAGGCAAGGCTGATGTGAGGTAACGGCGAGGGGGAGTCGCCTCGAACTCCAGCCTGTATCCCTGTGATACTACTTGCAGAACCTAGGGATCCACCTGTGGGCAAGCCCACTGGTACCTGAAGTTCCCGAGACGCGCCCCCACCGCACCTGTCTCCACCTGTGGAGCCCCAGCGTCATGCGGTGGACTCAGAGGAAGCGGGGGAAGATTTTTGATCCTGGGAACTGGCTGTCTGGTGCAGCTTTTTCCTTCTTCCCTTGTCTCTGTGCAGAAAGGAAGCGCCTGGAAGCGCCTTTGACCCGCTTGCTTTTCTGAAGCCGAAAGGACTGTACCTGAAAATACGGTGCTTTCTTAGGCTGTGAGGAAACCTGAGGTAAAAATTTTTCTTCCCAGCTGTTGCTGTGGATACGAGGTCCCAGAGACCATCCTCAAACAATTCCTCACCCTTATAAGACAGAATCTCCATGTGCCTTTTAAAGTCAGCATCACCTGTCCACTGCCGGGTTTCTAATACCCTCCTGGCAGAATGGACATTGCATTAATTCTGGATGCCAGCCGGCAAATATCCCTCTGTGCATCCTTCATATATAAGACGATGTCTTTAATATGCTCTATGTTAGCCAAATATTATCCCTGTCTAGGGTATTAATCTTATCTGACAGGGTATCAGACCACGCTGCAGCAGCACTATTTATGCTGAGGCAGGTCTCAGTATAGAACCTGAGTGTGTATATACAGACTTCAGTATAGCCTCCTGCTTTTTATCAGCAGGCTCCTTCAAGGTGGCCGTATCCTAAGACGGCAGTGCCACCTTTTTTGACAAACGTGTGAGTGCCTTATCCACCCTAGGGGATATCTCCCAATGTGACCTATCCTCTGGCGGGAAAGGGTACGCCATCAGTAACTTGTTAGAAATTACCAGTTTCTTATCGGGGGAACCCACGCTTCTTTACACACTTCATTCACTCATCTGATGGGGGAACAAAACACTGGCTGCTTTTTCTCCCCAAAAATAAAACCCCTTTTATGTGGTACTTGGGTTCATGTCAGAAATGTGTAACACATTTTTCATTGCCGAGATCATGTAACGGATGTTCCTAGTGGATTGTGTATATATCTCAACCTCATCGACACTGGAGTCAGACTCCGTGTCGACATCTGTGTCTGCCATCTGAGGTAACGGGCGTTTTTTGAGCCCCTGATGCCCTTTGAGACGCCTGGGCAGGCGCGGGCTGAGAAGCCGGCTGTCCCACAGCTATTACGTCATCCAGCCTTTTATGTAAGCAGTTGACATTGTCGGTTAATACCTTCCACCTATCCATCCACTCTGGTGTCGGCCCCACAGGGAGCGACATCCCATTTATCGGCCTCTGCTCCGCCTCCACGTAACCTTCCTCATCCAACATGTCGACACAGCCGTACCGACACACCGCACACACACAGGTAATGCTCTGACTGAGGACAGGACCCCACAAAGTCCTTTGGGGAGACAGAGAGAGAGTATGCCAGCACACACCAGAGCGCTATATAATGCAGGGATTAACACTATAACTGAGTGATTTTTCCCCCAATAGCTGCTTGTATACATATATTGCGCCTAAATTTATTTAGTTTTAAATTTAGTGCCCCCCCTCTCTTTTTAACCCTTTGAGCCTGAAAACTACAGGGGAGAGCCTGGGGAGCTGTCTTCCAGCTGCACTGTGAAGAAAAAATGGCGCCAGTGTGCTGAGGGAGATAGCCCCGCCCCTTTTTCGGCTGACTTTTCTCCCGCTTTTTTATGGATTCTGGCAGGGGTAATTTATCACATATATAGCCCTGGGACTATATATTGTGATGATTTGCCAGCCAAGGTGTCTTATATTGCCCTCAGGGTGCCCCCCCCAGCGCCCTGCACCCATCAGTGACCGGAGTGTGAGGTGTGCATGAGGAGCAATGGCGCACAGCTGCAGTGCTGTGCGCTACCTTGTTGAAGACAGAAGTCTTCTGCCGCCGATTTTCCGGAACACTTCTTGCTTCTGGCTCTGTAAGGGGGCCGGCAGCGCGGCTCCGGGAACGAACACCAAGGTCGGGTCCTGCGATCGATCCCTCTGGAGCTAATGGTGTCCAGTAGCCTAAGAAGCCCAAACTACCACCTGTTAGGTAGGTTCGCTTCTTCTCCCCTTAGTCCCTCGCTGCAGTGAGTCTGTTGCCAGCAGATCTCACTGTAAAATAAAAAACCTAAATATACTTTCTTTCTAGGAGCTCAGGAGAGCCCCTAGTGTGCATCCAGCTCAGCCGGGCACAAGATTCTAACTGAGGTCTGGAGGAGGGTCATAGTGGGAGGAGCCAGTGCACACCAGGTAGTCCTAAAGCTTTCTTTAGTTGTGCCCAGTCTCCTGCGGAGCCGCTATTCCCCATGGTCCTTACGGAGTCCCAGCATCCACTTAGGACGTCAGAGAAATAGGATTTACAGTCACCTTACAGATAATTTGGGAACTATATATCTATCTATCTATCTATCTATCTATCTATCTATCTATCTATCTATCTATCTATCAGTTTTCCTGCACAGCTGTTATACTGACTTACAGATGTGCAGATTCACAGCTCCGCTCAGTGCATTCTTTTTTGCAGAATCTGCAGTGTGCATCTGCTGCAGATACAGATCATCCACCTTCTTCTTTAGTGGAAAGAGGGAGGGTTGGCTTGAGGGCTGCAAGTGCCACCACACAGACCTGCTGCCGCCGGGACCATCCTGACTCAGATGCCGTAAGGGCAGTGAGAATTAATGCCTTTAAAACAAACAGGGATCTTTAGACACATGCCCCCGAACCCCCACCCCCCATCAAAATTGCTGGAACTGGAAGCAAGCAGCTCTAGGTTTTAAAGAGAGGGCAGTGAGTGAGGTGCAGGAGTGAGAGATGGAGGAAGGGAACGAGGGTCAGAGGTGAGATATGGAAGGAGGGAGTGACAAGCAGGGATGAGGATGGAAGGAAGGAGTGAGGGGCAGGGGTGAGAGATTAAAGGAGGGAGTGAGGAGCAGGGGTGAGAGATGGAAGTAGAAAGTGATTGGCAGAGGTGAGAGATGGAAAGAGGGAGTGAGGGGCAGAGGTGAAAGATGGAAGGAGGGAGTGAGGGGCAGGTGTGAGAGATGGAAGGAGGGAGTGAGAAGCAGGTATGAGGATGGAAGGAAGAAGTGAGGGGCAGGGGTGAAAGATTAAAGGAGGGAGTGAGGAGCAGGGGTGAGAGATGGAAGTAGAAAGTGATGGGCAGAGGTGAGAGATGGAAAGAGGGAGTGAGGGGTAGGGGTGAGAGATGGAAGGAGAAAGTGAGGGGCAGGGGTGAGAGATGGAAAGAGGGAGTGAGGGGTGGGGGGGAGAGATGGAAGGAGAAAGTGAGGGGCAGGGGTGAGAGATGTAAAGAGGGAGTGAGGGGCAGGGGTGAGAGATGTAAAGAGGGAGTGAGGGGCAGGGGTAACAGATGAGAGGAAGTGAGGGGCTGGGGTGACAGATGAAAGAAGGGAGTGAGGTGCAGGGGTGAGAGATGGAAGGATAAATTGAGGGGCAGGGGTGAGATAGAAGGAGGGAGTGAGGTGAAGAGGTGAGTGAAGGAAGGAGAGTGTGAAAAATGCATAAAGAAGGATAGAGGGTATGAGTGGTGCAGGGGGTAAATAAGGGAAAGAGGAAGTACAGTAAGAGGATTTTAAGGATTTTAGGAATCAAAATCCCTAAAGCTTCTGGAGTTCTAGCTATACCCCAGATCCCCTGCCATTTTATTACATTTTACATACCCTCACTTCTAAATTCCCACTTCAACCATTGGTACGATGCAGATTGGATTCACTTACACATTCAATGCATATATGCACTGCACATAGTGCTGCATATTCAACGTGGATGAAATCCACCTTCCTGAACGAGCCCTTAGTGGTCAAACTTTTAATGGTCATGGATTATTATAAGTGATACACTTTAAGGAAAAATACATTAAGATATAGTTATTATTAGAGTTGGCATCCATTCGGGATTCTTCTGGACAGTCTTGGGTCCAAAAGGTATGCTAATCCAAGATAGGCACTGACCAGAAATCTCACAGTGGGTTGGTGGGAGGAGGTGTCCAGTGTGGGCAACAGCACAAAGAGGCACATACAGTACAGTGACATGAGAGTGGTAAAAAGATACTGTACATCAAAGAGAGACATGCAGACGCAAGATGGTGGAAGAGAGACATATAGGGACAGAAGGGAGACAGACATATATAGACATAGCAGATTTGCAAAGAGAATAGTAGACACAGGAGGGTGGCAGAGAAAAATGTCCAGTTGTAACTAACCGCCGATTACAAACTATTATCTCATTCATCAACTTTTGTATAGAAACAGGAATTAAAGTTACATAAAGGTGACCCAACATATACCATCATCCTGTGGTCTGATAATCCTATCCTGTTACAGCACCAAACTGTATATTTGCATGTACACTGTATATTGATTTTCATAACTTATAGTGATATGGTGGTATGAGAGTGCAATTCTGTGCACACTGCCTCAGAGTGTGACATAAGATGTATGGGAGCTACTGTATGGCTCTGAGGCATATAAGGGGTATAAGAGGGCACTGATGGCATAAGTGCATATGGAGCAGATGGCATATAAAAGGGAATGTAGGGAAATCTGAGAAATAAAATGGTTGTAATCCTACCGCAGTTTTGGCCATGTTCCTTGCAAGAAGTGTGAAAATTAACAACTGGTAACCAGCTAGAAGTAAGATGTCAAAGCCATTGTAACTGCATATGGGATCACAGTCACAAGCTGTCACACCCTCCCCCCAAAAAAAAATTACTGTGACACACCTGCATTTTTTCCACCACTCCTCCATTATCTCCCTCTAATGGTTCCTGACTGTCAATCACTGGCCCTCATTCCGAGTTGATCGCTCGCTAGCTACTTTTTGCAGCCGTGCAAACGTATAGTCGCCGCCCACGGGGGAGTGTATTTTCGCTTTGCAAGTGTGCGATCGCATGTGCAGCCGAGAGGGAAGAAAACGTTTTTTGCAGTTTCTGAGTAAGTTTTCAGTTTCTAAGTAGGTCTGAACTTACTCAGCCCTTGTGATCACTTCAGCCTGTCAGGTCCCGGAATTGAAGTCAGACACCCGCCCAGCAAACACCTGGACACGCCTGCGTTTTCCCAAACACTCCCAGAAAACGGTCAGTTGACACCCATAAACGCCCTCTTTCTGTCAATCTCCTTGCGAACGGCTGTGCGAATGGAATTGTCGCTAGAAGCATTGCACAGCAACAATGCTGTATGACGCTCGTGCACATTGCGGTGCATACGCATGCGCAGTAGTAACCTGATCGTTGCGCTGCGAAAATCGGCAGCGTGCGATCAACTCGGAATGACCCCCACTGTGTGAGTAAATCTTTTCTACGACCGCCATCATAAGCCCATTGCAGCACATGCAGAGTGCAACTTAGATAAATTAGACCACTAATAATCACTCAAATGCGAAAAATTGGGTTCGCGCAAATCACTGAATCAGGCCCATACCACTACATGCAACAAGCCAGACGTAGCAAACATGTGGTCCTCATCTGCGGGCACTGAGCTGTGAGCAGCAGACATGCCAGGGAGATGTAACCAAGGTTGGACTGGCCCAAAGGAGTATATGGGAAATTTCTGGTGGGCCCCATTGCTTTCTAATTTCAGTTTCCAGACTGTGTACTCATCTTATACATTGTTATTCTATTATTGGGTCAATTACATGGAGCCGGCCACACCCCCTGTGTTAACCTTATACATCCCTTAAGCATTTAAGCATGGGTCCCTATCAGTGCATTCCCTTGGTGGGCCCTTAATGTCCCAGTCTGAGATTGGATGTAACCATGTTTCAAAGATGAGATGCTGACCCAGGCATTCAAAACTGTGAGTGGCCACACCACTTATGCACGTTCACCCAGTAAACATAAAGGTACGCTACAACTGAGATGTGAGTGTGGTATACAAGCTAGACAGTTACAAAATAGACAGTCATTAGTTTGACACCATATGGTCGACAGTCAAAAGGTTGACTGGGTCAAAAGGTCGACAGTGTCAAAAGTCCGACAGTCAAAAGGTCAACAGGGTCAAAAGGTCGACACAAAAAATTGTGTTTTTAAACATTTTTTCGCACATTTGTCAAATTTCCTCCCATCGCGAGTTCGCTTCGCTCACCACAGGGTTACCAAAGGCATTAGTTATTGACATGGATAGTAAATTGAAAAAACAAAAGTAGTAAAAGCATGAAAAACCCTAAAAAATATGTCCTAACCCTGTCGACCTTTTGACGGTCGGACTTTTGACCCTTTTGACCCTGTTGACCTTTTGACTGTCGACCATATGATGTCAGCCTAATGACTGTCTATAGTTTAACTGTTCATCTATCAACTGCCTTCCCTAGATGTAGATGTGGATGTGCAGAGAGATAGTAAGCCCTCTAGAGGTGTACTACTGTATGCAAAAATGTACAGGTCACATAAAAGTTCCAACTCCTAGCATTTCATAACAAATCTTTTCCATGAAATAAATGTTTATTTTTTTTCTCATAACAGACTTCTCAGTCAGTCTAATGTGTGGTTTAAAGTAATCATGAGAGTTATGGTACATGATTTGTGTTGATTAAATATTGCACGTGTAAAGCTTTTTAATACATGGTGTAGACCAGGGCTGGCCAAACCGGTCCTCGAGATCTACCAACAGTTTATGTTTTCCAGGCCTCCTGGAGACCTGTAGAATTGTCAATTAGGAATGAATGCAGCACATCTTAATTAGTAATGACTACACCTGTGCACTAGCCAGGTGGTCTGGAAAATGTGATCTGTTGGTAGATCTCGAGGACCGGTTTGGCCAGCTCTGGTGTAGACTGTGCATTGAAATGTGCTTTTCTGCCCAAGTGGGTGATAATGGATCCCATTATTGTTCAGGTGGCTATCATTCTTCATCACCACCACCCGCACTGTGGGTATTAATTGCCACCCTTCTGTATATCCTTTCTTACATCCTAATCTGTTATTTATTTATTTATCACCATTTTAACAATTTCTTGCATTCACCTGCACATGGGAAATAACCCAGAAAAGGCAGTCAACATCTTCACAATGCGTGGTCATAATGAATGCTTATTTTAAGGTCTTTACCACCCAAAAAAATCAATACCTCCCGCTGTCTTCCTCCAGTTGGGGCCAGTAGCATCAGCCTCTTGAAAATGAAATTAATAAGACACATTGCCTCATCCGTCACCTGACAGCTGGCAGCAGACAGCAAATGTCTTATGGCCCATTTATTTCAAATGGTTCTAAGCATAAATTAGATGTATAACATAAAATTGGCAGCTAGACCCTGATTGGTTGGCACTTAATTTCTCAGAACTTTACCTCTCTCCAAGGTTTGACGCATCTCCCCCTTTAAATGATAAACTGAAAAGTACCTTACCAAGTGCAAATATACATCTGATGTGAAAGTTTGCTGTGTTCATTTACCATTTACAGTATATTGGGGGTCATTCCGAGTTGATTGCTAGCTGCCGTTGTTCGCAGCGCAGCGATCAGGCTAAAAATCGGCATTTCTGCGCATGCGTATGCACCGCAATGCACACGCGCGACGTACGGGTACAAAGTCCTTTGTGTTTTTGCACAGGTTCTAGTGAAGCTTTCAGTCGCACGGCAGAACACAGGAAGATTGACATGAAGTTGGCGTTTCTGGGTAGCAACCGACCGTTTTAAGGGAATGCTTAGAAAAACGCAGGCATGTTGGGGAAAACGCAGGCGTGGCTGGGCGAACGCTGGACGGGTGTGTGACGTCAAAAGCCGTCCCTCCGTCATTAGTATCAACGCACACGAAGAGTAACTACAGGTCTGGTCTTGTTTTGCACAAAATTATTTTGCAGGCGCTCTGCTGCACAAGCGTTTGCACTTTTGCAAAGCGAAAATACACTCCCAGGTCGGCAGCGACAATGCGTTTGCACGACTGCTAAAAGCTAGCGAGCGATCAACTCGGAATGACCCCCATTGTATCAGTATACATTGTGGTTACACCCATACACATGCCTTGTTTGATTTCACTGCACAGCTCTTTCAGAACTTCAGTAAATCTTATTGTAGAAAATAGGAAGAACTTGGTTTAATTTATTCAGGCATGTCTTCATAGAGTAAATAAGATTCAACTTCTGGTTCAAATGAAGTAATGAAGTGTGAAATAGCTTATCCTAAATGTGAATAACAATTAGCAGAATGGATTGTTTATTAACGTGCCAAGCTCATCATTGTCACAGTACTCAGATAAATGGAAGAACAGTGTAATAAGTATTTTTAAGCCTCATTCACATGGTATACAGTATTTGTCTTTGATATTGTGGATGGCAGTGTCAACAATTGGCCAAATAACTTTACTGCTGTAATTCTAAATTCAACTACAAGGTTCTAGTTAATGATCATACACCCAACATAATTTTTCTACTCTGTAGTCTCATCCCAGCCTTGACTCTACTGTAACACTGAACTGATTAGATCATTCACAATCATACAGAGCTCTGTGACATATCCAACCCTGAATGTCCATACTATACGAAGATTTATGGCTCTGGTGTTCACCCTGCATTGGCAACATCTCTCCAAAAAAGATTCACTGATCTCCATGAGAAACATACTGTAGATACAAAGCACTTGGACATTCATGGCAATGCAATACAGGATGCACCATTAATGCACCCTGTGCTATACAATACCATTTGTTCTATGTACTGTATATTCTACTTGTGCATAATGACTCTGTGTTCCTCATAGGTATCAAATATCTCTATTTCAAGCCAATGGCACAAATGTAATAGTTCCCAATGTGGTGGACCCGGCTCCATTCCACAGAAATATCCGTTAGATTTAAAGTAGCAATTAGTTTCAAAGCGAAACCAGGTTGTTTTTTTCCCTTAAAACTGGTTTGCACTTTAAATTTAATGGCTATATTGCTGGAATCAAACTGAGATCAGCAAATAGGAGCCTATTACATTTGGGCCCATATCTGACATGATTTCTGATCCATCCAAAACTAGCTCAGCGGACTAGTGCCCAGAGAGTGGGGTAAGTGACTCTGCCTTTATCCTAAAAGTAGCAGTGTCTGTCTGTCTGCATAAGGTATATAGTGATGACTTTCACAGGTTCTTCTACAGCAACCAGATACTGTGTATCATGTACCACTGACAGAAGGCTTTTATTTTAAACTAAATACATTAAAGCTAGAAAAAAAGGTTAGTTAACAATTTGCAGTTTACCAGTGATTAATAAATATGGGCCATGTGGACATGACAGGAACATGAGCAAATATGCAAACAGATGCATTTTTAATACCCTACTTAACAAGACAAATCTCCATAAATAGCATCAAATTATGGTCTACTTGTTTTCTGCTCCAAGTTCAATCAATAATCATGTACTGTACTTCCAGATTAGACAGTCCATGACGCTAGATGTTATGGTACTGCAAGCATCACGTTCTACTAGTTGACAGCACATTTAAGGACTTCTTAGTTCTATTACACAGGTTGGCTACCTTGAATTTGTATTAACTGTGACGATTTGTTTTGGCAGCCTTTAATATGGAGAAGAGCCCTTTTTACTGTCCCCAATCTTATTTCATTATACAAATGGATTAAAGCACATACATGTGGTTACAGCTTACTAACAAACATGTTGTAAATATTGTAATCATTTTGTTATGGTTTTTTCCCACATCAAATTTTAAAGAATATGGAGATCAATTCTATTTTTGTTGCCTTTGTAAAAGACAATTGTAGTTTCATAAGTCGTTATTTGCCTCAGGTAAAGTCATGGATGGGAATGCATGACTTCCTGATGTAAATTAGACATAAGCAAAACTTTTGAATCAGTATTTACATTTCTAGTGACTCAATTTTTGTTTTTGGTTTGGGGGGGTGTAAAACAACATAGTTACAGTATTTTAACTACACTGTATATTTAGAAAATATGTAGTTATATACAATGTAAATTTGTTTAAATTTTTTGTATTACTTTTTTTGTATAAAGATGTTCTACATTTTTATTATTAATCAAGTTATCAAATACTCCATAATGAGAGAGCTACGGAGCCATATTGTATAACTTCTTCTAATGTATTATTTGTCCATATATGGATGATAGAGTTGGGTTATTCTCTCCTGATAACGCAGTTTACTGAAACTGCATGTTTTTCTTTTGTCAGTGAAAAATCTATTACAGGATCCAAAAGAGGCATTTCTAACAACCATCTACAAGTCAGTCAATTTTAATTGTCTGCCAGCGTTTAAATTAAAGTTCATGTAAACATGTTCTAGTAAACAAACTGAGTCATTAATAAACCAAGAGTTGGTTTACATAAAGAAAACCTGCTAATGATGATCACTACATTTTCCAGTTTATTGTAAAGTATTCTCAAAATGTAAGATGTGTTTTGTACAAGCAAATCATACTTCTGTACCGTTGTTGTGACTCTTGATCCTCTAGTATCTGCACATTATAACGACTCTGGACATTTATGAGGTTTATATGGCACGAATTACCATTTGAAAACAATATGTTTTATCTAAAAATTAATTATGTTAAGAAATCATAGTGTGTCTGGTAACACAATGACATCACTTAATACAGGTTGAGTATCCCTTATCCAAAATGCTTGGGACCAGAAGTATTTTGGATATTGGATTTTTCCGTATTTTGGAATAATTGCATACCATAATGAGATATCATGGTGATGGGACCTAAGTCTAAGCACAGAATACATTTATATTACATATACACCTTATACACACAGCCTGAAGGTAATTTTAGCCAATATTTTTAATAACTTTGTGCATTAAACAAAGTGTGTGTAAATTCAACCAATTCATTTATGTTTCATATACACCTTATACACACAACCTGAAGGTCATTTAATACAATATTTTTAATAACTTTGTGTATTAAACAATGTGTGTGTAAATTCACACAATTCATTTACGTTTCATATACACCTTATACACACAGCCTGAAGGTCATTTAATACAATATTTTTAATAACTTTGTGTATTAAACAAAGTTTGTGTACATTGAGCCATCAGAAAACAAAGTTTTCACTATCTCACTCTCACTCAAAAAATTCCGTATTTCAGAATATTCCGTATTTCGGAATATTTGGATATGGGATACTGAACCAGTAGTGGTATTATCCATTTTTATATGGATTGTTTCTTTAGCCTACTTTTAATGATTTACAGTAGGATTCTGCGCAATACAAACTATTGAGCCTCATTCCAGGAGGAGCTCGGAAAGGAGATGTAAGTGGCAGCTAATGATGGTGGGTCTGGACTATTTACATAATTAGGCCCCACCCATTTTGAATACTGTCTCTGTGAATAGTGTCTCTATGAAGAGTCGGGGTCAAAATGATGCTATTATCATAGAATAACATATTAGTCCTGTCCCCTCACCACAGACCCTCAGTTTCCGGTATTATTCTCCCCATCCTTTACACTTAACTAGGAAGTGGGTGGGATTCATGAGGGTACCCAAACTTCTGGGATTCCCAGGGACTACCTGCAAATTCGGGGTTCCAGAGGAGTAAGTAAGTATGACACATGTCATGTAATTACCCTGGCAACAACAGTCCAATGGCACATAATGTAGTGAACAGGGAGGCCTTGGAAAGTCTCTCTAAACTCTGTTTACTCTGTATAATATAAAATCTTCCCCTCCTTTTTACCTTGTTGCATCACAAAACATGGTGAGAGCTGTGTGCCTGTGCCTGTGTGACTGTCAGCAATAAGTACCTATAATACAGATTTTGGAAAGAGGATGGTGATTTGTAGGAGGTTAGTTAAGAAAAATTAGATGAATGCTGAAAAGGTAAATGGAAAAGAAAAATGTAGAACTGCTGCTTAATTTGGTTGCACAGAAAACCTTAATAAATTAGGCAGCACTAAATGTTTTGTTAAACATATGTTCCAAAAATATTTTTTAACACTACAGGGGAGATGTATCAAGCTGTGGAGAGTGATAAAGCGGAGAGAGATAAAAGAGGTCTATTTACTAAGCCTTGAAGAGAGATAAAGTGGAGATAGATAAAATACCAGCTCCTAACTGTAATGTTACAGACTGTGTTTGAATGACAGCGAGGAGCTGGTTGTTTGGTACTTTGTCTCTCTTCACTTTACCTCTTCACCAAGGCTTAGTAAATAGATGCCAAAGTACCAACTGTCTTTTTTCAAGCACAGCCTGTAAACTAACTGAATCTGAACCCGGTTGGTATCTCTCTCCTTTATGGGGTCTATTTACTAAGCCTTGGATGGAGATAATGTCGCTGGAGATAAAGTACCAGCCAATTGGCTCCTAACTGCTATGTCACATGCTGTGTTTGAAAAATGACAGTTAAGAGCCGATTGGCTGGTACTTTATCTCCAGAGACTTTATCTCCATCCAAGGCTTAGTAAATAGGCCCCTTAATCTCTCCAGGGCCGAAAGTTATTAAGCGTTAACAAGAGATAAATCTGAGACGCATAAGGAGAGATAAATGACCAGCCAATCAGCTTCCTAACTGCCATGTTACAGGCTGTGTTTGAAAAATGACAGTTAGGAAGCTGATTGGCTGGTCATTTATCTCTCCTTATGCGTCTCAGATTATCTCTTGTTAACACTTAATACATTTGGGCCCAAGGCTTGATGCAGTTCTCCCTCAGGTACGTAAAATAAAAATACAACTAACATTCACTTTTTTAACATGAAATAACCTGGTGTTTTGTTTACAGAAAATAAGTTTATGTTCATAATAAACCAATTAAAAAAGGCTTATGCCAGCTGCAGAGCAGTGGCTTCTATTATCAATATCACTAATTTCTGCTGTCATCCCATAATCATTTGTGCTCAGAAAGTTGTTGGAGGTTTTCTACATACTGTAATAAATTACATTTACTACAGAATAGCTGGAATATTCCACAAAATACTGTAGGCTTTGTGCAAAATGTATGTCAATCAATCAAAAAAAAAATATACATAAAAATTCTCAGTGCTACAACTAATCCTTCTGTTTTTAAACATATTAATGAACACTTGAGCACATGATTAAAAGCACAAATATATTCATAGTGCGCTTTTAAAATACTCAGATACACTCATAATACTAGTGCTCATCAAGGGGTAAGTGCTCCCATTCCCTTTCCATTTCACAGGGTCTATGGCCAGTGTCAGAATACTTGGCATGGGCCTTTGCCCCTTCCACACCAGAGACTTGCATAAGAGTTAATGCAACAAAACAGAAAAAAGCCATAGAAAGCTGAATTAAATTTGGAGGTAGTTTAGAGAGTGCAAATATCCAGGGATAGAACCTTCATGTTTTGCTTTGCTACCCATTACACTTATCTTCATTGGGATTGATAGTCTACGGATAGAGCTGGGATGATCATTGTCAATTTAATCTGTTTGGACTAGGAACACTAAGGCCATATTTGCCTACAATGTAAATGTACTGCAGAACAGCTTTGACATTTCTAGTATCGTATGTACATGTTATATCTTTGGCCCTCATTCCGAGTTGTTCGCTCGGTATTTTTCATCGCATCGCAGTGAAAATCCGCTTAGTACGCATGCGCAATGTTCGCACTGCGACTGCGCCAAGTAACTTTACTATGATGAAAGTATTTTTACTCACGGCTTTTTCTTCGTTCTGGCGATCGTAATGTGATTGACAGGAAATGGGTGTTACTGGGCGGAAACACGGCGTTTCAGGGGCGTGTGGCTGAAAACGCTACCGTTTCCGGAAAAAACGCAGGAGTGGCCGGGGAAACGGTGGGAGTGCCTGGGCGAACGCTGGGTGTGTTTGTGACGTCAACCAGGAACGACAAGCACTGAACTGATCGCACAGGCAGAGTAAGTCTGGAGCTACTCAGAAACTGCTAAGTAGTTAGTAATCGCAATATTGCGAATACATCGGTCGCAATTTTAAGAAGCTAAGATTCACTCCCAGTAGGCGGCGGCTTAGCGTGTGTAACTCTGCTAAATTCGCCTTGCGACCGATCAACTCGGAATGAGGGCCTATGTTCGAAAGTCACATGGATGTTATGTCAACATTGTTAGAATGTAGATACTGTATAATGGTTTTGTTCATTCTGTCCCTAAACCTAATGGCAACCGTTACTAACCCTAATGGCAACTGAATACCTAAGTCTCCTGGAAAATAGGATTTTAATTACCTACCGGTAAATTCTTTTCTCGTAGTCCATAAGGGTTATTGGGGAGACTTAGTACAATGGGGTATAGATGGGGTCCAAATGAGCAGGTGCACTTAAAATTTCTTCAGTGGGTGTGCTGGCTCATCCCCTCCCACGGGAAGTTATAGGTAAAACAGTGCCCGAAGGAGAAAGGACATATATGAGAGAAGGAACATAACGAGTGGTGAGATTTATACACCAGCACACCACTAACATACAACAACCAGCAAAGGCTGGTAACAACAACAGCAACAACTGAACAGGTAGCCATATAAAAGAGAACCTGCAGAAAAGTCAACACACTGAGGCGGGCGCCCAATATCCCTTATGGACTACGAGAAAAGGATTTACCGGTAGGTAATTAAAATCCTATTTTCTCTAGCATCCATAAGGGATATTGGGGAGACTTAGTACAATGGGGACGTCCCAAAGCTTCCAGAACAGGCGGGAACGTGCAGAGACTGCTGCAGATCCACCTGCCCAAACTGGGTATCCTCTTTGGCCAGGGTGTCAAATTTGTAGAACTTAACAAAAGTGTTCTTCCCCGACCAGGTAGTAGCTCGGCATAGTTGCAAGGCCGAGACTCCACGGGCAGCTACCCAGGAAGAGCCCACCGATCTTGTAGAGTGGGCCATCAGAGACCTAGGAACATGTAAGGCTGCCGACACATAGGCCTGTTGGATAGTCAGCCTAAGCCAACGAGCAATGGACTGCTTTGAAGCAGGGCAACCCTTTTTCTGCACATCATAGAGCACGAACAAGGAATCCATCTCTCTGATCCGAGCCATTCGCTTGACATAGACCTTCAAGGCTCGCACAGTATCCAATGCCTCCAGAGGAGCAGAAGTGCCAGAACTGGGTGGAACCACAATAGGCTGATTTAAGTGGAACGCAGAGACAACCTTTGGCATGAACTGCTGCCTAGTCCTGAGCTCTGCTCTGTCCTCGTAAAAGACCAAGTAGGGACTTTTACCCGATAAGGCACCCAATTCTGAGACACGTCTAGCAGAAGCCAGGGCCAGTAACATCATAGTCTTCCAGGTACTTGTCTTCTACCGTCATCAGAGGTTCACACCAGGAGGACTGTGGAAATTCCAACACCACATTCAAATCCCAGGGTTCTGTAGGTGGCACAAAAGGAGGTTGTATGTGGAGCACCCCTTGCAAGAAGGTCTGAACTTCTGGCAACATTGCCAATTTCTTCTGAAAAAAAAATTGAGAGAGCTGAAATCTGGACCTTAATGGAACCCAGACGTAAGACCTTATCCACACCAGCCTGCAGGAAACATAAAAAATGTCTCAAGTGGAACTCTGCAGGCGGATATGTGTGTTCCTCACACCAAAAGACATATCATCTCCAGATATGATGATAGTGTTTTGACGTCACAGGTTTCCGGGCCTGAACCGCAATAACCTTTTTGGAAAGGCCATTGTGAGCTAGGACTGTGAGCGGAATGCTCAACCGCCATGCTGTCAAACGAAGTCACCGTAAGTCCGAGTAGACGAACGCCCCTTGTTTAAGAAGATCTCTTCTTAGTGGTAGAGGCTAAGGGTCTTTGACGGACATGTCCAGAAGATCCACGTACCATGCCCTCCGAGGCCAATCCGGGGCAATCAGAATTGCCTGGACTCCCTGAATTTTGATTCGCTTGAGCACCTTGGGAGCAACGGAATCGGAGGAAACAGGGAGACCAGCCGGTAAGGCCAAGGCGACATCAATGCATCTACTGTGCTTGCCTGAGCGTCCCTGGTTCGTGAGCAATACCAGTGATGCTTCTTGTTGAGTCAAGAAGCTTTCATGTCTATTTGTGGGCAGCCCCAATGGTTGATGATCTGCTTAAACACCTGATGGTGGAGCCCCCACTCCCCTGGGTGGAAATCGTGATGACTCTTGCATTTCTTTCTGCCCAGAGGAGTATGACGCCTCTCGCATGCAGGCGCTGCTTTTTGTCCCTCACCGACTGATAGAAACATAGAAACATAGAATTTGACGGCAGATAAGAACCACTTGGCCCATCTGGCCACTGCTGTGGCGTTGTCCGACTGTACCTGGATCGCGTGATCCTTGAGCATAGGAGATGCCTGAAGCAGAGCATTGTAGATCGCCCAAAGTTCCAGAATGTTGATCGGAAGGAGGGCTTCATGGGCTGACCACCTGCCCTGGAACTGAGCATCCTCTCACATGCAGACTCTGCTTTTTGTCCCTCCTTGCCGACTGATGTATGCCACTGCTGTGGCGTTGTCCAACTGTACCTGGATCACGTGATCCTTGAGCAGAGGAGATGCCTGAAGCAGAGCATTATAGATCGCCCAAAGTTCCAGAATGTTGATCGGAAGGAGGGCTTCATGGGCTGACCACCTGTCCTGGAACTGAGCCCTTTGGGTGACAGCTCCCCATTCTCTCAGACTCACATCCATCGTGAGGAGGATTTAATCTGAACCTCAAAACTCCGGCCTTCCAAGAGATTGGAGGACTGCAGCCACCACAGGAGGGAAATCCTGGCCTGAGGTGACAGCTGTATCATCCGGTGCTTCTGTAGATGTGATCCGGACTTGCTCAGGAGATCCAATTGAAATGTTCTGGCATGGAACCTCCCATATTGGATCACCTCGTATGAGGTAACCATCTTCCCCAACAATCTTATGCAAAGATGGATGGATACTCGAGCAGGTTGGAGCACCATGCGGACCATCTCCTCAAACATTCTCGCTTTTTCCTCTGGGAGGAACACCTTCTGAGCCACAGTATCCAGTAACATCCCCAGGAACCAGAGCCGCTGAGTTGGCTCCAGGTGGAACTTCTGTAAATTGAGAATCCACCCACGGTGTGGCAGAAGTTGAATAGTGCGGTCAATATGGAGCAATAAAAGCTCCCTGGACCTGGCTTTTATCAGGAGATCATCCAGGTAAGGGACAACATTGACCCCTTGTATCCGGATCTGCAACATCATCTCCGCCATTAACTTTGTGAATACCCTCGTGGCTGTGGACAGGCCGAAGGGCAGTGTCTGGAACTGGTAGTAATCATCCAATAGGGCAAACCTCAGATAAGCCTGATGAGGTGGCCAAATTGGAATGTGAAGGTAGGCGTCCTTAATATCCAAGGAAACCATGAATTCCTGTTCTTCCAGGCCCTAAATCACTGCTCTCAAGGATTCGATTTTGAACTTGAAAACCTTCAGGTAAGGGTTCAAGGACTTTAGATTCGAAATGGGTCTTACCGAACCATCCGGCTTCGGTACCACAAACAGGATGGAGTAATAACCCTTTCCTCTTTGTGGTATTGGTACTGAAACAATGACGTGGGACTGGACCAACTTTTGGATGGTCTGTTGCAACGTAACTTGCGTATAGTCCAAAGCTGGTAAGCTTGATTTTAAAAATCGTTGGGGAGGAGCACCGTCGAACTCCAGCTTGTAGCCCTGAGAAATGAGGTCCTTGACCCAGGTATCCTGGCAGGAAACCTCCCAGACACGGCTGAAGTGACGCAAGTGAGTTCCCACCTTGAGATCCCCTTGGGGTGGGTGGGCACCGTCATGCTGAGTATAAGCAGAACTGGTGCTCTGTTCCTGAGAACCGGTGTTTGCAGGTCTTCTTGTCTTACCTCTGGTGCCTCTAGCCTTGGAGGCACCTCTGGCCCTAGATAAAAATCTGTTAGACTGAAAGGGCTGATCAGACGGCCCTGGGTAGGAACGCCTAGCTGGCAGTGCTCCAGAGGGGAGAAACATGGATTTCCCTGCAGTGACTTTGGAAATCCACATATCCAACTCAACCCCAAAGAGCCATTCCCCAGAAAAGGTGAGAGATTCCACACTGCGCTTGGATTCTGCATCCACTGGCGCAATGCAAGGCCCTGCATGCCGACACTGCCATGGCAGAAGTCCAAGCATTAATATTGCCCATATCCTTGAGCGAGTCACACAGGACGCATGCAGTGTCCTGAATGTGCTTCGGGAGAGTCACCGTAGTGACCAGAGGAATATCCCCGGGGAGGCCCTCCTGAATTTGAGAAGCCCATGTGTGAATGGCATGGGTTATCCAGCAACCGACTATGACCGACCTTTGCGATACACCTGCTGCTGTGTAGATAGACTTTAGTGTAGTCTCTATTTTTCTGTCCCCAGTGTCAGAGGTGTCACTCACCTTTTTTGAACCTGGTGCGGCAGTGGGCGCAAAGGGGGCGTGGTTTCACGGGATGACTCACATGAGGGGCGTGGCTTCATTGGAGGGGGCATGGCTAAGCACCCCGACCCACATTTTCAGTACTCTGGGGGTCCGGGAGTTGCCGCTTGCCCCCAGAGACTAACGTGTCTGCAGTGCCAGCTCCTACATGGTGACAGTAGCCGGGTTGCTGCACGTAATGTTACAGTGCATCACCCAGCTCCTGTCACTGAGCAGGAGGGAACTTCACCCTCGGCTGAAGACACCCGGGTGCTGGCTGCACCCCCCGCACCCACCTTGTGACGCCAGTGCCAAGGGTCCTTTATGGTAAAGGAAGAGAGCAGGCAGCACCGCCTTTTTTGACAGCTGAGAGACTAATACGTCAACTCCCTGGGGTTCTTCCCAGAATTTCCTACCTTCAGGAGCAAATGGGAAAGTGTGCAAAAATCTTTTTGACACTTGGTATTTTTTGTCTGGATTTTTCAAGGCTAACTTAAACAGGTCATCTAACTGCAGAATCAGGGAAAGTGGCATTAGGCTTGTTTTGTGTAAAGAAAAACGACTGATGTGATGCAGCATCCTCTAGGGCAGTGGTTCTCAAACTTGGTCCTCAGGACCCCACACAGTGCATGTTTTGCAGGTAACCCAGCAGGTGCACAGGTGTATTAATTACTCACTGACACATTTTAAAAGATCCACAGGTGGAGCTAATTATTTCACTTGCAATCTGTGAGGAGACCTGCAAAACATGCACTGTGTGGGGTCCTGAGGACCGAGTTTGAGAACCTGTGCTCTAGAGGGAGCTTTAACACATCACGTATAGCCAGAGTGAGGGGTTCAATACCCTGAGCAGAAGCGGAATCCCCACTAATGGGATCCAAGTCATCCCCATCCTCCTGTATATCCTCATCTGAATCAGATAGTAAGGCAGGGGGGGCTGTGTAACATCTGCCCTAGCAATTAAGTCTGCAACAGCCTGTTGCAGTAGCTGAGTTTTCCGAACATTAGCAGTGAGTTGTGATGACATATCAGACATCATATTCTTAAGGGCCCATAGCCAGGAGGGCTCTTGACCCTCTCCCCCAGCCCCCTCACTGAGTTGTGAAGATTGGCATCATTGTTCACATGAAACAGAATCAGATGATAAGGGAGAGAATCTGGTGTGGCACACACTGCTTAGTTTGTGTTTACCCATGTTCACAGTAAATCACAATGACATACACATACACACAGTAAAACTTATCAAGCCTGCCCTTACTGTATGTGAGAGGGAGACAGAGAGAGAAGACCAGCACACCCCAGCTACACAGCCCGAGTGAGGCTGTCAGCTTATTATATCACAGAGAAACACTAATGATTTTTGTCCTGTATAGGACACATATTGTGTACAATTGCGGCTCTTCCCCTTTACTACACCCTGTACCAGTTTTCCAGGGTTTTCTGAGTGTCAGGAGGAGCTTTGTGTGCCTGCTGCTGCTGCAGTAAGCAGAGGAAGGTGCCAAAATGCCGCTGGTCCGCTCTGAGGTAGCCCCCCCCCCCCCCCTAATGGCACCGGAGCTACAGAATTTTTTATACTGGCAATGTCTCCTAAAGTGCTTAAAAACATCACACAAGTGCTAGTTTAAGCCACCGCTAGCCAGTGTACACAGGGTGCTCTAGCGGGTCCCCCCCAGGAGGGTCCCATATGTCGCGCCTACGTTCAGTCGCACCATGGACCGAGGCAGTTGGTTTGTACTCACCACTGTCATCACCTTCAGGCATCTGTTAGGGGTGTGCGGCGTGCTGCGACAGCTAAGGTGCAGTACCCCGCTGAACAAAGAACCTCTCAGGACGAAGGTTCTGCAGCGGGGAAGCATCTCTGACACCTCGCAAGGCCGGTGACCATTTTCCCCCCTAACTCCCACAATGCAGGTATGCTGTTGCCCAAACAGCATACTGAAAATAATAAAAGTTTAAAAGAAACTCTCTGGAGCTGCAGAGATGTGGATCCTCTCCTGAGGGCACTTTTTTCTAAACTGCCTGTGGGCATGGAGGGGAGGAGCCAGCACACCCAGTGAAGAAATTTAAAGTGCACCGGCTCCTTTGGAACCCGTCTATACCCCATTTTACTAAGTCTCCCAAATATCCCTTATGGATGCTAGGGAAATTATATTTTGACAGTGTAGACATTTCTGATGTCAACATTATTTAATTTATTTTTTGAGACATTAGCTGGGTCTATTTATATGAATTTTATTAGGTATCTAATAAAAGTTATATTTTAACAGTATTCATTTGATACAGTAGTTATTTGATAAGAGTGCCCCCAAAAAGAGGTTTACTTCTTTTTTCCTGATTGCTTCTTTTTGCTAAATGGAAAAACTTTCTGTTGATTCAGTAATTTCTAAATCAAGGGGAGCACCAACAACACTGAAAATTGAAGTAGGTATTATACCTTGATTTATAGTGCATGTTGGTATAAATTTACAACTGAACATTAATTTGAAAAAATTATCAGAGAGATTGTTGTCTGGTGCAGGTCTGACACATTTTTTCTATCAACATTATGTCAATGTTGACATTTTGCAGGTGTAGACATTATTGGTGTCATAGTTGCCTACTCTTCTTGAGTTTCTTGGAGACATACAAATTTGGGGGGAGTTCTTCCAGTAGAAGTGATTAGTGCATTAAAATGCAGGTGGGGCAACAATTTGTAGCACCATGGTCATTCTCCCATTGACCATCTCTGGATAGTTGGTAAGTACAGTACTGTATGCGATATGTGCAAATACGGAGCTTCTGTTTAAACAAAGAGGCAGTGGTCTACACCACTTGGCCCTTAATACATGAGCCTTTATAAACTGAAAATTAGAAATCACAGAGAAGATTTTAAGGCACTTCATTTTTTTTTTACAAGAAATGTAGATTGTGCCCTTGACTTAAACTCTTCTTTAAATGTTCTGCATTTAATGAATAAAATGTTTTATCAAGCCTACTGTACTGTATATATTCAGCATTTTTATCTTCAGAACACATACTCTGTAAAGGTAAAATTTTATTAGGTATTAAGGTACTTTGGACTATTTAAAAGTTGACAACTGCTGTGGAACCAAGGTCATTGCACAAAATAGTTTGTCAACTACAGCATATTGTAAACTTATTCCCAAAATAAATACCTTTCTACACAGATGCATACTTCCAAACACTGGTACAGTTCCAAATTGAAACCCGGGGGTATATACAGTATAATAGGTTGCGAGAAGCTGGAGGTGTGGAAGTTTGTGCGAGAATGCCCGTAGTTTTAAAGTGGCAATCATTTACATCACAAGGCAAAACAAACCTGGTTTGATTGATACTTTAACGATAGAGCATTCATGCATAGACTCCCACACATCCATACGCACCCTATTACATTTACCCCCAGGTATCTGCATTGCTCTATACAAAAAAATGGACAAACAGATGGAGCCGTGCTCATCTATAGCGGCTCCATCGCAAACGTGTACTCCTGGCGTGACTAGGCGATCCGGCACCTAGCCGCGCTACGGGAGTGCACTGAGATGCTCCCATTACAGCGAATGTAGCGCGTGCGCATCACGGACACTCGCGCAGCGTAGACGCTGCGATTGGCATGCCTCGGCGGGTGCACTGAGGCACAGACGGAGCCACAAGTGGCTTGGCTCCATCTGTAGGGATCTATTCAGACCAGGATGCAGCCGCGCATTTGCACACAATGGGCGCAACCTTCACTATGCTGCTGCATCTCGGAAGGTGATTGACAGCAGCGGCCACCGGGGGGGGGGGGGCATCAATCTGATGTTTCACATGCATGGCGGGCGAAACAGGGGCGTGGCGGGAGCATTTTTTTGGATGGCTGCGTAATGTCACACGCAGCCGCTCTGAGCAAAAAGATGGCTCTTGATGCACAGGCAGGGGTCATCCTCTAATTACGCAATTAAATTGTGAACGCATCGCGGGGAAGCACCACACACATGCTAGGCAGCCTTGCCCTGTGCTGTGCAGCCCCCAGCATGTGTGAAGATGGACACAGATCTTGTTGCGGGAAGCAAGATCTGCATCCATCTCTGAATAACCCCCAAAGCAACTACAAGGGAACATTCCTAGAGCTCCCAAAGTACTAGCTTGCCCCCAATTCCCCTCCCCTAAAAAGACCTTTGAACTGCTACTGTACATGCACCAAAATCCCAAAAGTCAGGACAAAAAAGCTGAATTGTGAGATTCTGCAAAGTGCTGCACAGTATGTGCTTTCTATAATATATATATATATATATATATATATATATATATATATCTGTTAAAAAATAATAAATAGATATACAAAATCAATTGGTCTCACAGGTCTATTATCAGAAACATGGTAGGGCATAGGTGATACTATAAGTCTGACTTCTTTCTTTTATTTATTGTCGAGGCAGCTGAGCCACAGCAGTTGGGCTCTAACTTGGAAAAATAAAGTTTACATAAAAATTTCAATTTATATATTCATATTTTAACAGATCAATTATTTTTTTAGGAAGATACCCTTCTTTTAAATAGTTATAGTGACACCATTAAATGACTAGTAGTAACAGTTTGAAATTTGATAAGCAGCTTTCCACATGCAAGCAAGAATATTATTGAGTGTGGAAATCTCTTTCATGTATAGGTCAATACAATAATGAGCCCCATTGCCCACAAAAACACCTATTGCAAATAATAGAATGTTTTATCCTTTTATAAGTCTGCTCCTTAAAGAGCAGAAATGCAATGTTCATACAGTGGTGATGGGTGAGCATGGCTGCATTGTAATCCATGGGAACAGTTGAAGATTTGGTACAAATTTATTTTATGCCATGTTTAGGGGAAATCTGAACCAGTAATGTCATTTCAATTAGATAACCATGTGGGCTCTGGTGTCATATTTCCCTACTTAAGGGAGACATTTGTTGTCAAAGAAAGTGCTACCATGTCATCTTGGTAGAGTATCCTGCTACAGTATATCCAAGGGGTATCAATACTAATAAATTAGCTAATCCCTGTATTTATTTGGTAAAAGGGAAATTTACTTATGTAATACCCGCAATGGGCAGAATTCAAATCCTATCCGGCTGGCAGCCACTAGATGGCAGCCAAACTGAACTATTTATTTATTACCAGTTATTTATATAGTGCACACATATTTCGCAGCGCTTTACAGAGAATATTTGGCCATTCACATCGGTCCCTGCCCCAGTGGAGTTTACAATCTATATTCCCTTACTATAGTACAGTTGTGTTTCCGCACCAATAAACAATCAAAGCAAAAATTAGTGTTATATTAATGAAACCAACTCTAAAAAGTTCTAAGTGTTAGTATTGCCAGTTACATACCTCCCAACATGACCCTCTCCAGGGGGACAAAATTCTCTACTTCTGGATTTTTTCTCTTAATTTATGATTGCCGGCACCGGTGTTGAACAGGTTAATGGATAAGAAAGGTGTTTCAGCACAGGTAATGGCAATCCTAAATTAAGAGGGAAGTCCAGGAGCAGAGCATTCTGTCCCTCCTGGAGAGGATCATGTTGGGAGGTATGCAGTTATAATTAGTTGGCGGTTCACCAGGGTACAGTAAATTACTACTGACAGTCAATGTACAAGGGACAAGAAAAAAATAAGAATTTACTTACCGATAATTCTATTTCTCGTAGTCCGTAGTGGATGCTGGGGACTCCGTAAGGACCATGGGGAATAGCGGCTCCGCAGGAGACAGGGCACAAAAGTAAAAGCTTTAGGATCAGGTGGTGTGCACTGGCTCCTCCCCCTATGACCCTCCTCCAAGCCTCAGTTAGGATACTGTGCCCGGACGAGCGTACACAATAAGGAAGGATTTTGAATCCCGGGTAAGACTCATACCAGCCACACCAATCACACTGTACAACCTGTGATCTGAACCCAGTTAACAGCATGATAACAGCGGAGCCTCTGAAAAGATGGCTCACAACAATAATAACCCGATTTTTGTAACAATAACTATGTACAAGTATTGCAGACAATCCGCACTTGGGATGGGCGCCCAGCATCCACTACGGACTACGAGAAATAGAATTATCGGTAAGTAAATTCTTATTTTCTCTGACGTCCTAAGTGGATGCTGGGGACTCCGTCAGGACCATGGGGATTATACCAAAGCTCCCAAACGGGCGGGAGAGTGCGGATGACTCTGCAGCACCGAATGAGAGAACTCCAGGTCCTCCTCAGCCAGGGTATCAAATTTGTAGAATTTTTCAAACGTGTTTGCCCCTGACCAAGTAGCAGCTCGGCAAAGTTGTAAAGCCGAGACCCCTCGGGCAGCCGCCCAAGATGAGCCCACCTTCCTTGTGGAATGGGCATTTACATATTTTGGCTGTGGCAGGCCTGCCACAGAATGTGCAAGCTGAATTGTACTACACATCCAACTAGCAATCGTCTGCTTAGAAGCAAGAGCACCCAGTTTGTTGGGTGCATACAGGATAACAGCAAGTCAGTTTTCCTGACTCCAGCCGTCCTGGAAATCTATATTTTCAGGTCCCTGACAACATCTAGCAACTTGGAGTCCTCCAAGTCCCTAGTAGCCGCAGGCACCACAACAAGCTGGTTCAGGCGAAACGCTGACACCACCTTAGGGAGAAACTGGGGACGAGTCCGCAGCTCTGCCCTGTCCGAATGGACAATCAGATATGGGCTTTTGTGAGACAAAGCCGCCAATTCTGACACTCGCCTGGCCGAGGCCAGGGCCAACAGCATGGTCACTTTCCATGTGAGATATTTCAAATCCACAGATTTGAGCGGTTTAAACCAATGTGATTTGAGGAATCCCAGAACTACGTTGAGATCCCACAGTGCCACTGGAGGCACAAAAGGGGGCTGTATATGCAGTACTCCCTTGACAAACTTCTGGACTTCAGGAACTGAAGCCAATTCTTTCTGGAAGAAAATCGACAGGGCCGAAATTTGAACCTTAATGGACCACAATTTGAGGCCCATAGACACTCCTGTTTGTAGGAAATGCAGGAATCGACCGAGTTGAAATTCCTCCGTGGGGGCCTTCCTGGCCTCACACCATGCAACATATTTTCGCCAAATGCGGTGATAATGTTGTGCGGTCACCTCCTTCCTGGCTCTGACCAGGGTAGGGATGACCTCTTCCGGAATGCCTTTTTCCCTTAGGATCCGGCGTTCAACCGCCATGCCGTCAAACGCAGCCGCGGTAAGTCTTGGAACAGACATGATCCTTGCTGAAGCAAGTCCCTTCTTAGTATCTCTTGAAGTTCCGGGTACCAAGTCCTTCTTGGCCAATCCGGAGCCACGAGTATAGTTCTTACTCCTCTCCGTCTTATAATTCTCAGTACCTTGGGTATGAGAGGCAGAGGAGGGAACACATACACCGACTGGTACACCCACGGTGTTACCAGAGCGTCCCAGCTATTGCCTGAGGGTCTCTTGACCTGGCGCAATACCTGTCCAGTTTTTTGTTCATACGGGACGCCATCATGTCCACCTTTGGTCTTTCCCAACGGTTCACAATCATGTGGAAGACTTCCAGATGAAGTCCCCACTCTCCCGGGTGGAGGTCGTTCCTGCTGAGGAAGTCTGCTTCCCAGTTGTCCACTCCCGGAATGAACACCGCTGACAGTGTTATCACATGATTTTTCGCCCAGCGAAGAATCCTTGCTGCCATTGCCCTCCTGCTTCTTGTGCCGCCCTGTCTGTTTACGTGGGCGACTGCCGTGATGTTGTCTTTGATGGTTGACTTTGAAGCAGAGGTCTTCCTAGGCTCAGAGCATTGTAAATTGCCCTTAGCTCAAGTATATTTATGTGGAGAGAAGTCTCCAGACTTGACCACACTCCTTGGAAATTTCTTCCCTGTGTGACTGCTCCCCAGCCTCTCAGGCTGGCATCCGTGGTCACCAGAACCCAGTCCTGAATGCCGAATGTGCTGCCCTCTAGTAGATGAGCACTCTGCAGCCACCACAGAAGAGACACCCTTGACCTTGGAGACAGGATTATCCGCTGATGCATCTGAAGATGCGATCCGGACCATTCGTCCAGCAGATCCCACTGAAAAATTCTTGCGTGAAATCTGCCGAATGGAATCGCTTCGTAAGAAGCCACCATTTTTCCCAGGACTCTTGTGCATTGATGCACTGACACTTGGCCTGGTTTTAGGAGGTTTCTGACTAGCTCGGATAACTCCCTGGCTTTCTCCTCCGGGAGAAACACCTTTTTCTGGACTGTGTCCAGAATCATCCCTAGGAACAGCAGATGTGTCGTCGGAATCAGCTGCGATTTTGGAATATTTAGAATCCACCCGTGCTGTCGTAGAACTACTTGAGATAGTGCTACTCCGACCTCCAACTGTTCTCTGGACCTTGCCCTTATCAGAAGATCGTCCAAGTAAGGGATAATTAAGACGCCTTTTCTTTGAAAAAGAATCATCATTTCGGCCATTACCTTGGTAAAGACCCGGGGTGCCGTGGACAATCCAAACGGCAGCGTCTGAAACTGATAGTGACAGTTCTGTACCACGAACCTGAGGTACCCTTGGTGAGAAGGGCAAATTGGGACATGGAGGTAAGCATCCTTGATGTCCAGGGACACCATATAGTCCCCTTCTTCCTGGTTCGCTATCACTGCTCTGAGTGACTCCATCTTGATTTGAACCTTTGTATGTAAGTGTTCAAAGATTTCAGATTTAGAATAGGTCTCACCGAGCCGTCTGGCTTCAGTACCACAAATAGTGTGGAATAATACCCCTTTCCTTGTTGTAGGAGGGGTACTTTGATTATCACCTGCTGGGAATACAGCTTGTGAATTGTTTCCAATACTGCCTCCCTGTCGGAGGGAGACGTTGGTAAAGCAGACTTCAGGAACCTGCGAGGGGGAGATGTCTCGAATTTCCAATCTGTACCCCTGGGATACTACTTGTAGGATCCAGGGGTCCACTTGCGAGTGAGCCCACTGCGCGCTGAAACTCTTGAGACGACCCCCCACCGCACCTGAGTCCGCTTGTACGGCCCCAGCGTCATGCTGAGGACTTGGCAGAAGCGGTGGAGGGCTTCTGTTCCTGGGAAGGGGCTGCCTGCTGCAGTCTTCTTCCATTTCCTCTAACCCTGGGCAGATATGACTGGCCTTTTGCCCGCTTGCCCTTATGGGGACGAAAGGACTGAGGCTGAAAAGACGGTGTCTTTTTCTGCTGTGATGTGACTTGGGGTAAAAAAGGTGGATTTTCCAGCTGTTGCCGTGGCCACCAGGTCCGATGGACCGACCCCAAATAACTCCTCCCCTTTATACGGCAATACTTCCATGTGCCGTTTGGAATCTGCATCACCTGACCACTGTCGTGTCCATAAACATCTTCTGGCAGATATGGACATCGCACTTACTCTTGATGCCAGAGTGCAAATATCCCTCTGTGCATCTCGCATATATAGAAATGCATCCTTTAAATGCTCTATAGTCAATAAAATACTGTCCCTGTCAAGGGTATCAATATTTTCAGTCAGGGAATCCGACCAAGCCACCCCAGCGCTGCACATCCAGGCTGAGGCGATCGCTGGTCGCAGTATAATACCAGTATGTGTGTATATACTTTTTAGGATATTTTCCAGCCTCCTATCAGCTGGCTCCTTGAGGGCGGCCGTATCTGGAGACGGTAACGCCACTTGTTTTGATAAGCGTGTGAGCGCCTTATCCACCCTAAGGGGTGTTTCCCAACGCGCCCTAACTTCTGGCGGGAAAGGGTATAACGCCAATAATTTTCTATCGGGGGAAACCCACGCATCATCACACACTTTATTTAATTTATCTGATTCAGGAAAAACTACAGGTAGTTTTTTCACACCCCACATAATACCCTTTTTTGTGGTACTTGTAGTATCAGAAATATGTAACACCTCCTTCATTGCCCTTAACATGTAACGTGTGGACCTAATGGAAAATACGTTTGTTTCTTCACCGTCGACACTGGAGTCAGTGTCCGTGTCTGTGTCTGTGTCGACCGACTGAGGTAAATGGGCGTTTTAAAGCCCCTGACGGTGTTTGAGACGCCTGGACAGGTACTAATTGGTTTGCCGGCCGTCTCATGTCGTCAACCGACCTTGCAGCGTGTTGACATTATCACGTAATTCCCTAAATAAGCCATCCATTCCGGTGTCGACTCCCTAGAGAGTGACATCACCATTACAGGCAATTGCTCCGCCTCCTCACCAACATCGTCCTCATACATGTCGACACACACGTACCGACACACAACACACACACAGGGAATGCTCTGATAGAGGACAGGACCCCACTAGCCCTTTGGGGAGACAGAGGGAGAGTTTGCCAGCACACACCAAAACGCTATAATTATACAGGGACAACCTTATATAAGTGTTTTCCCTTATAGCATCTTAATATATAATAATATCGCCAAATAAGTGCCCCCCCTCTCTGTTTTAACCCTGTTTCTGTAGTGCAGTGCAGGGGAGAGCCTGGGAGCCTTCCTAGCAGCGGAGCTGTGTAGGAAAATAGAGCTGTGTGCTGAGGAGAATAAGCCCCGCCCCCTTTTCGGCGGGCTTCTTCTCCCGTTTTTCTGACAACCTGGCAGGGGTTAAATACATCCATATAGCCCCAGAGGCTATATGTGATGTATTTTTAGCCAGCATAGGTACTTTCATTGCTGCCCAGGGCGCCCCCCCCAGCGCCCTGCACCCTCAGTGACCGTTGGTGTGAAGTGTGCTGAGAGCAATGGCGCACAGCTGCAGTGCTGTGCGCTACCTTAAGAAGACTGGGAAGTCTTCAGCCGCCGATTTCTGGACCTCTTCTCTCTTCAGCATCTGCAAGGGGGTCGGCGGCGCGGCTCCGGTGACCCATCCAGGCTGTACCTGTGATCGTCCCTCTGGAGCTAGTGTCCAGTAGCCTAAGAAGCCAATCCATCCTGCACGCAGGTGAGTTCACTTCTTCTCCCCTAAGTCCCTCGTTGCAGTGAGCCTGTTGCCAGCAGGACTCACTGAAAATAAAAAACCTAACAAAACTTTTACTCTAAGCAGCTCTTTAGGAGAGCCACCTAGATTGCACCCTTCTCGGCCGGGCACAAAAACCTAACTGAGGCTTGGAGGAGGGTCATAGGGGGAGGAGCCAGTGCACACCACCTGATCCTAAAGCTTTTACTTTTGTGCCCTGTCTCCTGCGGAGCCGCTATTCCCCATGGTCCTTACGGAGTCCCCAGCATCCACTTAGGACGTCAGAGAAATAAGATTTTAAACTTACCGGTAAATCTTTTTCTCGTAGTCCGTAGAGGATGCTGGGACTCCGTAAGGACCATGGGGGATAGACGGGCTCCGCAGGAGACATGGGCACTTTAAGAAAGACTTTGGATCTGGGTGTGCACTGGCTCCTCCCTCTATGCCCCTCCTCCAGACCTCAGTTAGAGATACTGTGCCCAGAGGAGACGGACAGTACGAGGAAAGGATTTTTGTTAATCTAAGGGCAAGATTCCTACCAGCCACACCAATCACACCGTATAACCTGTGATATACAATCTAGTTAACAGTATGAACAACAACATATCATCGGTCCAAAACCGACGAACTAACATAACCCTTATGAAAGCAATAACTATATACAAGTCTTGCAGAAATAGTGCGCACTTTGGACGGGCGCCCAGCATCCTCTACGGACTACAAGAAAAAGATTACCGGTAGGTTTAAAATCTTATTTTCTCTAACGTCCTAGAGGATGCTGGGACTCCGTAAGGACCATGGGGATTATACCAAAGCTCCCAAACGGGCGGGAGAGTGCGGATGACTCTGCAGCACCGATTGAGCAAACAGGAGGTCCTCCTCAGCCAGGGTATCAAACTTATAGAACTTTGCAAAGGTGTTTGACCCCGACCAAGTAGCAGCTCGGCACAGCTGTAGTGCCGAGACCCTTCGGGCAGCTGTCCAAGACGAGCCCACCTTCCTAGTGGAATGGGCCTTAACCGATTTTGGTAACGGCAATCCTGCCGTAGAATGCGCCTGCTGAATCGTGTTACAGATCCAGCGAGCAATAGTCTGCTTTGAAGCAGGGCCACCAACCTTGTTGGCTGCATACAGGACAAACAGTGCTTCTGTTTTTCTAATCCTAGCCGTTCTGGCCACGTAAATCTTCAAAGCCCTGACCACATCAAGGGACTCGGAATCCTCCAAGTGCCGTGTAGCCACAGGCACGACAATAGGTTGGTTCATATGAAAGGATGAGACCACCTTAGGTAGGAATTGAGGACGGGTCCACAATTCCGCTCTATCCATATGGAAAACCAGATAGGGGCTTTTATGTGATAAAGCCGCCAATTCCGAAACTCGCCTAGCCGAAGCCAAGGCTAACAACATGACCACCTTCCAAGTGAGATATTTCAACTCCACTGTTTTAAGTGGTTCAAACCAATGTGACTTAAGAAAACTTAACACCACGTTAAGGTCCCAAGTTGCCACCGGAGGCACAAAAGGAGGCTGAATATGCACATATGTACTCCCTTCACAAAAGTCTGTACTTCAGGCAGAGAGGCCAATTCCTTTTGAAAGAAAATGGATAAGGCTGAAATCTGAACTTTAATGGAGCCTAATTTTAGGCCCAAATTCACTCCAGTTTGTAGGAAGTGAAGAAAATGGCCTAGATGGAATTCTTCCGTAGGAGCTTTCCTGGCCTCACACCAAGAAACATATTTTCGCCATATTCGGTGATAATGTTTAGATGTCACGTCCTTCCTAGCCTTTATTAGCGTAGGAATGACCTCATCCGGAATACCTTTTTCCGCTAGGATCCGGCGTTCAACCGCCATGCCGTCAAACGCAGCCGCGGTAAGTCTTGGAACAGACAGGGACCCTGTTGCAACAGGTCCTGTCTTAGAGGAAGAGGCCACGGATCTTCTGTGAGCATTTCCTGCAGATCCGGATACCAGGTCCTTCGCGGCCAATCCGGAACAATGAGTATTGTTCTCACTCCTCTTTTTGTTATTATTCTCAACACCTTGGGTATGAGAGGAAGAGGAGGAAATACATAGACCGACTGGAACACCCACGGTGTCACTAGGGCATCCACAGCTACCGCCTGAGGATCTCTTGACCTTGCGCAATACCTTTGTAGCTTTTTGTTGAGACGGGACGCCATCATGTCTATTTGGGGCAATTCCCACCGAATTGCAATCTGTGCGAAGACTTCCTGATGAAGTCCCCACTCTCCTGAATGCAGGTCGTGCTGCTGAAGTCTGCTTCCCAGTTGTCCACTCCCGGAATGAACACTGCTGACAGTGCGCTTACATGATTCTCCGCCCAGCGAAGAATTCTGGTGGATTCCGCCATCGCTACTCAGCTCCTTGTGCCGCCTTGGCGGTTTACATGAGCTACTGCGGTGACGTTGTCCGACTGAATCAGCACTGGTCGGTCGCGAAGTAAGGTCTCCGCTTGACGTAGGGCGTTGTATATGGCCCTCAGTTCCAGGATGTTGATGTGAAGACAAGTCTCTTGGCTTGACCAAAGGCCTTGGAAATTTCTTCCCTGTGTGACTGCTCCCCAACCTCGGAGGCTCGCGTCCGTGGTCACCAGGATCCAATCCTGAATGCCGAACCTGCGGCCCTCTAGAAGTTGAGCACTCTGCAGCCACCAGATGAGAGACACCCTGGCCCTGGGGGACAGGGTGATCCGCTGATGCATGTGCAGATGTGACCCGGACCATTTGTCCAATAGGTCCCATTGGAAAGTCCTTGCATGAAACCTGCCGAAGGGAATGGCTTCGTATGTCGCCACCATTTTTCCCAGGACTTGAGCGCAATGATGTACTGACACTTGTTACGGCTTCAACAGGTTCTTGACTAGAGTCATGACTTCCTGCACTTTTTCTACCGGAAGAAAAACCCTTATCTGGTCTGTGTCCAGAATCATGCCCAAGAAGGGCAGGCAAGTCGTAGGAATCAGCTGCGACTTTGGAATATTGAGAATCCAGCCGTGTCGCTGTAACACCTTCAGTGAAAGGGATGAGCTGCAACTTCTCCCGTGATCTCGCTTTTATGAGGAGATCGTCCAAGTACGGGATAATTGTGACACCCTGCTTGCGCAGGAGCACCATCATTTCCGCCATTACCTTGGTGAAAATTCTCGGGGCCGTGGAAAGCCCAAACGGCAACGTCTGCCTGTATCGCAAATCTCAGGTACGCCTGATGAGGAGGATATATGGGAACATGCAGGTATGCATCCTTTATGTCCAGCGATACCATAAAATCCCCCCCTTCCAGGATGGCGATGACCGCTCTGAGCGATTCCATCTTGAACTTGAACCGTTTTAAGTAAAGGTTCAGGGATTTTAAATACAAAATGGGTCTGACTGAACCGTCCGGTTTCGGGACCACAAACAGGGTTGAGTAGTACCCCTTCCCTCTCTGAAGTAGGGGAACCTCGGCCACCACTTGTTGAAGACACAATTTTTGAATCGCATGTAACACTGGGGCAGATGTATTAACCTGGAGAAGGCATAAGGAAGTGATAAACCAGTGATATGTGCAAGGTGATAAAGGCACCAGCCAATCAGATCCTAACTGTTAATTTACATATTGGAGCTGATTGGCTGGTACGTTTATCACCTTGCACATATCACTGGTTTATCACTTCCTTATGCCTTCTCCAGGTTAATACATCTGCCCCTCTATCTCCCTTTCCAGGGGAGAAGTTGGGAGCGAAGATTTGAAAAACCGGCGAGGAGGCACCTCTTCGAATTCCAGCTTGTATCCCTGGGAAACAATTTCCATTGCCCAGGGATCCACCTGTGATTGAACCCAGATGTGGCTGAATAGTCGAAGACGTGCCCCCACTGGAGCGGACTCCCTCAGGGGAGCCCAAGCGTCATGCGGTGGATTTTGCAGAGGCCAGGGAGGACTTCTGTTCCTGGGAGCTAGCTGTGTTGTGCAGCTTTTTTTCCTCTGCCCTTACCCCTGGCAAGAAAGGACGATCCACGTACTCTTTTGCTTTTATTTGAACGAAAGGACTGCATTTGATAATGAGGCGCTTTCTTAGATTGTGAGGGATATAAGGCAAAACATTTGATTTTCCTACCGTAGCTGTGGAGACGAGGTCTGAGAGGCCCTCTCCAAACAATTCCTCACCCTTGTAAGGCAAAAACTCCATATGCCTCTTTGAGTCGGCATCCCCCGTCCACTGTCGGGTCCATAAGACTCGCCTAGCAGAAATGGACATAGCGTTTATTCTGGAACCCAGTAAACTAATGTCTCTTTGAGCATCCCTCATATATAAGACAGCATCTTTTATATGCCCTAGGGTCATTAAAATGGTATCCTTATCAAGGGTCTCAATATCCACTGATAAAGAATCTGTCCATGCTGCTACAGCACTACAAACCCAGGCCGACGCAATTGCCGGCCTGAGTAACGTACCAGAATGTGTGTAAATTGACTTCAAGGTAACCTCCTGCTTGCGGTCAACAGGATCCTTGAGGGTAGCCGTATCTTGGGATGGGAGCGCTATCTTTTTTGATAAGCGTGTCAAAGCTTTGTCTACCCTAGGGGAGGATTCCCACGGTATTCTGTCCTGTGACGGGAAAGGATACGCTGTTAGAATCCTTTTGGGATTCTGCAGTTTTTTGTCTGGAGTTTCCCACACTTTTTCGCATAACTCGTTCAGTTCATGTGAAGAGGGAAAATTGACCTCAGGTTTCTTTCCCTTATACATGTGTACCCTCGTGTCAGGGACAGGGGGTTCCTCAGTAATATGCAAAACATCTTTAATTGCGATAATCATAAATCGAATACATTTAGCCACCCTTGGCTGCAATTTTGCATCATCGTAGTCGACACTGGAGTCTGAATCCGTGTCGGTATCTGTGTCAACTATTTGGGATAGTGGGCGCTTCTGAAACCCCGAAGGTCCCGGCGACATTGGGACAGACATGGGTTGACTCCCTGACTGTACCCTAGCTTCAGCTTTGTCTAATCTTTTGTGCAATAAATTAACATTAGCACTTAAAACATTCCACATATCCATCCAGTCAGGTGTCGGCGCTGCCGACTGAGACCTAATATTCATACACTCCCCCTCCTCCTTAGGTGAGCCTTCAACCTCAGACATGTCGACACACGCGTACCGACACACCACACACACACACACTCGGAAGCTCTTTTCTGAAGACAGGTTCCCCACCAGGCCCTTTGGAGAGACAGAGAGAGAGTATGCCAGCACACACCCCAGCGCTATATGACCCAGGAAAAAACACAGAATGTTTACCCAGTAGCGCTTTTGTATCATGTATATGCGCCAATTATGTGCCCCCCCTCTACTTTAAAACCCTCTTTCACCGTGTGTCAAGCAGGGGAGAGTCCGGGGAGCTTCCTCTCAGCGGTGCTGTGGAGAAAAAATGGCGCTGGTGAGTGCTGAGGGAGAAGCCCCGCCCCCTCGGCGGCGGGCTTCTGTCCCGCTCAAATTTTCTAATAACATGGCAGGGACTCTTTTTATACATGTACAGTGCCCAGCTGTACATGTATATATGTGTATTTGTCACAGGAGGTGTTTATTGCTGCCCAGGGCGCCCCTGCGCCCTGCACCCTTACAGTGACCGAAGTGTGTGAGGTGAATGGGAGCAATGGCGCACCACTTCACTGCTGTGCGTTACCTCTATGAAGATCAAGGTGTCTTCTGCCGCCTCTGAAGTCTTTTCCTCACATACTCACCCGGCTTCTTTCTTCCGGCTCTGCGAGGAGGACGGCGGTGAGGCTCTGGGACGGACGGCGAGGGTGAGACCAGCGTACCGATCCCTCTGGAGCTAATGGTGTCCAGTAGCCTAAGAAACAGAGCCCTGAAACTCAGAGAAGTGGGTCTGTTTCTCTCTCCTCAGTCCCTCGATGCAGGGAGCCTGTTGCCAGCAGGCTCCCTGAAAATAAAAAACCTAACTAAAATACTTTCTTTTACAGGAAACTCAGGAGAGCTCCCTGAAAGCACCCAGTCTCCACTGGGCACAGTATCAAACTGAGGTCTGGAGGAGGGGCATAGAGGGAGGAGCCAGTGCACACCCAGATCCAAAGTCTTTCTTAAAGTGCCCATGTCTCCTGCGGAGCCCGTCTATCCCCCATGGTCCTTACGGAGTCCCAGCATCCTCTAGGACGTTAGAGAAATAGACCCTTTGTTGGCTCACTCGTTAAGAACTATATGTTAATTAAAATCTAACTTTTAATTATAACCATATAAAATACTTTTGAACAAAAACTATTTAATAAGCCCTTTGTCCACTATACCATGCAGAATTACATGCTCACTTTGTTTACATGTACGTGGTAAACAGACAATCTAAACAGACAATCTAAAAATATGAGTTTTATTAAGGAAAAAATAGCCTAATATGCAGCAGGATACCAATAAGACCCTACATTATGGGATTGTAATGCAGCGCCCTCAAAAAGTATATTGTAAATCTTGTACACTACTCAGTAAATTCCGTGTTCACAGTTTAGACCAACAAATACAGCTGATATTAAGTATGAGAATAAAAAGGAGGAAAAAAGAAAAAGTATGAATCTGCTGTCAACGTTAGGCTGGATTATAGATTCACCTAAGACCTACTACACCGGATATTCTCTGGGGGTCACCCTCCAGGTACTGGTCCAGCCCAACACTTTATTGCTTCCAAGATCGGACGGGATTGGGCATTTTAAGTGTGGTTTGGTAGTAGAATCTATATTTCCTACCACATGTACACACGCACCCAATCATGCTAGGGTTAATTTTGTTGGGATCCAATTGACCTACCAGTATATTTTTGGATTGCGGGAGGAAACCGGAGTACCCAGAGGAAACCCATGCAAGTACAGGGAGAATATACAAACTCTGCACAGGTAAAGCCATGGTGGGAATCGAACCCATGACCTCAGTGCTGTGAGGTTCAATTCTAGCTCCGTATGGGCGCGATGGCTGTCAGCATCTGCATTTCAGCTCGCACTCCCGGGGAGTGGCAAGCTGAAATGCGCGGAAAATTACCTGTTTGGGCCCCCAAACGGCACTTTTCGTAATCGCGCCCAAAACTTTGGTCGGGTTTAGCCACTTTACACATTTAATTGCAATCACCCTGCTATCTTCCATTACTTTAGACGGAAGATCGGGGAGCGATTACAATTGAATTCCGCCCAATATGTGGGGTATACCGGCAGGCGAACAGCATGTGGGGTATACCGGCAGGTGCACATGCACAAGCAGGAAGATCAGTTGGAAGCCTGGAGAAGCATAACGGCAGCAGGTGTTAGTCCACAGAGGAGTAGAGTGGAAGTGGGAGGAGTGAAATGGAAGTCACAGGCAGAAAAATAGAAGCAACACAGATAGGGGCGAGTGTGGCCTAGTGAGGGGAGTAAACAGGAGTGACATATCGAGCAGGAGCCAGGCACAATGGGATTCCTTGAGAGAGAGAAACAGAGAGAGAGGGAACTGCCATGATTAGTGTCTGACCAGGGCTGTGAGTAGCTGAGAGGAAAATATATTATTTGTGCATGTGTAACTTTTACTCTAAGTACTCTTTTACCCGCAGTCTATGTCCGAGGGAAAAGTGAGGTACTGAGTGGAGGGGATATAATACCAAGTTCATCAATATTTATGCAGCAAAACTGTCCAGTCAAATCCTATTTTTGAATAGGAGAAAACCACTCTTAGGTTTAGCACAGGCTGTGAGGCCAGAGCCAGTCACTGATACTCTGAGAACACCTGTAACTGTCACCTGGCTGTATTACTGATGTCTACCATTATGTGCTCCTAGCAGTCACTGCTGTATAGAGCTATGACTACTGCTCCAGTAACACCTGTTGTACTTGCTTAGAACCTATGAAACAACGGAGTAACATCATTTATGAAACAATTCCATAAGATTGTAATGAAACATCTTACAGCAACGGTGTAGTGTAGAAGTTATTGCATAGATTTACCCTCATAGAACAGTAATAAGTATTCTGTTCAGACTTATTTAAAAATATGATACTAGGGATGCACTACAAATAACCATGGGTGGACTTTGTAGAGAAAGACTATTTTGGAGCACCCACTGTGGTTAACAACATTTGAAAGCCTCAGTTACCACACTTACACATAGAGCATTATCAGGAAATGGGGCAAAAGCCTGAATAAAGTAAGTCACCTTATTTTCCAAAACTTTATTTTGTCAAGAGACTATTCCGTATGCCAGTGGTTCCCAAACTTTTTTGGATCATGGTGCCCTAGAGTATCAGAATTTTTTTCACGACACCCCTACGCCAAAAGTCTCTTATTGAGCCATTTAGAAAAAAATATTACATTGTGTTTATAAGTAATCCTTAGGTTCAGTTATGTGATGAGGGACAGAAATTGATTCTATGGAGGAGATTCAAATGTTTGAATAGTCAGTTAGGAGTCTGTTTTTTCCTATCTAATAGGAAAAAACAGACACCCAACCGACTTTTCAAACATTTGAATCTCCCCCTATTTGTCCACATATTTTATGATTGGCAGCCACAAGCACTAGTTTTGCCTATTATGCTGTCCATAAATTATTTTGAATTGGTCCTGGACCATCAATTTAAGGCACCCTGGGGTGCCACGGCACACAGTTTGAGAACCACTGTCTTATGCCTTACTTTCTACAGAAGTAAGGTAGGTGAAAATTAATATGTTTACTTTTGTAGACATTAAGTTTTGGGACAATTCATTATAATGTAATTCAGGAGGTATCATCTTCTGCTACAGTATATCTTCTGCTACATATAAATATTATGAGCCTGACAGTGGGAACCTTCTCCATATTCAGAGCGTTGATTCCCTGACACCCGCTCCTCCCTATGGGAAGGAGGTCTGGTGTTGCAAAAAGGGCTCTGATCGGATCCCTCTATCGGATGTCACGTTCTTAGTGCACATGAATGAACCCAATTGACTCAGCACACTAATACTGTCGAATCAGACTCGGCAGTGCTAATTTTCACTGCTACAGAAGTACAGATGTAGCAACGCTCATCATGGTTCACCTAGGTGCGGGTGCGCCTCATTTGCTGTGGCGCGCATACAAGCCGCATGCGTCATAGTTGCATTTGCAATCCATAAACATTGCATTGCCGGATTGCGAGTGCAAATAGTCACAGTCAGGCGCAGCTTGTCATTGCCGCGATGTGTATGCATGTGCGTAAGCATCGCAGCATCAATGAGCCTGGCTATATCTGTAGCAGTGATATAGATTGTGGGGACAGGTGTTTTTGTTTTGTGTTTTAGTATCCACCCCTGCTACTCATAGTGAGTTAGATACTTAATTATAGGGGGCATCTAGCCCCCCAATAATAAATAGGTCCTTAGGCATCCTTCACTAGCTACTAAATGGCTGTAACGTACAAAGATAATTTCACCACTCAAAAACTTGTACCACAATAGATTAATAGTTGTATAGATATTATTTGCAATCAAAACTTATCACCACTGTGGTTTAACGTTTGGCCTTTTATTTACTGGGTAAACATATCTTTTTTATTAGAAGTTTGTTAATATGGTTATAGAATTTGGGTATATATATATATATATATATATATATATATAAATGAAATCATTCATTGCCATATATTTAATATATTTGTTGAAAGGATTTTAGAAAATTAATCATAAGGTTATTGTCATCGGAGAAGGAAAGTTGCCAGTAGCTGCTTACTAAAGGAGTCACTGTGTGTCTTCTCCTCTCTACCTGGGGTAAGTCCTAGCAGGATTTACGGGTCAAGGTATGTGGAAGCAAGACACGAGATCCAAAGTACATTCCTATTGATCTATGCTGTAAAGGCCACGCACTACTACACACCTCTTCACCCTTTCTGCAATAACATCACTCTGGAATTCTTCACAATATCCTTGGTGCACTACACATTACACCTCAGAGAAATAATGTTTTACAGTAAATTATTGAGCACATGACCTTGAGCACTCTAAATAGAAGGACTTTAATGGGTGAGATATTTCAAGACATGACAGATTTTAAAAAATCCCAATCTGAGTGAAAAAAGCTGCCCTTATGCTAATAGTACAGATAAATAACAACATCATACAGTATGTGCTGTCTTGTGGGGAAGACTTCATCAGGGAGATGTACAATGAAAGTGAAAACTACTTTATGTTAATATTTCAGATCCTAAGTAAATGTTTACCAATAATATGTATTTTGTTTACTTGGTTTACAAGACAGAAATAATTAAATTGCCTATATCAGGGCTTCTGATGTGAGTTGGACTGTTACATACAAAATGGGCAAATAGTAAGAGGAGTCTTTACTATTTGCCCATTCTGTATGGAAAGAGACTTTCTTACTCCCTTAACAAACTTTAGGGGTCATTCCGAGTTGATCGCAGCCCTGCAAAATTTTGCAGGGCTACGATCATGACAATAGACATGTGGGGGGATGCCCAGCACAGGGCAATCCCGCCCCGCATGTCAGTGCCACCCCTCCCGCAGAAGTGCAAAAGCGCTTTTGCACTTCAGGAGTAGCTCCCGGCCAGTGCAGCTTTAGCGTGCTGGCCGGGAACAACTCGTCACTTCCCGGCCCGCAGTGGCTGCGTGTGACGTCACGCAGCCGCTGCGGCCCGCCCCCCGCATGGTCTGGCCATGCCTGCGTTGACCGGACTGGGCCCCCATAACGGCGGCCAAACACTGCCGTGCCGCCCCCTCCTGCCCAGCGACCGCCTCTGCCTGTCAATCAGGCAGGGAAACGACGCCCGTCGGCCGTCCAGCATGCACCGGCGCACTGCAGCGCCAGTGCATACGCAATTTCCGACCCGAGCGCTGCAATAAACTGCAGCGAACGATCGGGTCGGAACGACCCCCTTTTATGCAGTGCATGCCAAACATGGTGCCAGGTTTAATTACCAAGCTGTCAGACGGGAGTCAAGAGGGGGTCGGTCCACCAGGGCTGCCATCAGAAATTACGGCCCTGTGTTATACATCTGCATTGTAATTTTGTATAGCTTCATGTCAGTATGACAAAGTTGCTGTTGATATTCAGAGCAGATTTTCTTTAACACACTGTACAGTATAATTGCACTAATTTAAAATTTCATATTTTAAACTGAAATAGAAGTGACAAATCATTGGGAATTCAAGGACTACTTTCCTGGAACTGTTGATTTGACCTTGATTCTAACGCCTTTTGAAATGGTCTCTAAACAGCAAAGAAAACATCTCCATAGCAACCGTACATAATATTTTGCCTTTTTCATCTCTATTTTCATTCCCTGTAGCTGTTGAATATTTCAGACATACAACAACTGGATCAGTGTACCATGAAGCTACAGGGGCGAACAATCACAGTTAGACCACCTTTATCCAAAACAGCAAAACATTATGCAAATAATGAACGGCATTCTGGCTACATTTAAATATGGTTATTTTCCTGAGTTAAAAAGAAAACAGAGAAAATGCAGAAGTTGTTTGAGGATACTGTATGTCAAGAAAACATGAATTTAAATGAAAATCCCCCTCTCCTCAAGTAGCAGAACTGTGGGGGTCATTAGAGCCAAGTTGCAAACAGTGTTGTGATAGTCCTACTACATATGTTGATTGCACTTAGCCCTGGATCTGTGCAATAACTACGCAGGTTTGAAAGAGATAAGCCATTGCTTCATTTCTATCCCTTTTGCGGTTTGCTCTGCATATAACTTAAAACTGTGGACTTCCACTCATCCTCCTCAGCAATGGGGAGCATAAAAAACTGGTCCTGATGAGGAAGAGGATCAGGAAGTGATTTGTCCACAACGATGTGCGATACAGTAACTTTTGTGAAAGAAAATGGTAATTTGTGACAGGACTTAGAGGTAGTTATATCTTCCTTGCTGCGGCATTCAGAAAGATGGTGGCACCCTCATTTGAAAAAAGGAAGTCCCCTCTTTTAGACTGGGTGTCCTCTTAGAAGTTAGTGCTTGGTGATTAGTGTGATCAGCAGGCAATACCTATGTACTACAGAAAGAACATATATAACTCAAAATGTAACACTTCAGCCTTTAAGGCATTTTAAATAGGGGAGTTGTGTGTAGGCAGACAATTTGTCAGTATTGTTTGCCAGAACACTGAAAACTCAATGGACCTAATTCAGAATCACAGTCTGAAGCCCTTGGGGAGCGCGCACGCACCCTGGGAAGGCCAGTGAGATGCGAAAGCATCCCAGGGCTGCGATCGTCTCTGCAGCAACTTTTATATATTTTTTAACGATACGGGTTCATGTTTTCAGTACTGTATCTCCTAAAAGCACTTCAGTTTACATGACTTTGTATTCTCCTGCTCCGTACTGGACATTGTGCATATTTAAAAATAGTTCCCTCTTATGTAGAGGCATCTCTGTTAGATCTAATTTTATACATGAAATCATTGTACTGAATGCCGTTACTTAGCACTTGTGACTGAAATCAAGATCATTGCTTTTATAGATTCCTAGACATTATTTTTTTTTTTTTGCTAAAAAGGGTATATAATTTCGGGTACAGGGTACTACATGTACTTAAGGCCATATATGACATTTTTGTATTTGCAAATATTGGCTAGAAGTCAGGACATCAGAGTATCTAACTTGCAGCAGGAAGGAAAGGAATGTCCATGGTCTGCCTATTGGGATGCATACAATATCCCGGTGGATTTGATGCCGGTCTCCTGACCGGATTCCTGCCTATCATGCCGTTCAAAACATTTACCGGCAATGGGCTGGAAAGTGGTCGAATTTTAAGAGGACCTATAACTTAATTGCCCGTTTTTTTTGTGTGTAATGATTTACCTTTAGCACACATTGGGGGTCATTCCGAGTTGTTCGTTCGTTATTTTTTTCTCGCAACGGAGCGATTAGTCGCTAATGCGCATGCGCAATGTCCGCAGTGCAACTGCGCCAAGTAAATTTGCTATGCAGTTAGGAATTTTACTCACGGCATTACAAGGTTTTTTCTTCGTTCTGGTGATCGTAATGTGATTGACAGAAAGTGGGTGTTTCTGGGCGGAAACTGGCCGTTTTATGGGAGTGTGTGAAAAAACGCTGCCGTTTCTGGGAAAAACGCGGGAGTGGCTGGAGAAATGGAGGAGTGTCTGGGCGAACGCTGGGTGTGTTTGTGACGTCAAACCAGGAACGACAAGCACTGAACTGATCGCACTGGAAGAGTAAGTCTCGAGCTACTCAGAAACTGCACAGAGAAGTCTTTTCGCAATATTGCGAATCTTTCGTTCGCAATTTTGATAAGCTAAGATTCACTCCCAGTAGGCGGCGGCTTAGCGTGTGCAAAGCTGCTAAAAGCAGCTTGCGAGCGAACAACTCGGAATGAGGGCCATTGTTCAGTTAAAAAAAAATATTCCCTTAACCCCTTATGGTTTCCTCAATCACCCCATATGCAAAACGAACTTCACTGACCAGAGAATCTAGACCAGAAGAGTTTTTGAGAACTGTGAGATGCAGTGGAAGGCAGCAAAAAGAGCCAGCTCAGCCCAACTGCAAAACCTATGAAAGAACTTTTAGGGCTGAGCTGCAGAGTAGTATTGAGGGTGACACAACTGACGAAAACACCTCACAGTGACATCTGAAGAAGATTCCAGGTCTGGCTCTCTTCTGTCCTCCACTCATCACATACACGTGAATTCCCTTCCTCGACGTGACATCTGTCAATTGGAGACCTGCCAGCCAATCAGGGAGCCCAATGTTCTAGCGCTCTCCTGATTGACTTAGTGCTGCTGACTGTCAATCACACAGAGCCCATACGCTTCTATGGGGAAAGTTTCTAGCAGTTTCCTGTAAGCCACAAGGCCAATTGAGGGTTGTCTTGTGGTTGACCTCAATTAACCTTGTGGCTTACTGCAAACCACTGGTCTCCCCCCCCCCCCCCCCCCCCCATATTTTTGGAAACAGGACCTGTCCAAGAGCCCGGAGCTGGCTTTTTAAATACAGGGGAACCTCACGCTTTTTGCTGCCTGCATTTTTAGAATCAAGACCGGCTCAAAGAGCCCGGGCTGCATAAGTTTAGGTGGGGGGGGGGAACCCCACACATTTCTAAGTTTAGGAGGGGACCCCCACACATTTAAAAAAAAAAAAAAGTAACTCCTTCTTTAACATTTAAATAGAGAAGCACTATATGGATCTCACTGATCTGTGCAGGCTTCATGTTCGGGAGTGTTTGGCTGCCGGAAAACCAGGCACCTAAACAGGATTGTAAACACCATCAGAAAACATGTTTCCGGCAAACACAGAAGCTAAGTAAATTACCGGTATTTCAAAATGCACCCATGTACGATCGTAACCACCCAAGTTTGTGCTCAGACAAAACATGAATCTTAGTAAATTTATCCCATAGTATGTAGTGGAGTTCTCACTATATAATAAGGGTGATTCAGAGGGAGAAGCAGTTGCAGTAACAGCTGCATCTTTTGGCAGCCCTTACTGCAATTTTATGGTTGTGCCATGGCATAATATTGACACCACAATTTAGGAAATATATGTATTCTATGCTGTGAGGTATATGAAACTGTTCAGTAGAAGTTTTTACAATAGTTGAAAATCGAGCACTAAAAAAAGGTATATGAATGTGTATAGGCACTAACAAATAATACAAACATTAGAGATCACAAAAACGTGTGCAGAGCAGCCTATGTCTCTTAACAAAAAATTTGTGTCACCACACTCAATACAAACACAGGGATTTACAGCAATATAAAAAGTAAATCAATACTACACATTCCTTAATCAAAGATGCCAGTATCCTACTGTTGTCTTTATCAGAGACGGATTATAGGTGGCCGTCTAGGGGCCCCCACACTCCCGCAAACACTGCCCTGCTTCAGCCCCCCTGCACCCTGCCTGGTCGGCTCAGAGCGAGTACCGGTAGCATGATAGTTTTTTTAATTTTATCTCTACAGTAAGCTCCACCCCCTCATGGACATAATGCCGCGGTTCGCTGGTGTATGATGAATAGGGCGGGGTCTAACACAGTGAAGTGCCTGCCCCCATCAGACAGTGACCTGATGCTGCTGCAGCCGAACGGAACAAGTAGTTATCCTGCTCTATTTCTGCCTCTCTCTCTCACTTGCTTGCTCCCCCCTCTCTCAATCCGATACCCTCTTTCTTTTCCTATCTCTCTTGTTCCCCTCTCTCTCACTCCTGACACTCTCTCTCACTCTCTCTTGTTCCCCCTTCTCACTCTCTCTCTCTTCCTTTGCTTCCCTCTCTCTCTGTCTCTCTCCCTCCCTAACAACCCCCTTCTCTCTCCGTGACACCCACTCTCCCTTGCTCCCTACTCTCTTTATCCCTCTCTAACAACCCCCTCTCTGTCCCTGACACCTTCCCTGACACCCTCCTTGTTATGCAGGACTTTAAATAATAAACATAAAAATGAATTAGGCAGATGCATTAAGTCGAGAGAAGTGATAAAGTGGAAGGCGATAATGCATCAGCTCCTAACTGTCAAGCTACAAGCTGGGTTTGAAAAATGTCAGGATCTGACTGGCTGTTGCGCTATCACTAAGCCTCAGATTTTTAAGATCTAAAAAACTAAAATTAGTTTTTTTTTCAATTCATGTTTTAGGATTTTATAGGTTTTAAAAATTTCAGTTTAGGAATTTATATATTGTATGAAAATAAAACAAAACCAAGCAACAGATCATTATGTGTAAAACACTGTGTCACTATTACAGATGTGTCCTGCTATTTCCTTGCAGTGCTTGTTCCCACATTGTGCCATGCCGCGGGAGGCTGCGATCCATTTGCAGCTGCGGCTTTCCAATAAAATAGAAATAATCGTGGTTGCACGCGTACTCTCGCACCCGCAAATCTCGGGAGCCGACAGCACCACTGCGAATGCTACGGAGCAAGGCTGTAACAGGACACATCTGTATATATGAATTACACATGAAAACTACTCGTTCCACACATTTCCACAATAAATGTATATAGTTTCAACTTAAGCACCAGAATTAGGTCTTTTAAGGTTCTAACAGTCAAAATAGGTAATTTTAGGTACTAAAACCCAGATTAGGTCATTTTAGGTCCTGTAGAAATTAAGTACAGTATGTTATTCCCTGGTACATAAAACATAATAGGAAACTGAAATGTTCAGTGTAAAGGGAAAGGATTAGACTAGTTTAGGACATAAGAAGCATGGCTTAGTTATTACCTTCCACTTTATAACTTCTCCAGGCTTAATACATCTGCTCCATTGTGTAGTAATGTCATCAAATCCTCAACTGATAAAAAGAGGATATTCAAAGATAGAAGCCTATTATGATGGCAGTGAGGGCCTAGATCACACAGGGTGGTATAGGATGGTGTAACCAACTCAGAATTAAACAAACGTTTCAGAGTGTAAAAATGGTTCTTTATCTTTTATTCATGTTAAATCCTCCACCAGAAACAGAAGAAAGGCATTGTACCCCAACTCACTTAAGATAGGCAGGAACAGGAACATACAGTACATGTTTCTTTTAATACATACTGTAAGACAAAGGTGTAGTAAGTAAATGCTGGTGTACCACACGCTCGATTACAAATGTATATTTATTCGGATCTGGGTTTCTATGGGGGTATTTTAGTACATAAAACATTTTTATACTTATTGGATTACACCCATTTTTCTTTGGTCTGATTTGCAGTCACCAAATTGGAACTGTTTTAAAAATGTTTATTCTGTTATATGAAGTAACAACAAAGTGAAAGGTATTCCATGAGGTGAACCTGACCATTGTTTTTTCAGAATAATTATCACATTTCAATTTTTTATTATTTTGTTTTAAATAGCTCAAAATTAATATTCCATGAAAGAAAACTAATTTTGCAGCACCAGTTATTGTCATGGTAATCATGGTAGAAATTCATATGCTGGTACTATAGCTGCCTATAGAAGAAATTTTGTTTTCAAAGTTGCCACCATTACATAAGAATCAGATGTTCTGCACAATCTTAGTGAGCCTGGATGCTATTTAAAGTGTTCACTTCATTTGAGAATTTAACAAACAAAGACGAGAAAGCGCTGTTCACTTTGGTAAAATACGTTCTTTACTGATATATATATAAAAAAAACACAATGCTATAAATACAAGCATATACCGGCCAGTATGAAATTTATAAAACAATTAATACATGATTCCTAAATCACACAATAAAATATTTCTATATCACCCTTAATTCATGAATCTGTTATTGCTTACACTAAATGTATTTTCTTATATATTAAAGAAAATTCAAATGGATTTCACAGTGGATTAATCAATGATTTAGTAGGTTAGGCATGCATGCATTCCATACAAAGACTGAAGAATGGGTTAGTGTATTTCCAGTTCCAGCTGCACAGTGGGTTAATTTGTACCCAGCAAGTCCCTTATGCATATATTTGTTAGTTAGTTAGAGGCAGTGTGCAAGAATGTTAATGTTTTTCATACAGAACCAAAACCCTCCAACCACTTTTTCCTTTTTATCATTTGAGAATTTGTTTGAAAAGATAAGTTTACAGTATGTATAGTATGTATAGTATTTAACTTGCCAAAACAGAGTGCTTTAATTGTCCTGCCTGTGACGTAAAACATACAAACGTTTTTGTAGTAAGATAATGGTTTTGAGGTTAAAAAATAATTTATTGAATCATACAGCTGCATTATCGGGATTTTAACCTTTCTCTAACATCCTAGTGGATGCTGGGGACTGCGTAAGGACCATGGAGAATAGACGGGCTCCGCAGGAGACTAGGCACTCTAAGAAAGATTTAGTACTACTGGTGTGCACTGGCTCCTCCCTCTATGCCCCTCCTCCAGACCTCAGTTAGAATCTGTGCCCGGACAGAGCTGGGTGCATTTTAGTGAGCTCTCCTGAGCTTGCTAATAAAAAAGTATTTTAGTTAGGTTTTTTATTTTCAGAGAGCTTCTGCTGGCAACAGACTCTCTGCTACGTGGGACTGAGGGGAGAGAAGCAAACCTACTAACTGCGGCTAGGTTGCGTTTCTTAGGCTACTGGACACCACTAGCTCCAGAGGGATCGAACACACGACCTGACCTTGTCATCCGTTCCCGGAGCCGCGCCGCCGCCCCCCTCGCAGAGCCAGAAGTCAGAAGCCAGCGGGTTGAAGAAAGAAGACATCAAAATCGGCGGCAGAAGACTCCTGTCTTCATATGAGGTAGCGCACAGCACTGCAGCTGTGCGCATTGCGCCCACACTAACCCACACACTCCGGTCACTGTAGGGTGCAGGGCGCAGGGGGAGGCGCCCTGGGCAGCAATTAGATACCTCCTGGCAAAAGCAGCATATATACAGTTGGACACTGTTATATGCATGAGCCCCCGCCATTCATTTTACACAAAATCGCGGGACAGAAGCCCGCCGCTGAGGGGGTGGGGCCTTCTTCCTCAGCACTCACCAGCGCCATTTTCTCTCCACAGCTCCGCTGAGAGGAAGCTCCCCAGGCTCTCCCCTGCAGACTCACGGTAGAAAGGGTAAAAAGAGAGGGGGGGGCACATAAATTTAGCACATTTAATATATATACAGCAGCTACTGGGTAAACACTAAGTTACTGTGTGATTCCTGGGTCATATAGCGCTGGGGTGTGTGCTGGCATACTCTCTCTCTGTCTCTCCAAAAGGCCTTGTGGGGGTCCTATCCTCATATAGAGCATCCCCTGTGTGTGTGGTGTGTCGGTACGCGTGTGTCGACATGTTTGACGAAGAGGGCTATGTGGAGGCAGAGCAAGTGCAGATGAATGACGTGTCTCCGCCGACGGCGCCGACACCTGATTGGATGGATATGTGGAAGGTGTTAAATGATAATGTAAACGCCTTACATAAAAGGTTGGATAAAGCTGATGCCTTGGGACAGTCGGGGTCTCAGCCCATGCCTGATCCTACAGTGCAGAGGCCATCAGGGTCTCAGAAGCGCCCACTATCCAAAATGGTTGACACAGATATCGACACGGATTCTGACTCCAGTGTCGATGACGATGATGCAAAATTGCAGCCTAAAATGGCTAAAGCCATCCGCTACATGATTATAGCAATGAAGGATGTATTGCACATATCAGAGGTAAACCCTGTCCCTGATAAAAGGGTGTATATGTATGGGGAGAAAAAGCAAGAGGTGACTTTTTCCCCTTCACATGAGTTAAATGAATTATGTGAAAAAGCGTGGGATTCCCCCGATAAGAAAGTGCTGATTTCCAAAAGGTTACTTATGGCGTACCCTTTCCCGCCAACGGACAGGATGCGCTGGGAATCCTCCCCTAGGGTAGATAAAGCTCTGACACGCTTATCTAAAAAGGTGGCCCTGCCGTCACAGGATACGGCCGCCCTAAAGGATCCTGCAGATAGGAAGCAGGAAAGTATCCTGAAGTCTGTTTATACACACTCAGGTACTCTACTGAGGCCGGCAATTGCGTCGGCCTGGATGTGTAGTGCTGTAGCAGCATGGACAGATAATCTGTCTGAGGAAATGGATACCTTAGACAAGGATACCATTTTACTGACCCTGGGGCATATAAAAGACACTGTCCTATATATGAGGGATGCCCAGAGGGACATTTGCCTACTGGGCTCTAGAATAAATGCAATGTCAATTTCTGCCAGAAGGGTCCTGTGGACTAGGCAATGGACAGGTGATGCCGACTCCAAAAAGCACATGGAGGTGTTACCTTACAAGGGTGAGGAATTGTTTGGGGATGGTCTCTCGGACCTAGTTTCCACAGTTACGGCTGGGAAGTCAAACTTTTTGCCATATATTCCCTCACAGCCTAAGAAAGCACTGTATTACCAAATGCAGTCCTTTCGATCACAGAGAAGCAAGAAGGTCAGAGGTGCGTCCTTTCTTGCCAGAGGCAGGGGTAGAGGAAAGAAGCTGCACCATACAGCTAGTTCCCAGGAACAGAAGTCCTCCCCGGCTTCCACTAAATCCACCGTATGACGCTGGGGCTCCACAGGAGCCAGGAGCGGTGGGGGCGCGTCTCCGAAATTTCAGCCACCAGTGGGTTCACTCACAGGTGGATCCCTGGGCTATACAGATTGTGTCTCAGGGATACAAGCTGGAATTCGAAGTGATGCCCCCTCACCGTTACCTCAATCGGCCCTGCCAGCTTCCCCCATAGAAAGGGAAGTAGTGTTAGCGGGAATTCACAAGTTATATCTCCAGTAGGTGGTGGTAAAGGTTCCCCTCATTCAACAAGGAAGAGGATACTATTCCACAATGTTTGTGGTACCGAAACCGGACGGTTCGGTCAGACCCATATTGTCTGTGAAAGGCAGTGAATTAACAATATCAGTGTACCATTTTGTCTTATCATATGATGCAAAGATAGAATCATGTTGATTTTTTGAAGGGAATTTCATGATGTTTTTATATTGTGTTTTAAATAAAGAATAAATACTCTCAGTTCCAATCAGTCTGACCTATTCTCTTTATTTCTTCTTTAACCTCTGGTGCGCCAAGATCATTTTTGTTTCATTTTTAGTTATTGCTAGTAAGGGTACTAGTTCATCTGTCGGCTGCACCATTTCTGGCAAACCTTCACTGTCTCTCTTACTGTCCAATTTTTCATATTTCTACATTTTCTTTATCCTTCTCCGTCTTCCACACTATCCCCTTCCCGATTTTTCTTAATCAAACGTCCTTCTATACAAAAGGGGTTTGCGCAGGTAGTATTCATCCCTATAATTGCTCTTCATATATTAGGCGGGATGCAGCAAGCATCGCATTTTGCTTGTGATACAGCCCGCCACTCTCCGCATGCATACCGGCGTTTACTAATGTCATGTGCATGAAGAAAATCACAAAAGGCATCTCTTGCGGTAAGAGCTGTCTTTTGTGATGGTAGAACTTCTGGATTTTGGATCCGGAGTCCTATATGCGCATGCGTCAAGTGATGAGTGCACTGCAATGAGTGCTAGGATGGATCTGGTTGTATCCCTCTCAGAAGAGGCAGTGTGATAGAAGCAGATAAGCTTCTATAGGACAATGCCATCTGAAGATGGGGTTGCCTACCACATCCTAGCCCACCGCGACCAAGCCCTGCAATCTATTGCATTTCTGGGCTTGGTGCATATGTGGTACGTGGTCAAACCAGCAGAAATTGCATTATGTGTAGTGCTGTGTATAGTGCGTGGTATAATGGGGGAGCTGTGTATACTGAGTGGTATTATAGTGGGTGTGCATAATTAGTGGTTTTATAGAGGGTGCTGTGTGTAATAAGGGGTGATCAGGGATGTAACTACTATATAATGAGACCTGGGAGATTCCGTACTTGCTACAGACCATTCCACGTGGTCACTGGGTGCCTCCTTTGTGGCTGAGCAAGGTCTCTTTGTAGAACATCTCTGCTGGACCTCTATGAGATCCTTCATTCATTCGTTACTCCTTCTCTACTAATTGGAGTCATTCGCTTCTAGCAATACTTGTTTTGGTGAGGGTTCTACGCAAAGCACTGGAGCATTCCCTCCCTTAAGTGGACAGGTTTGGGATCCATGGTTTCCAGTGTCCCCCATGGAAGAAAGAGAAAATGGGATTTTTGTTCTTACCTGTAAAATCCTTTACTCTAAGTTCATAGGGGACAATGGATGCCCTCCCTTATGGCCCTGGCTGGCTAGAGGGTTATTCTACGGGACACATACAAATCTAAGTCCACCTACCACTCTTCAGTGGCTGGTTTTTTTGCACATGGTCTTCTCCTTCTCTCCTCCTACTTCATCCTTGGGCTTTGGTAGTATTAACTGGCAGTTCCAGAATGGTCTTCCAGAAAGACTGCTCACTACAGATATGCTGGCATTGCATAGAGCTCCTGTGAACATGAAGGTTCAGGGAAAGTAATGTTTTTGAAGGTTTTTGGTGAAAATGGAAAACTGTTCAAAACTTAATGAGGGTTCAGGGAAAGTAATGTTTTTGAAGGTTTTTGGTGAAAATGGAAAACTGTTCAAAACAAATTCAAATATTAATTTTGTACATTTTGATCAGATACTTGCAGTGTTGCCTACAACAGTTCTTAAAAAAAGTGAGCGGCAGTATTTTTATGAGTTTCTTGCCATGGTAGATGTGTTTGAACAGGGTTAAAAGTGGAATATAAAAACAAAAAATCTGTACTCAAAAATAATATTTGTAATAAGATTAACATGTTAAATTACGGAAAATGGGTGTTACTGAGAATTATTCTGCACTGTGTCCCACCTGTGACAAAATAAAAAATCATTATTTGCATAACACTAATAGGTTCTTCTAGTATTATTGTAACATATTTTACACCAAGTTCTTGCACAACGGGTAAATTATCAATTTTATCCCACATGTACATTCACAGAGATTGTATAAAATTGCTTGCTATGTGAGAAGGCATATATACTATATTGTGTCCCACCCGTCATACAAATGAAAATATTACTTGGAAGGACACATGTCTTCCTCACATTGGAAGGGCAGGTGTTATATACCAACATACCACATCAACGTGGTATTGAAGCTGTTGCCAAATCACTCTCAGGATGGAGAGCCACAGGATCTTTCTTCTTGATTCTATTCCCTATATACTTTCACACATTTATTTTCATTTCTTAAACACCCTTTATGTACAGGTGATGGGGATGATAAAAAATGTGTACACTGTGCTTATATCAGATGTGCAAGCTGCTCCATAAAGATATATAAATACAAAAAAAGAAATGAGCGCTATGTGTGGTTGCTAATTAATAAATAAAAGCGTAGTGGTACCTGTAAAAATAAAAATCGGTTAAGGTAAATGTTTACACTCCTTTTGGCAGTTGTTTGTGTGTGGTGCCGCAGCTCTGGCTGCACCAACTAAGTTCTAACTGCCCTACCTCTAGAGTCCGCACCGTAGCTCATCACTGATCGCTCCCAGCGGGGGATGGTTAGCCGCGTCCCGGCAGCGCTGGATGATGTCACTCAGGAGCGGCGGCGGCTGGTAACTGATGACGGCCGGTGTTAGTGCACCAATGGTGAGAGTCTGCTTGCGGGTCCACAGGGATGGCCATGGGGACCAGGATCGTGCCAAGTTATGCTAACGTATGCATGGGGAAGTTTAAAGATTGGTCTTCTATGGCCGTTATATATATTTATTATTTGGGATGGGAATCTTATGGCACAACATTTAGTTTCTTCTCTCAACACTAACACTTTCAATCTATCCTTTACCTATACTTTTTACCCACAACGCACTGACTTCCTGGATGTGACCCTTGAAGCCAAAAGTGTGGACACTCAATCTTACCTACACTATAGGAGTTTGCATCATTAATGCTGGAAAACAAATATCCCCAAGGGGCATAAATTTTGAATCATTGCTTTTCATCAGCCGCACCATTATATTTAGAAACATAGAATTTGACGGCAGATAAGAACCACTTGGCCTATCTAGTCTGCCCCTTTTTTTATCCTTTAGGTAATCTCAACCCTTTTTGAACGTTAGTTCTTTGTAAGGATATTCATATGCCTATCACAAGCATGTTTAAACTGCTCTACAGTCTTAGCCTCTACCACCTCTGATGGGAGGCTATCTCACTTATCCACTAACCTTTCTGTGAAGTCATTTTTCCTTAAATTTCCCCTGAACCTGTCTCCCTCCAGGTTCCGTGCATGTCCACGAGTTCTAAAACTTCTCTTCCTTTGAAGAATGTTCCCCTCCTGTGCTTTAAGACCCTTGGCGTATTTGAAAGTTTCTATCATGTCCCCTCTTTCCCTTCTATGCTCTAAACTATACATGGTAAGATGTTTTAGCCTTTCCATGTAAGTTTTGTGATGTAGGCCATGCACCATTTTAGTTGCTCTCATTTGTACACTATCTAATGTATTTATATCCTTCTGGAGATATAGTCTTCAGAACTGGAGCCAGTATTCCAGATGAGGCCGTACCAATGACCTAATTATTGAATATATACTGCACTTCCATTAGTAATATCCATCATATTTTTTTGCAGTTCACCCTTAATAGTGCTGTATCTTTATTTCTTCTATAGGATGACATCATCTTGCCTGCTACCAGAAGTCCGACGGCCACCGCCGAGTACATGCTGCTGATAGGCTACATAGGTAAGCACTTTACTATACTTTTTATCCTTGAAAAATGTAGTAAACATCTGAAATGTTGGAGACATAACTTTGGTGGTGTGAGATATTTCTTAAGTCTTTGTGGAATGCCAGACAATACTTTGTGCAGGCACACGAAACCAGCTTTCCATAGAGACAGCCACCAGCATAGTCAGATTGGTGTTTCTGTGACTGAGAAACGTATGTTTTATTATGTGCAGCAGTGGCAGCACAGACGTTAAATATGTGGACCAAATTGTTAGAATATGTAATAAGCACAGCGTAGTAGATCATGATTAGTTACCATGAGCTCCAATCAGTCTCCTGGTAACCAGTCAGCTGTGCAGACAATGTCTCATTGAGCTGGACTTTGTTTGATGCCGCTGGAGTTAGAATTTAGCTTGGTTCTTTAATGCTGATTGGATGTTTCAGCCCTTATAGGGAATCACTCTGGACACTCTGTTGTGGGTTGTAATCAGTCTGATCCTGTTTTGTCCTAATACATACATGGATACCTGCCTGCACATTTGTAAAGCTTGTTACATGCTGATATTTCTCTATGGTAAAGCTAACCTGGACCCTGTAAAAGATATGCATGATATTTTGCTACAGTGCTATGATTTGTGCCAGGGTTGGAGAAAAAAAAAGTTTTTTTAAAGAAAACTAAAAGAACCTATTTTAATTTTGTTTAACCAGTTTTGTTTTGTTTTTTTGCATTAATTGTTTAATGAACAAAAATGTAATCCTGATCATTAGAGTAATACTGTGAAGCATATTACAACATGCAAAATACACTCAGAGATAGATGACATTGAAAAAAGGAATGCTACAGTAGTTGTGGTTTTCTCTTGTCCTATAAGAGAGGAGTTTGTGGAGTCTTAGCTGATGCTAGGCAAATTTATTACCTCTCTGACCTTCCTAGTTCTCTGTTGTGTGTGTGAATTCCCTGCATTGGTTCCTCACTCAAATGAATACCACTAGTAATATGAATGTGGGATAATACCAGGGAGATTCCCTTATAATTTTTTTTTAAGAAGTCATTGTGCCATCCCTTTAGTTACAGCATAATAAAAAATAATACTGTTTTGTGTTTGTTTTTTGTTAAAACCCATTTGGTTTAAACCAGCCAACCCTGATTTGTGCCTATTGAAACAAACTTTGTGACATTTAATAATAGTGCAATTAGTCTGGATTATTTTGAAGATCTCCTTAATAGCTGGCTGCTGTGCATATTACTTGTGCTGTTCAGAAAATCCATTAGCTGTTAGCGAATTGCTACTCTGGAATATACTTGTGCTACTGGAATGAGCTGTGCAGTATTCGCTACAAGGCCTTTACCTATACATGCAAAACATCTGTTACTTCTCATCAATTCTGTATAATGGAAAGGATTGGTATTGAGTGTAGCAAAACTTTTATTAGTGCTATTTAGAAAACTGGGGTTCACATTCCTCAGTGAAGATTGCCCATACTAAGGTGAAGAACTGACATGCTGTGTTCTGTAACTAGTTTTAGTATTGTAGTCTCTGAGGTGTCCTGTTTCCTTTAACTATATGTATCTGTGATCTTGAGCTTACACTACTATAGTTGAAGTCCTGGCAGCTGCTGAGTACCAGTGAACAATTGTTGTTCTGGGAAAGGGGGCTTTTATAGGCCAAGCACATGGCAAGCTCAAGGTCATGGTATGCACTCACATCACTAGTATGAATGTAGTGTCATAGGGTTGGCGATCAGTAATTTACAGGAAACCATCAACATTGAACCATCAATGGTTTACACCATCAATAACCATCACACATACAGTGTAGACTGCAGCTCTAAATGAGTGGGAAACAGGACACATGGTAGGTGGGCCAATAATGGAAGGGGCAGAGCTATGCAGTTCACATTGTGGGCAAGGGAGAAAAAAATATTTTCACCAAATCAGCCATGGATGGCATAGTTACATCGGATTTTCACCATTGATAACTAAACCATTAACCCTAGGTGCAAACCATTGAATATCAATGGTCAAGGGCTAACCCTGTCATGTCTGAATTTAGATAGGGATCATCCCCCAGGATATTCTGGATTTTGAATGCTCTAATGTTTCGATGTATGTTAATTAAAAAAAAAATCACTATCAGATTAAGTCTTTACAGAGAGTTGACCAGAAAGAAAACTACATTTTACTTAGACATTGAATTAACAGGAATTTAATTTAAATAAATGTCATATTCCCAAAGGCTTTTCTATAATAGATGAAATGTGTGCATTGCACACGGGCCCACACCGCACATGCTGCATCCATGTTTTATTACTTACTTTTCCGGAGTCCTGTGTCGGAGCTGCAGCCGCAGTAAAAATAATCACTGGCAAAATGGCCGCTGCGCATGCACAGTAGGATTTAGTCTCCAGAACATGGCGGGCGACATGTTTCCGGAGACACATGCGCAGAAGACTCTGCCAAAATGCCAGAGTCTAGTGTGCCATGAAGTGGAGGGGCCCACCCTGCCCATGGGCACCCTCTTTTGTTAAAACTCCCAGGATATTCCCATGCAAGAAAGTATTTTGTAACTGTATTTTCTATCTGCTTCTGTTTTTATTATACCAAAACTACTGTGCCATGTACTGGATACAAGGTGTTGGTCACCTGCAGATTTCACATCAAACAGGACATGTGGGGAACTGCTGCTTTAATATGTAACTCAGAGCATACTGTGGTAAATACACGTTGGTACAAAATGTACAGCCTGGAATTATGCGTTACATACTATATGCTGGTTATAATATGCTACTTATTTGGGCCCCATCATCTTTAGTAAACAGAAAGTATTTTCAAAAACAAATAAATTAAATTCTTCAGTTTTGTTATAGTTAGTAAAATATGATTATTTAAAAGGGTAATTTGTATGATACACTTAATAAAGTATGATATCAATCATCCAGGAAATTACACTGCAAATATTACATCGGTATAAAATTTCATGTGCATGGTGATTTTTACATTCTGGACTCCTGCCACAATGTACGACATTTCAAAATGGTTCAATTACCATGTCAAGTATGATGTCCATGAATGACATCCTGTACTTTTTTTTTAGCACATAATGTATAGACAATCTTGGAACAATAAATTTGTGCTGAAGGAAATCTAAAATACATGACAAAACTTTGACAACTGTAATTGCAGAGGATAGGAATGTGGTAGTTTTCAATGGTTTGTCAGCGATAAAAGTGATAATGATTAGTGCATCAGTGAACAGAATATAAGAGGTTGACCTGCACACAAAGGGACACATCAAGAATTTGGAGCAAATAAAAAATGTAGCAAAAAAAAAAAAGAGAAAGTAATTTGCATCTTAGTAAAACCATGTTGCATTGCAGGTGGGTACAAAAGAAAAAGAAGAGAGAAGGCTGTATTGTTGATGCACATAAGGGACAGTGACCTAATTGTCACATCCACCAGTATATTTATAAAATTTTACTTTTATTAATGTCTCTTTAAAATGGTGTGAAAATAACAAACACACAAACTACGAGTATAAGCGAAACATAGAGGTTAAAATTCTGACACATACAAAACATTCAAAAGTGCAATGAAAGTAATAAATGTGATGAAAGATTAAAAATGTGTGTCCGCGTGTTTATTCTAATGCCCAAATAAATATATGTTGTTCTTAATTTAAGGCAGTGTCATTGTTTGTCTAATCGTCAGTAATTCCTCTCTAAAATGTATCTTTTGACCACTAATAGTATATTGGGTGCCGTAATCCCAATACTCTTATGGTGGTACTACGGGCTATTGATATAATCTACACTTATCTGGTCTCTGATAAGTGTCTTTTAGCCACTGATAGTGTACTGGGTGCCGTAATCCCAATACACCTATATTAGTGCTGTTGGTTATTGATATAATCTGCACTAATCTGGTCACCAATAATACATTGACTGCAGTGCTTCCAATATTCTTATGGTAGTACTGTTGGCACTAATAATATAGTCTGCACTTGTCCACACTGTGTGTATCATATATTGTCAACAGTGTTAATCTCTCTCAAATCACCAATGTCCACTTGAGAGAGATTGACACTGTTGACAGTATATGATACACACAGTGGTGGAGGGAGGAGTTGGGGAGATCACACACACACACACACACACACACACACACACACACACACAGCGCTTAAAGTCGACAGGTACAAAAAGTCAACAGGTTCAAAAGTTTGATATGACAATGGTCGACAGATTTTTTGGGGGGTTTTCACATGTTTTCTCAACATTTGCTTGATTTACTATCCACATAGACATGTATTGGAAATAGGAATCTTGCCGAAGTGTGGCGAGCAAAGTGAGCCTGCAAGGGTAGACGTTTGTACTGATGGTGGTCACATAACATGAAATATAGAAGATTAGCCCCCAAATAACATGTGTTGACCATTGTCACATCGACCTTTTGTACCTGTCGATCTTAAGTACTGTCGTCCTTTTGTACATATCTACCATTTGGTGTGAACCTTATTACTGTCGACCATAACATTAATGAGCTATTGATCCACACCCTCTGCCCAGATTATAGCAATAACACTTACATTTAAATTTCAGTTTAAAATAAAGCTAACATTTGTGTGCTACATACAGTATAAAAGAAGCCAGTATTTAACCTGCACAAAATAAATATAACCCACCCAAATCGAAATCTCTCTGCACATGTTACATTTGCCCCATCTGCAGTGCAACATGGGTTTGTCCAGTTACTTGCTTGCCTTACTTACAAACGTGAATCTGGCCCATTGTGCAAATAAACCAATGTAATTATAAAAGAAAATACTAATATTTGACACTAGAAATAAAGAATGTCCTGATGCCTTCTTTAGTGTCAGAAGTGATACAAAACATGGATAGGTGTACACAGAGAAGTATATTCAGAAAAATATCTAAATGTTAAAATTAATTATGGGGTTAAGTCAAATGTGATCGCATTTTCACTTGTAGAAAACAGCTGTGAAGCTTCATCTATCAATTCGCAATTATCTCATACAGTACATAGAGGCTAAGACAGTAGAGCAATTTAAACATGCTTGGGACATGCATATGAATATCCTTACAAAGAATTAAGGTTCAAACAGGGTTGAGATTGCCTAAAGGATAAAAAAAGGGGCAGACTAGATGGGCCAAGTGGTTCTTATCTGACATCAAATTCTATGTTTCTATGTTTCTACATGACAGAAAGGCTATGACCATGCTTAATATATGTGTTTTATGTTTACATCAGTGACGTGCGGTGAGGTAAATGGCTGGGGAGGCACTGGCTTGTATCAGAGCCAGATTTACACACGCATATATGAGCCCAATAGAGGAGTACTGTACCCTAACCCTAAACCCTCTTCTGACGGCTAAACCTAACCCCCCCTTTCCCCCCTCCCACGTGATTGCATCCCGCTGAAAGAAGGATCAGGATTACGGGCATCGGTATTTAGATGCCGGAATTCCGAGTCCTGTCTGGATGTCAACGCCGGTGTTCTAGCTGCGGACGGGATTCCGTCGTCGGTTTTTCCAGTGCCGGGATCCCGTCAGTCGGTATCCTCACTGCATCCCTTTTACCAAGCATGTTGTGTATGTATTACAGTCAATGTAACATTTTGGAGGGTTTGTCTGTCACTTAACTTGCAAGCTGGTATCGCTGTATGGTCAGAACCGAAACCTCAGGATGATTTACAGAATTAAAAAGTCTGGGTAGCAATAAATATGTAAAGTCTGTCCTGCCTCTGACGTTTACTATAAATCATTACTGTATTTATCCGGTTACCAGTCTGACACACATACAACTTTTTCACATAAAACAACTGCAGCATACCTAAATGAACACACAAAACTAGATGTGACCTTTTTGCAGGCTTTGTAAGAGAAGAGTATAGAGGAACCTACACACACTTTGGAATCTGGAGAAGTAATCATTAGACAGCAATATTAATGTCCCCTGAAACACCCAGTGAGTGTACAGCCCATCAGCAGCTGATCATCTCACAGCCAGCATGCAGTGATACCTACGCTAATATAATACCAGACAGAAAATGAAATTACCGGATGAAGCAGTTCCACCCGGTAATTTCATGAAACACCAGGGTCCTTTTTCTGTCTGAAAGGGTCGACCCATGTAGTAATTCCCGAGACTTCGACCCTGGAATCTACCAGGGTCGGAGACACTGGAATTTCGACACGGGTTGACTGTTTCACACAGACAAAATACCCGTGTTGATCTACAAATTACCGGGTCGAAATTCTCGAACCGGTAATTTGCACGTCTATGTGAAAGGGGAGTCAGGCAGGTCCCGGCAAAATGACCCGGCACTGAAGAGAGGAGGAGGGAAGAGGGAGCATACAAAGTAAAGTTACAGTACTTTTTATTCCAGTACTGCTGTGTAGATTAAAAAAACAGTACATGTTGGCAATTATGTGATAAAACCACACACAAAACTAAAAATAATACCAAAAATTGCAGTTAATGTTATTCCAGTTTCAGAGGGCAACACTACAAAACAACAACTTAAAGTGTTCTATACACACATTAACTGCATTCTATATTAAATACACATACTGTAGCTAAAGGTCCCACCTGGGCAATTCAGATTGGTCACTGCCACTAATCACATACAGTATAAATGTGCAGAGTATGCTACATGTAGTACTGTATATACCAGATTACAGTCAGGGCAGCTCCTGATGTGCAGATTTTTATCAAAATAACAAGATGGGTGAGTATGATATTGCAGAGCCAAAGTCCTGTGGTTCCCCTGTGCAGAGCTCTCAGCCAGCAGCATCACACAGAGACTGCTGCATGCTGTGCACAGGGGTGGGCTGTCAGTGCCCATGAGCCTTGACCTCTGCACCAGTGTAGGGCAGCAGGCAGGCTCATGTCACAGAGTAGAGAATGATTGATCAGCTGTGTGCTAACAGTGCACAGCATACTCACTCACTTTGGGGAACTGTGAGTACACAGAGCTGAGGCACACAAAATGTGTTACAGGACCTTACCTAGCCAGGGCACAGGAGGCTTAGGAGCATCACCGCAGCAGCAGTGCTCTGTCTCTGAAGTGAGCTGTCTGAAGTCTGAACTTCCTGGTTACGTCCTGGACAGGTCACCTGATCATCACTGAGGCAGATGTAGTAGCTGCCTCTAGTGGTCAGTTTTCTCTGCGGGATTATTGGCTGCTGTGGAGCCCCGCCCCCCCTGCACCAGGCAGTTCTTATTATCACAGTGGAGGCTCCGCTGGATGTTGCCTCACGACTCTCTGTGTCTTCCTGGAGCAGTGCAGCATTTGTGAGTTTACACTATACAAATGATTTGAAGATTACAAAGATTATATATGATTATATTTATAAGTTAGAAATAATTACTTTGTATTTTCCAGATTAATTTTATAATAAAAACTGTGTAGTATGACAGGTGAGGCACTGCCTCCCCTGCCTCCCCTGACTGCACGTCCCTGGTTTACATGGTTATTATTGTTTTATTGGTAACCATTTGATTTACCTAATTATCTCACCATGAGAAATATGTGTATGTCTTCACATGTAAAGGCGTGCATGTGGTTGATTCTTCATAATTTACTTTTCCTTTAAACAATGTCTGATTGTGCTGGACAAGTAAATTTGAACATTAACCAAATATATACATATCCAGGAAACCACTGCACTCACCAAACCCAGGAATGGGGTGCACACCTGCACTCACCACCTCCAGGCCGGGGTGCAGTGGCTTGTGACCACATTGATTAAATAATATTACACCAAGAGCCCAGCACTCACATTTGTAAGCTCACTCACCTCAATACATCAGTACATTCCTGGGATGGTGAGTGTGGTGGTTTCCTGTATATGTACTGTATATATTTGGTTCATTTTTAATTATCCTTTCTGTGACCATAGCTTTTCATACACCCATTCTAAGGTCACTTACTTTAAACCTTTGTTAGCTGCTTCCTTGGTGGTAATGTAGAAGCTGTGTTGGTGACTGTCTCACCTTTAAAAGCCAGAAGTTAGTTAGTTGGCAGGGGAGCTTTAAACCTGGAAGCATATTTTCAATTTGACTCTGATGTGACAACAGTGGCCAGGTGTTTAAAAGTTTAGGTGATAGAGTAGATACTAGACTTGTAGTAAGATGGGGTACCCTGATGTTGGGCTGCAAGCTTAAATTCATTGTACAATCCATGAACTAAAACCCCATTATTTATTTAAGTACTGATGTATTAAGGTGAGTGAGCTTACTAAGGCTCTTGGTATAATATTATTTAAGCAATGTGGTCATAGGCCACTTCATCCTGGGGGTGGTGAGTGCAGGTGTGCACCCCATTGGTATAGTGAGTGTGGCGGTTTCATATATAAATATATATATATATATATATATATATATATATATACACACACACACACATATATATGTTTATAGTTATATCTAATAAGCTGAAGTCCTCCACTATACTCCAGAGAAAGTTCACTTTAAGACACAATTGAACATCGAAACACCAGTGATGTTTTTACCATTAGAAGTAAAGGTTTACCAAGCAGCAGGTTTAGAAGGTGCCATAGAACCACAGACAAACCTGCGAAAAAACTAGAGGCGGTTGTAACAGGTGAGATACCTCAAAATGCATACTGTTTTGAGCTGTCTGGTCAATCAGAAGGAGAAGAATAACATTACGTATAGTACATTTATAGAATGGACAAAATGTATTAAATAAGGAGGCAGATAACATTGATCATTCTCATATGGGAAATTACTATTTGATTAATATATAAGTGGGAACATTTTTGTTTAATTTTGTTATGAGGATTTTAATAGGAGAGCAGTGTTCAATAATTAAAATAAATGGGCAAATGTAATTAATTGTTAGTCTGTGTTTACATTTTTTTTTAGGTTAGGTCTGGGCAAAAGTTTTACTTCTTGGTATTATAATAAAGGTGACTTCAAAAGTGATTTACTCTTTACTTTTAAACACAATTACTAGGAAAATAAGCTACTTCTGAATGTAATCCTTCTGGGTGACACCATCTAGGGCCGGCGGCAGGGGGGTCAAAGGGCGACACCTGTACCAGGCTACAAGGATCAAAGGGGCCCCAAGTATACACCGCTTAGTGCCCGGAAGGGATGTGAGCCGTCTTGTGGCAGGCTGCAACCTCACTTTTCACTTGACAGTCATCGGCAGCCAAGCTCTGCGGCGCCGGCAGTTGCAATGCCTGTCATGTCATTGTAGAGCTGGAACTGGTGCAGGCTGCAGTGCTGTGGATTGGATCAGTAATAAATATCCAATCCGTGGCGGGTGACAGGGGGCCCTCTCAGAGAGCGGGGCCCAGGGGTACAGTTGTGCTCATATGTTTACATACCCTAGCAATATTGGTGATTTTCTGGCCATTTGTCAGAGAATATGAACTCACAAACTTTTCTTTCATTCATGGTTAGTGGTTGGGTGAAGCCATTTATTGTCAAACAACTGTTTACTCTTTTTGAATCATAATGACAACAGAAACTACCCAAATGACCCTGATCAAAAGTTTACATACCCCAGTTCTTAATACCGTATATTGCCCCATTTAACATCAATGACAGCTTGAAGTCTTTTGTGGTAGTTGTGGATGAGGCTCTTTATTTTCTCAGATGGTAAAGCTGCCCATTTTTCTTGGCAAAAAGCCTCCAGTTCCTGTAAATTGTTGGACTGCCTTGCATGAACTGCACGTTTGAGATCTCCCCAGAGTGGCTCAATGATATTGAGGTCAGGAGACTGAGATGGCCACTCCAGAACCTTCACTTTATTCTTTTGTAGCCAATGACAGGTCGACTTGGCCTTGTGTTTTGGATCATTGTCATGTTGGAACGTCCAAGTACATCCCATGCGCAGCTTCCGGGCTGATGAGTGCAAATTTTCCTCCAGTATTTTCTGATAACATGCTGCATTCATCTTGCCATCAATTTTGACCAAGTTTCCAGTGCCTTTGTAGCTCACACATCCCCAAAATATCATCGATCCACCTCCGTGTTTCACAGTAGGAATGGTGTACCTTTCATCATAGGCCTTGTTGACTCCTCTCCAAATGTAACGTTTATGGTTGTGGCCAAAAAGTTAAATTTTGGTCTCATCACTCCAAATGACTTTGTTCCAGAAGTTGAGGCTTGTCTCTGTGCTGTTTGGAGTATTGTAAGCGGGATGTTTTGTGGCATTTGCGTAGTAATGGCTTTCTTCTGGCAACTTGACCATGCAGCCAATTTTTCTTCAAATGCCTCCTTATTGTGCATCTTGAAACAACCACACCACTTTTTTTCAGAGAGTCCTGTATTTCAGCTGAAGTTATTTGTGGATTTTTCTTTGCATCCCGAACAATTTTCCTGGCAGTTGTGGCTGAAATTTTTGTTGGTCTGCCTGACCGTGATTTGGTTTCCACAGAATCCCTCATTTTCCACTTCTTAATTAGAGTTTGAACACTGCTGATTGGCATTCTCAATTGCTTGGATATCTTTTTATATCCCTTTCCTGTTTTATACAGTTCAATTACCTTTTCCCACAGATCCTTTGACAATTCTTTTGCTTTCCCCATGACTCAGAATCCAGACACGTCCGTGCAGCACTGGATGAAAGATGCAAGGGTCTTTCAGGAGTCCAGAAACTCACTGACCTTTTATACACACACACTGATTAAAAGCAAACAGATCACAGGTGAGGATGGTTACCTTTAGTAGCCATTCAAACCCGTTTGTGTCAACTTGTGTGCATGTTATCAGGCAAAAATCTCCAGTGTATGTAAACTTTTAATCAGGGTCATTTGGGTAGTTTCTATTGTCATTATAATTTAAAAAGAGTAAACACAATTGTTTGACAATAAATGGCTTCACCCAACCACTAACCATGAGTGAAAGGAAAGTTTGTGAGTTATCATTCATATTCTCTGACAAATGGCCAGAAAATCACAAATTCTGCTAGGGTATGTAAATTTATGAGCACAACTGTATTTACCCCCAGTGACCTCCCATTAATCCGGCTCTGGATAAAGGGCTTTGGGATGAGGTGGGGGAGCTGGGAATGCAGCATGGAGTCATTGGGGAGAGGCAAACTGTGGGATATATGGGAGGAGAGAGGAAGACACAGACTGTGCTGTGTAGGGGGAGGGAGGAGAGATATACATATTTATATATATATATATATATATATATATATATATATATATATTAACAGTTTCATATATAGTGCAGCAAATTCTGTACCGCTTTAATAAATACATTTTATATATATATATATATATGAGGGGCCCCATAGATATCACTGTACGGGGCCCCAAGATTTCTGTTGTCAGCCTTGACACCATCTATTGGCAGCCCTTTGAGCAAATTTCTTTTGGGTATGAGTTTGTGCCCCCACAAACTCGCACTTTTGCTTAGCAGGTATGTGTCCTCAAGGGGCTTCCTGGAGCACTTCTATTGGTTGTTTTTTCTCCCTCCTTATTTATTCATATTTGAATGATTTCTGAACAGGATGGGATGAAAACCAGCATGAGTATATGCTAAGTTTAGAACAAAACCGATCATCAGCAGTACAAATGACAGAAAACAATATATTGGATTTTATAATAGCAAAGGTTAGCTACCTGTGATCTGCACAATACAATGCTGCACAGTCAAGATTTCCTTTCCATTATTCTGTACATTTGCATGCAAAACATTTGCTATGAATTGTAGGGAATCTCCACAGTAACAGAAGCTTACATACTGTAACTACTACATTAAACCTCCCAACTGTACCGATTTTTGCAGGACAGTCCCATGGGCCGCAATGACCAGTGATGTGGGGTGCAGATGGGAGGCTCCTGTCAAATAATATTATTTATCACAGTCCATCCCCATCTACTTCACTGCAGAAGTACTGTACACATGGTGTGGGAGGGATGTCTACAGGGAGAGAACCCAGAAACTTTCAGGAGAGTAGGCTAGAATGTTTTTAAGTTGTTTGATAAAGCCAGTCAGTTGATTGATTTGTTAAGACTTTATTAAGCGGCTGCAAAACGTCACTTCAGATCCCCATGATTATCTGGCAAACAGGAGTAGTCTAAGCAATGATATGTACTGTATGATGAGAGTGAATGTTAAACTCTGTCACACCAATACAATTTTGTTTTCTAAGCACTGCATGCAGCATTTTGACAATGGAGTCATTTTGCTGTGACAGAGGAACAGTGTTCCCCATTCCTTTTCATGATACTCTGACTGAGCATAACATTGCTATAAAGTGCTGTGGTTCCTGGTTTGAAAATTACATCTGTGCCTAATACTGCTCCAAGGCAGGTAAAGGTCATCAGTCATCTCACATTGTGACTGCTGAACTGTCTACAACAGTCATCTAAAGCATGTTTGAGAATTTATCAAATAAAAAAATAAAAAAATTCTCCCCATTTGCAATTTTATCTTTCAACAATAATTTCAAAACTAGAAGCTACAGAGACTTCATGATTTATACCAAAACAAATAAAATACAATAAAATAAAATAATTGAACTGTTCTAAAACAAGGCAGCAAACTAGAACCCACTGGACACTGAAAATTACATGTTGAAAAGTCTAGCTGCAATTTAATAACCCCGAATATTTGAGTACCAAGAGCTTTGGATTGAGGGAACCAACAATGAAATGTTTGCCTAAAACCAAACAATATACATTAGAAGAATAAAAGATAAAGCATTTCAGTAAAGAGCACCTTAAGCTTTGCTAGCCTCTAAGAAAAGGCAGAGGTGAAGCTAGACAAAGATGCAGTACAGCAACCACCCTCCCACTTAGATAGTGGTCACCAAGGACCAATGTGACCACAATATAATACAGAGAACATGCCAGTGACCACCATACAATACACTGAGCATCGTTGTGAAGTCCTGCAATATACAGTAATGCAAAGCACATCACTAAGACTGGCAAATAATGCAGAGAACATCAATGACCTCCATATAATGCAGATAACATTACAGTGACCACCATATGCAGAAAACCTCAGTGACTCACTGAAGAATGATGATGATAATGTTTGACCATCATCACCCTTTATTTGAAATGATCACTGCAAATCCCAAACCAGCCGACACCCCCATCCGTGCATCACCCAGGGAAAATGCCCCAAGCCCCTCCATATAATGATTTTTGTTTGTATTAAATGCATATAATATTGTTGCACTGGAAGAAAAAATTGATTAAACTAAATACAGGTTGAGTATCCCTTATCCAAAATGCTTGAGACCAGGGGTATTTTGGATATGGGATTTTTCCGTATTTTGGAATGATTGCATACCATAATGAGATATCATGGTGATAGGACCTAAATCTAAGCACAGAATGCATTTTTGTTACATATACACCTTATACACACAGCCTGAAGGTAATTTTAGCCAATATTTTTTGTAACTTTGTGCATTGAACAAAGTGTGTGTACATTCACACAATTAATTTATGTTTCATATACACCTTATGCACACAGCCTGAAGGTCATTTAATACAATAGTTTTAATAACTTTGTGTATTAAACAAAGTTTGTGTACATTGACCCATCAAAAAACAAAGGTTTCACTATCTCACTCTCACTCAAAAAAGTCCGTATTTCGGAATATTCCGTATTTCGGAATATTTGGATATGGGATACTCAACCTGTATCACCAAATCCTACATATTAACCACAAAAGTATTTACTGGATGGAAAGATGAATATTTTTCTTAGTCTGCAGACTTAAATATTATTGAAATCTGTGGGGAGATCTCAAGCATTAATTCAAATTATTGAGGAATTTGGAAGCTGTTATTTTTAACACAGGTGGTGTTTCCAAATACAGATTGCTACAAAGCTTTGCACATACAGTATTCAGGTTTAATAAAATTCAAAGCAGCCCCTGCCACTGAGTATTTACGCTCACATACAAATACATTTGCTGTATTTGTATGTATGTAAATATATATATATATATATATATATATACACACACACACAGTAAATAAATATATATATATATATATATATATATATATATATATATATATATGATACTGGGACACGCAGCACAGCACACTATTGGTACAAAACCATTGAGTGCTACTACTGATTTTGATTCTTTGAGTATCACATGCCGATTTTAAAGATTGATCAGGTTGTGAATTATATGAATCTCCAGTGGGTTTTTTATTCCATAATTTCCACACTTTTATCCCTGCTGTTTGGCCAGGCATTATTGGCTATGTACTCATAGTGGGTGATCCACTTTTTATCGATGTTAATATCCCAGAGCAAATTAATCCATTGATTGTTTGAGGCTAATTATTCGAATAAGATGTACCCCTGATGAAGTCTCTGTGAGAGACGAAACGCGTTGGTTTATCAAATTTGTTGTGATCTGACCTCCAACTTACAATCGAGGAGTTCACAAAATAAATATTTGTACATCTGCTCTTATGTGGACCACCACTGGATGTTAGTGGTGGTTGAAATGTTTTATGGACAGTTATATCAATACAGTATTAGATGATCTTTTATAAATTTTAATACATTTTGCATAGTGGAACATATTGTTTGTTTTCCTAAACAAGGTCATTCTGTCACAAAAATACTACATATATATATATATATATATATATATATATATATATATACATACATACACTGCTCAAAAAAATAAAAGGAACACTAAAATAACACATCCTAGATCTTAATGAATGAAATATTCTTATTAAATATTTTGTTCATTACATAGTTGAATGTGCTGACAACAAAATCACAAAATCACACAAAATGTATCAATGGAAATCAAATTTATTAACCCATGGAGGTCTGGATTTGGAGTCACACTCAAAATTAAAGTGGAAAAACACACTACAGGCTGATCCAACTTTGATGTAATGTCAATAAAACAAGTCAAAATGAGGCTCAGTAGTGTGTGTGGCCTCCACGTGCCTGAATAACCTCCCTACAATGCCTGGGAATGCTCCTGATGAGGTGGCGGATGGTCTCCTGCGGGATCTCCTCCCAGACCTGGACTAAAGCATCCGCTAACTCTTGGACAGTCTGTGGTGCAATGTGGCGTTCGTGGATGGAGCGAGACATGATGTCCCAGATGTGCTCAATTGGATTCAGGTCTGGGGAACGGGCAAGCCAGTCCATAGCATCAATGCCTTTGTCTTGCAGGAACTGCTGACACACTCCAGCCACATGAGGTCTAGCATTGTGTTGCATTAGGAGAAACCCAGGGCCAACCGCACCAGCATATGGTCTCACAAGGGGTCTGAGGATCTCATCTCGGTACCTAATGGCAGTCAGGCTACCTCTGGCGAGCACATGGAGGGCTGTGCGGCCTCCCAAAGAAATGCCACCCCACACCATTAGTGACCCACTGCCAAACCGGTCATGCTGGAGGATGTTGCAGGCAGCAGAACGTTCTCCTTGGCGTCTCCAGACTCTGTCACGTCTGTCACATGTACTCAGTGAGAACATGCTTTCATCTGTGAAGAGCACAGGGCGCCAATGGCGAATTTGCCAATCTTGGTGTTCTCTGTCAAATGCCAAACGTCCTGCACGTTGTTGGGCTGTAAGCACAACCCCCACCTGTGGACGTCGGGCCCTCATACCACCCTCATGGAGTCTGTTTCTGATCGTTTGAGTAGACACATGCACATATGTGGCTTGCTGGAGGTCATTTTGCAGGGCTCTGGCAGTGCTCCTCCTGTTCCTCCTTGCACAATGGCGGAGGTAGCGGTCCTGCTGCTGGGTTGTTGCCCTCCTACGGCCTCCTCCACGTCTCCTGATGTACCGGCCTGTCTCCTGGTAGCGCCTCCATGCTCTGGACACTACGGTGACAGACACAGCAAACCTTCTTGCCACAGCTCGCATTGATGTGCCATCCTGGATGAGCTGCACTACCTGAGCCACTTGTGTGGGTTGTAGACTCTGTCTCATGTTACTACTAGAGTGAAAGCACCGCCAGCTTTCAAAAGTGACCAAAACTTCAGCCAGAAAGTATAGGAGCTAAGAAGTGGTCTGTGGTCACCAACTGCAGAACAACTCCTTTATTGGGGGTGTCTTGCTAATTGCCTATAATTTCCACCTGTTGTCTATTCCATTTGCACAACAGCATGTGAAATTGATTGTCAATCAGTGTTGCTTCCTAAGTGGACAGTTTGATTTCACAGAAGTGTGACTGACTTGGAGTTACATTGTGTTGTTTAAGTGTTCCCTTTATTTTTTTGAGCAGTATATATATATATATATATATATATTCCTCCAATAAGAACGGCACTCAGAGACTCTCATAATGGATAAATTATATTGATATCACGTCAGATCAAACGAACGTTTTCGGGGACACAGCCCCTTCCTCAGGACCACAGACAATGACGTTCGTTTAAAGGTCATTGTCTGTGGTCCTGAGGAAGGGGCTGTGTCCCCGAAAACGTTCGTTTGATCTGACGTGATATCAATATAATTTATCCATTATGAGAGTCTCTGAGTGCCGTTCTTATTGGAGGAATATGACATTGTATTGAACTGGACACCGGAGCATTTAATCTACATATGTGAGTGCCGGCTGAATTGGATTCTTATATATATATATATATATATATATATACACACTGTATTTCCAATAAGCCCGGCACTCATAAATATGCAGTCCATTACTTGCTGGGGTGTCCTACTAGGACTGTAATGTCAAACAATGTATATACACAAAGCCCTGGTGCCCTCCAAGGTATTACCATACCAATACAGTCAATCTAATCATGGCGGCACTCATGGGTTCTCCAAAGAGTGACTCAAAGACAACTTTGTCTGTTTGATGTTTTAGTTCATAGGACTTTTTTCAAGAGCACAAGTGGCAAATAAAAAGCACATACCTTATGTCCCGGCAACACTGGTGTCATGGCACTGAGGCATGAAGAAACACAGGCATGTACTTATCCATCATGCAATACCATCAGGGAGGTATCTGATTGGCTCAAACTTTATTCTGCTGCAGGACAATGGGGTCGATTCAATTCACTGACAGTTGAATAGCGCAGAGAGTTTGCTCCCGGCGCTATTCAATACAGCGACAAGTGACCCTCAATTGTTGGGAATTCTTCTCTCACTCCCGGGGGACAAGAGAAGAAACCAGAGAAAAGTACTGCCGCGCGGCCGGCGCAAGGCTGATTCTGTCGGGAATCAGCATCGCGCCGGGGAGTTTAGTCGGAGAATGCCCGTTCTCCCGACAATTCAACCTGTTAAGTCAGCGAGAACGGGCCTTCGCCGACTTAACTGGAGCTGAATTGAATAGCGACGGGAGCAAACTCCCGGCGCTATTCAACTGTCAGTGAATTGTATCGACCCTAATGACCCCAAACATACAGCCAATGTCATTAAGAACTATCACCAGCATAAAGTGATGATATGGCACTCCATAGAGCCCTGATTTCAAAGTCATCGAGTCTGTCTGGCAAGCCTACATCCACAGAAGATCTGTGGTTAGTTCTCCAGATGTCTGAAACTCACTAATGGCCGAGTTCCTTCAACAACTGTGCGCAAGTGTACCTAAGAGAATTCATGCTATATTGAAGGCAAAGGGTGGTAACCATTGATTTGATTTATATTTTGCTTCTGTTCATTGATTTTGCTAATTGATAAAAATAAACTATTAACACTTCTATTTTTGAAAGCATTCTTACTATGCAGCATTGTTTCAACACCTGCCTAAAACATTTTTACTTTTATTTATATTTATATACAAATATATATATATGTATACAGTATATATATATAATTAGATATATATATATATATATATATATATAGAGAGAGAGAGAGAGAAAGAGAATATATATATATATATATACATATATATATGTATAAACACATACTGTATATGACACATTACTAGGTGAACCATGCACACCTGTCTGTTCAGAAACTGCTGATGTCCCGTGATTTTCACACACAGTCTTTAGATTTTACAGAGAATGGTGCACAAATCCAGTGAGCAGAAGTACTAGAGAATAAAATGCCAAGTTTATTAAAAAGGACAGAAGATAATGGCAATGGCAACAGACAAAAATTAAAGAGTAACTCAAATAATCACCATTACACCAGTGGAGTTCAGAATAGCATCTCTGAATGCGCAGTACATTCAACCATTCTTCCTGACATTTTTTTAACTCTGCTCCAGGAGAAGCCCACAGAGGAGTTACAACTGATCACTGAGGGGGCAAGGGCACAGTGTCTTTAAAATCATAGAGTCATAGTGTCATTGAATTAATGGATTTATACTCCACATCCTGTCCACTTCACTAGAAAGTGGGCAGGATGTGTCAGGGACACTTTTCTGGTGGTTTAGGAGACTACCCAAAAAATCGTGCATGTGCAGGGAAAGCAGGTAAGTGTGCACTGAACTTTGAAGTGGATGGGATACAGCACAGAATATCCACACTGAGCTCCATTCCTGTCAGCTAAGAACAGGCAGCTGAGGAAACAATAAGCATTGGCTCATCAAAACTGGAGAGAAGCTTGGAAAAACGTCTGATGTGACAAATCTGAATTTTTGATGCAGAATCTGTAAGGAATATGTTTACGTGGATCTATCTTGCCATGTGTAAACCATTCTTGCTGTGGATAGTGTTGTAATGGTGTGGGGTATGGTTTCTTGGCACACAATAGGCTCCTTAACCATCTGCCAGGCATGGTCGCATCTGATGTAACCAGTTAGAAATACAAACTGTGCGGCTTCTGGAAGATAATCTTCCAGAAGCTGACAATCTCAGAGGGACCTACTGGCCCATCTACTTGGTATACGTTTCAATTTCCGGCTGGCGGGATCCCGGCTTTCAGGATACTGACACCAGAATCCCAACAGGTGGCAATGCCGCAGCCGAAATACTGGTGCTACAGGACTATTTCCACTCGTGGGTGTCCACGACACACATAGAGTGGGAATAGAACCTGTGGTGAGCGCAGCAGCGTGGCGAGCCCACAAGGGGACTCTTTGCGCTTGCACCGCTGCTGGCATACTGGCGGCTGGGAAGGCATTCCTTTTGCCGGCTGTCAGGATCCCAGCTATCAGGATACCAACGCTGGAATCCTGACACCCTGTAAAATACCAGCATTTGGAATCCCGACCGCGGATGGAATCCACCAGAGTCCACGCCACTACCCAAGGGGGAATATAATCCTGTGGTGACCTAAGGTCGCCACTGGACCCGAAGTGTGGCAATCCCAGAGAGGACATGCTGCTCTCGCCACTGGTATTCCAGCTGTCGGGATCCCGTCATCGGTTTCCAGACCGCCAGGGTCCCGACAGCGGGCATATCATACTGAATCCCTCCCAACTGTCCCAATTTTTGTTTAACAGTCCCTTTTTTTGGGAATGTCCCACTGTGTAGAGCAGTGGTGAATAGACGATGCACGTATGCGAACACCGCGTCTATTCATGGAGACAAAGAAGGACTGGGGGCATGCCAGCTGCTCACAGAGCGCTGGCCATGCCCCATCAATGACAGAAAACAGGGGCGTGGCTCGTAGTTGCGGCATTACTGCAAAGCCATGCCCCTTGTGCTCAGGCTACGCCCCATTTTTGGATGCACAGGAGTCCTGCATTACTGCTCTTAAAAGTTGGGAGATATGGTGACAGTGATAACCGTTTGCAAGTTTGACATATTGCTGTATAATTTATTGTAAACTATAGTAAGCTTTAACCTAAGAATAGCCTGAATAACTTGTTGGGGTATATTGTTTTTCCTTTACATGAGCATTCTTACAAATCTGAATATGATGAGCAAGACTAAACCAAAACTAGACTTTAAATTAGTACCCAAAATCTGGTTCTGTCAAACTCAGCTGTTTCATCTATAATTTCAATAAAGACAGTTTTCTATCAGAAATTAAGGCTCCGTTTCTGAATAGTGACTTTCCCTATAAAATGTGTTATCTGAGCAGTCTTAGTCCATCTGAATTTGAGTGTGCCCCAGTAAGAGTCTTCTGCTTTCTACTCCTCCTGTGTCTATCCCCGCACTTACTGACTGGGTGAGCACCACTGATAGTCACCATATATACACCATATAGACAATAATTTATATACACCATATAGACAATAATTTGTCTCAAGGTGCATGGTTACTTAAATAAGAAGTAAATTAATAAAAATCAGTATCTTCAGAGGACGGTTATCAATATACAATTACATTAAGTTAAACCAGTGCTGCTGCTTCCCCCACACTTTGCTTTCTACAATCAAAATATGTCCAAGATGAAAATTTGGCCAATACACTACTTCTGGAACTTTAGAAAAACTTCAGCTAAATTCAATCAGACTCAACCGTATTGACCCTGGTTCCAACATATTTCAGTTTTTTAGGGTTAAAAGTTGACTCAACCGTGTTGACCCGGGTTCCAACATATATCAGTTTTTTAGGGTTAAATGTTGTTACCATGTATAGTAGTTTTAATGGTTTTACACACAAATTGTGAATTTGAATGAATATATATATATATATATATATATATATATATATGTGTATAGCTGTTTAAATACAATAAAAAAAGTAGAAAAAAATAAGGACTTATGCAGTATTATGCTTTATTGGAGACAAATGATGAGACATAACCTTTCAAATAAACCATACACTTTTTGTACTCTATTATATCTTAAATGAGAAAATGTTGATCATATCAAGATTTTTATAGATATGTATTGGAAAGTGCCTTACAATGGGTCTTTCCTATCATTGTGTGATAAAGCTCTAGAAGAAAAGCTTTATGCCGACTGTTAAGCCCATACGTATCATATATGTTTTGTTTTTTATTCTACTGAGCAACAAAAACAAACAGAAGGCTTTCTCTATGGTTTGTCTCAGTGTGATTTTATTTCAGACACCAATCATCAAATAACAAAATCTTTCCCACACAACAGGCATACAAAACAATTTGCCTCTACAGCTGTCGCCCACAATGTTCCAAACTGGGTGACACAGACACAGCTAGAATTCCCAAATCAACTTAAGATGCTCTAAATCTAATTCTTGAGAGTTTGGAATTGTATCTTGGTAAACCTGTATCTAACGGTAAGCTAAGGTCCCACAAAGATTTTATCAACAGCATTTTGTTTAAGAGGACAAGAAAGTTTGTAAACTGAAACCACTAATATATTGGGATCAGTACTAAATGCCGCCTGCCCGAATCCCGGCGGTCGAAATACCGACGCCGGAATCCCGACCACACAATCCCGACAGGGGTGGCGAGCGGAACGCAGCCCCTTGCGGGCTCGCTTCGCTCGCCACGCTGCGGGCACACTATTATATTCTCCCTCTATGGGTGTCGTGGACACCAACGGAGGGAGAATATGTCGGGATTGTGGCGGTCGGGATTGTGGCGGTCGGGATTGTGGCGGTCGGGATTCCGGCGTCGGTATTTCGACCGCCGGGATTCCGTCCGGCGGCATCTTGACCGCATCCCAACATATTAGCATGTGCTGCAGATATACAGGTAGAGCCAGCTAATAGTACTGGGCGCTTAATGTGCTCGATCTTGCCCATACTGACACCTACACACTTGGGGGTACCCTTGTTTGAATAAGGAGAGCCCCCTCTTCCAAACACGGTGCCCTGTTAACAGTTATTTTCTTGCTATTATCAGACAAATACACCATTTACTATGTTGAAAAGTTGAGAGATGGGGATTCTAACACCCATATCTCCCCATCCTGGCATCATGGACACAGATGTCTACTCATTTGATGTGGTAGACTGTCTACTTTTCAAAATGGTATGTTTTGTGCTACTGTATTATTCCTGCATATTTTATGCATTTTATTCACGTAAAAAAGCAAAATATGTTTAACCCAATTGGGTAAAAATGTGTTTTTATTGAAATTTCAATAAAGGGAACCAAATGGAAATGTTTTTTTTGCTCTATAAAAATTACAAACAAATACTGTACTTTGTGGTTCATGCTTCACCAATAATCCATGTTTCTAAAATAGTAAAAAGCAAGATTCTATGTGCAGTTTTTGTCAAAAAAAATCTGCACTTGAAATGAAAATGTATTTTGTTTTTTGTTTCCACTTTGTGGCTATAAGGAGTTTAGCTGCATTATATACTGTATGTGACTACATCATTTACAAAGTGATTTTTTGAGGGATCTCTTTCATTGGATTACAAAGTAGAACATACAATAGGTCTTTAGGATGGACAAAATTGATAATTCCACTCACTAAAACCAGGATATCATCCCAAAATTTGGAGACCAAAGGACAGTCCCACCACATGTGTAAATAAGAACCCCTTTGGCTGTAATGTCGCCAACAAAGGTCTGAGGATGACAGGAATATAGAATGCAGTTTTACAGGGACCATATACCAAGGTGTGTACATTTTGTAAGTGTTTTCCATAATCTTAGTGTTTATAGAGGATTTAGGCGGATGTCAGACCAATCTTCATCATCTAGACATATTCCCAGATCAACGTCCCAGGTCTGCTCCTTAAATTCAGATGGGTTGACCGGCCAACAAAGAATACAGTAGTGATGGCACCACTGCGATCTGGGTCATATATACAAAGTCGCTCAAATGGTTTGGTTTTCTAAGATTGTGTGATTTGATTAGAGACTGTATGAAGCTGTAAACTTGCAATTATTCAAAGTGCCATTTAGCTTAAATACTATATTTTTCACACAGCACTGCATAATTGTGTGGTACAAAATCACCTGAGATTTGAAGGAATCTGCTAATCCCGACTGCTATCCAGTGGTTCATGTATAAACTCATATGACCCAAAGAAAAGTGGGAATGTCTCAAAGGAGGAGTTAAGGGGGATGGTTAAGGAGACAACTCCATTCACAATTTGGTCTATCAAATACAGGTTGAGTATCCCTTATCCAAAATGCTTGGGACCAGAGGTATTTTGGATATCGGATTTTTCCGTATTTTGGAATAATTGAATACCATAAGGAGATATCATGGTGATGGGACCTAAATATAAGCACAGAATGCTTTTATGGTACATATACACCTTATACACACAGCCTGAAGGTCATTTTAGACAATATTTTTTATAACTGTGTGCATTAAACAAAGCGTGTGTACATTCACACAATTCATTTATGTTTCATATACACCTTATACACACAGCCTGGGGGTCATTTAATACAATATTTTTAATAACTTTGTGTATTAAACAAAGTTTGTGTACATTGAGCCATCAAAAAACAAAGGTTTCATTATCTCACTCTCACTCAAAAAAGTCCGTATTTCGGAATATTCCGCATTTCGGAATATTTGGATATGGGATACTCAACCTGTACTGTACTCACAAAACATCTGCAATGCAGGGGACTTCATACCCTGAGGCTCGTCTCAAGTGTGGGGGGAGCCAAGGAAGAAAACCCACCACTGGTTTCCAACCAGATCGCTTTCAAGGAATACCCATTTCTCAATTTATTTTAAAAACTAGACAACCTACCTATGTGGTCTGAGATACAGTATTTAAATTGTTTTCATTGTTCTCCACAGTTCTTATCCAATGGATTTTGAAATAAATTGTTGTGCGATTTATCACATTATTGGCCAGTTCTTCTTCTGCTACACATGGTTGGAGTCCATCATTGTTTATGCTTGAGGGTACACAGGTTTTACTGGATGCCATCAAACTAGTATGTACTTGTAAGCAGCACAACTTAGGAGGTTCTCCTAGCATATAATTGCCATAACACAGTTATCAATATATTACATCTGGATAGCGTTAGGTAGAAAATGCTGGTGGTTGGGATGCTGGCGGTCAGAAGACTGACCATGGCATTCCAATGATTAGCACCCCACCATGGGCAAGATGACCCTAACCGTTCTGCACAGCAGCCTAAACCCATCAGCCTAACCCTAACCCTCCTCGGGGAAGCCTAAACCGAACCCTCCCCCTGGCAGCCTAACCCTCCTTTTCCCGCAGCCTAATTCTAACCCTACCCCTGCAGGGCAAGACTAATCCCCCCACCACAGTTTACCTGCTTGGTCCACACTCATTCAGAATCCCGGCGGTCGGGATTCCGGGCCAGGATGGTGTTCTTTATAGGGACGATGGCTGCGGCATTTGGACCAGTATTGGGATTCCGGCGTCTGTATTTCGACTGCTGGGATCCCGACCACTGGGATCCTGACCGGATCCCTCTGGATAGTATATTCATCTTTATTCTGATGTACTTCACTATTTTGCAATTCTCCTTTTTATATATGACTCTTATGAGGATACATACTGTACATCTATGAAGTTTTGAATTCTCCATGGAAGTTACTTTTCCATATTAATATTTTTCATCACATTAGCGCCATTCACAGCACCATCATTGCCTTACTATATTCTCTCGGTCCAGGGGTACTATCATGTAGGGGACAGCCAGTGACATGCACTCAGGTGAGTCAGAGCCTTTCCTGATATACTGCAGTATAGTCCAAAGTTTTGACTATAAAATAGTAATTATAAAAAATACATTATAAATATCTTCTTTGTTTTATTCTAATAATTTTTATAGACAAATCTCTGGAGTATACTGGAGTATGACCTACCTTGTTCGCACATCTCTGATCAAAACTCACCAAATTTCCAGCAGTATATACTGTTGTACCTTTGTATAATGCCCACATGAATCCTCGGGTTCATATATGTATGTGTAAATCTGGCTCTGATACTAGCCAGTGCCTCCCCAGCCATTTACCTTACTGCACGTCACTGGGGAAAGCCTGAAGCGCCACAAGCTGTTTTGCTCTTACATCTGCAGGTAAGATAATTAATTCAATGTTAGGGTTTGAAGTAGTTTTAATCTTTAACTAAACTTGATCCTTTTGTGCCTTTACCACTGTCTGTCATTTCCCAGTTACATTGTTGCAATTGTGTTTATTTCTGCATCCTAGCTATCCATAAATAAATGTTAATAAATAATTAATTAATACATTTAAGATTATGATTCTAGATATAGATTAGCTCTTGGGTAAATTACAGGATACAAAATTGGGTCATTTCACAATTTGGATATGAAGTTATACTATCGCTGTCCAATTGATGGAACTGGAATCTTATGGCTGATGTTATTTTCCTTTTGGTCGTTATTAATTTGACCAGGACAGAAGTGAATCATCTCCCTTAAATAAGGCAACTTGTTTCACGTCTTAATAGAAACTCAGAGAGCAGATACTGATGCTTTTTTGAAGGATTTATTCAGGTTTATTAATTACTCTGGTGATAGGAAATGTTCTTTTTGCCATTTTATTCAAATGCCCCCACTGTTCTGTAGTGCCTGTCATTTTAGGACATTAAGGGGGAGATTTATTAGAACTTGGAGAGGGATAAAGTTGAGAGAGATAAAGTAACAACCAATCATCTTCTGTCATTTTACAGGCTGTATTTGAAAAAAACAGGAGCTGATTAGTGGTACTTTATCTCTCTACAAACTTTAATCCGTCTACCCCTAAATGCAGTGCATTCTTATGTGTTTGCTATTGATAACAGTATTTATTAGCAGTCATTTATGTGGCAAACACGTTATTCACACCAGTTCCTACCCCAGTGGAGCTTGCAATCTATGGACCCTATTCAGCATGAATTGCAGAATCTGCAATCCCTTCTGTAGCATGCTGGGAGCCGCCCAGCGCAGAGCAAGGCCACCCAGCATGCTAACGCCCACCATACAGCTGCGATCGCAATCTGACTGTGATGCAATCGCAATCAGATTGTGGTTGCAGCAATTGTGGATGACCCCGTGCAGCCGCAGCTAGGCTGCGTATGCAGATGGTCCACCATTTTTTCCATCGAAGCAGCTGCGCGTGGGCTTTAGACAGCTGCCTAGGATGCTGGGGGGGGCACCACTGAGTCTGCCTATCACAAAATGAAGAATGTATCTGAAAGAAACATCCTTGCTGTACTTAATGCAAGTGGTAGCTGTGGAACTTATAAATCAGACTTTCATCTGAAGGGCTGGGTATTGGTGGTGGTTGGGGGCAGTAGGCTGTTTTGCCTAGGGTGCCGCGTAACCTTGCGCCGCCCTACACTACAGTTTACAAGTCATGTTGGCCCCTTGACTTATAAGTCAGTGGTAACCCTCTCAGTCCATTGACTATGAGTCAGATGTTAACAGTGGCAGTTTTTACCTATGGGCTGCAGGACTGCAGTCCCCCCCAGGTAAAATCCGCCACCTCAGCTCACTGTCAGTGAAGCCAGATGCAGTCCGTGAGACTGCACTGGCTTCACTGTGACTGACAGGGAATTTCCTATTGGAGGTCCTACCTGCCAGTCACAGACACACAGGGCAGTGCCATTGGGAGGAGTTTCCTCCTTCCGGGACTGCCAGACTGGGCTGTGATATGCAGAGAGCTGGATTCCGGTAGGAAGCCAATGTCCTGCCTCGTCAGCCCTAGCCAGCTACTATGAGCTGCAGCTCATGCAGTCCATAGAGGCTGTGGTTTTGCACATGCGCATTACCGTCGCTGCTACTATGCATGTCCCGGATGCTGGCATCTGTGACCTATATAGTGCAGGTGCCTAGACCCGGGCAGTGGTGGCGTAGAGAAGGTGGTGGAGCCCAGAGCTTTGCCAGCAGCAGCCCTCCTCCTACAAAAAGATGTTAACTTTAAAACTGTTTGGGTGTTATTTTACAAAACAAATAGCAATTTTACTTTTTATACAAGAGTTCTTTAATATATAGGAGAACCTTACGAAAAGGTCTAATCTACCTTCAAAATCTGATGCAACTAAATGATTGCAACTACATTTTATCTCAGTTGTATTCTTAAAATTGTGCTCAATGTTGTATGAACACTTTTCATAGGATTTTTTTTTATCAATGTGTGCCTAAATTAGTAAAATCTTTTAAATCTAAAATATAGTACAGAAAAAGCATAGAAACTTTTTTTATTCATTAAGAAATGTAGGCCAGTACTATTTGAATATATGCTTTCTTTAACAAGCTGAATATGTTATACCAATAACAAAAACTCATATTACAGTACTTCTACCTCTAAGGTACAAAAATATGATAAAAGTGCAATTAGCTTCATCACCTTGGAGGTATTCTCCTATACAATTTATAGCTGCAAAACCAAATTGATCTGCAGTGAAGCATTTAATGAAACTGAGCAAACCATAACACTTCAAGTTATCAAATATTACTGCAACAGTTTGCAAAATAAAACTACTGTTATGATGATTAGAATTTTATAGTATAACATAAAAGGAATCAAAAGTTTTTAACAATAACAAAAATTAAGATAATTTTTCTCTTGCATGTGTTCTCTGTGGAAGCACCGGACTGACTGTTCTATTAGGAAAAGCTATTATCATTAACTATGAAAACCAACATTCTCACCCTTCTCTTTTGAAATATTTGTTACATTTGTTTCACACTTGGACAAATATCAAGTGCCAAAAGTGCAAAGCTACATGTTTGGGAACCAATAGAGGAATGTATCTACACAGTACTTAACAGCATGACATAATAAGTCACAATGGTGACAAGAGATGGAAGGAAGAACCGAACCAATAGAAGAACTGCTCCATTAAATGAAATGAAACACAGGAGAGCGCTGTATTAAATATTGGTTCACCCACTTGTTGCCTTTCCTTTTTCACTTTCTACCTCTTTCTCTTCTTAGCTTTCATTCTGATTCTGTCCATGTATAACCTATCTCAGTTCTACATTTGTTACACTGTGCTTCACTGTGATAAGGTGGTGAGAACTGCACAAGCCTAGTCACACTGAGAAAACATAACCCAAGCACCACTGGCAATGTTACATTTAAATATATGATCAGAGTCACCACTATCAAAATCCTGATTTCCTGGTCTTGAGCTGTTTATTCCTAGTAAAATTTCCCTGTCAAATTTTGTACTTAAAACACTGTGGGTCTGTACTAGGGCCTCTACTGTTTAACATTTTTATAAATAATATAGGAGAAGGTCTTGAGAGTAAAGTATCCATTTTTGCAGATGACACTAAACTGTGTAAGATAATTCATCACAGATCAGGATGTTAACTCTCTTCAGAACAACTTAATTAAACTGGAGGTTTGTACAGCGAAGTGGAGTATGAGGTTTAATTTAGAGAAATGTAAAGTTATACATTTTGGGACCAAAAACAAACATGCAATGTATAAATTAAATGAGGGAAATCGAGGGAAATCAAAAATGGAGAAGCATTTGGAGGTGTTCATTGACAGTAGACTTAGCAGTAGTGCCCAATGTCAGGGTGCAGTAGTAAAGGCCAATAAGGTATTACCATGCATAAAACGGGGTATGGAGACAAGGGATGAAAGTGTAATCCTGCCACTGTATAAATCATTGGTACGGCCGCATCTAGAATACAGTGTACAGTTCTGGGCTCCACACTATAAAACATACATCACAGAACTTGAAAAGGTTCAGAGAAGAGCTACAAAATTGATTAAAGGCTTAGGGCCAGTGGATTATGAGGAAAGGCTATCTAGGTCAGATATGTTCACACTAGAACAAAGGCGACTAAGAGGTGACATGATTAATATTTACAAATACATTAAGGGTCAGTACATGGAACTGTAAGGAGATTTGTTTATCGAAAGATCTGTTCACAGGACACCCCCTAAGGTTAGAGGAGAGGAAGTTTAATATCAAGCGAAGGAAGGGTTCTTCACAGTGCAGGCAGTAAGGATATGGATTTCTCTGCCAGAGAAGGTTGTAATGGCTGACTCAATTGATGTGTTTAAGAAAGGTTTAGACAAATTTTTAGCCAAAAAAGCCATCCAATGATATAACCTGTAATAATAATGTATTGCAGTATCTGGATCAGCGAAATTAAATCCATTGCATAGCAGTAGAACAAAATATAGGTTGTCTTTTTTCAACTTCGACAACTATGTAACTATGTCACTGTAAAACATACATAGTATGATAGCTAAGGGCATGAAGTACAGAAAATAAAGCACTGAAAAGGTAATCTTATACAACTGAAGGGACATTTTGTCCTGATCAGAATCAAATTTCTCTGTAATCAGGAAAAAAAAAATCCAGTACATGTAAAGACTACTCCTGGCCATGGTCAAATGTCCTTGTAGACAATATTTTCTTTCCCCAAATGGGGTGATTCTCACTGTAATAACATTCAGAATCCAGGCAAAAATACAAGAGGGACACTCACCAGGATTTATATTTAAAGTGAAATAGTTTATTCCTTACATATCTAATAGAAAATGTCTTGACTTTTCGGTCTTCATGAAACAGCAGAGTATAACTGAATCCAAATGGCTGTTTTGGGATCGTTTGGTTTCAGTTATACACTGCTGTGTCTCTGTATTTCTTAAAAAAGGTCCAGAGGCTTCTCTGGTACACATCGAGAGGTGTTTTCCTGTGTCTGCGGTGGGATGATATGCACTTTTTTTTTTAAATAAGATGCTAAATTATACAGCTTGGTGCATCTTATTTGCACCACATGGTGTATTGATGCTTGCATTATGAGGACACAGCTTAACACTACATTTGTAATGGAAAAAACCCCCAACATTTTTCAATCCAACTACTAAGAAAAGTCTCAAATTAATATTTATTATTGGTCCCTTACTGTCTATGAGGTTAAAGGCTTTATAATAACTAGTTACATGGTTAAACCATTCTTTTAAGTTATTTTAACTTTTTTGTACATTTATTATTATTTTGGCTTATCTTCCATGATTCTCTCAACGTCATCCCAACTCATGGTAAAATATCCTTTTTACTACTGTGCAAAAAATAATATTTTTTTAATGTAACACAATTGAGAACTCATTATTTTGAAATGTTACTCACTGTACTTTAACAGTTATATGCAACTTGGCAAGTTTAGTTTTTACACTGAGATCTAGGTCAAATAGAAATAGGTGTTTACAAGTGATATCCAGCAAAATAAATGTTTAACAGGAATCTAACACACTTTTCTATAAAGGTGCCATAATATATTAGGGAAGATGCTGTGAGCTTCCAGTAAACACTGTCAAAGATAAAAGAACAGGTGACATACATGGTCCCCAGGTGATCCCAGACAATTTATAGAACATTGCAAGTCCTATAAGTCTATTTGTTGTAGAAATATGTTTTCAACTTTTTTAATCTTCTGAATGATCAGTGAAAGTATGAATGTAAACTGCTATTTTATTATGGTAGGTTCACACGAATGGTGTTAGACAAGGTCAAATCTGCTGTTTTCAGTGTAAATCAGGACCATCATTATCTGTCAGCCAAATGACATGATCAGTTGTTAAATCCACCACTTCTAGTCTTCTTATGTAGCTCATACACTTGTGAGATATCAGGTACAATCCTTTGATTTCGACGACATCTGTGAGATAAATCGAAGGATTGTATGCACACTTTAGGTACCATGCGACGCGATGCGCAGGCACGCTGGTCGAATGTCGCGTCTCAAGATAGTATGTGCTGCACTTAATATTTATCATATCGCGGTGCGATCGCATGCTGTTTTTTACCACTTTCGATTTATCACACTGTGATATGCGATATGTGAAGACAGGAGCCGACTTCCTGGCCACTCCTCTTCCCCCCACGGCACACATGACTGGAGAGGAGGCTGCAAGCATGCTGCTGAGCTCCCAAACAGCGGACAAGGTAGGCAGGCTACACCACTGGCCACCAATAATTATTATGATGTTTTACCACCACTGCCCACCATTATGCTGCTCTACCCACGATTAAAGTGGCCCCCTACCCAAAATGCTGCACCACTGCAAGCTCCTGGCCGCACCCTAAACGCCATCATACTGCGCCACTGCAAGCCACCATTATTCTGCTGCACCGACCATTTACTGTCCCACTGCTCAAAATGCTGCACCACTGCAAGCCACTGGCCGTGCCTTAAATGCCATTATGCTGTCCCAATGCAAGCCACAGCCCACCATTATGCTGCTGCACCCTGTACACCAATGTATTATCACAACATATTTCAGATAACTCACAGCAGTAACTAGAAAACAAACTTTAACCAGAATAATGGAACTTTTTCCATGTTTATTCATTTTTCTTTTTTTGCATTCTGCAGATGTCCTATGAGAGCCGTGATTTCCTATTGGGTTTATCAGCCTGTACCGTGAGGAGGAGTGTATGTGGCTGACGTCCTCACCAGACTACAGCAACAAACAGAAGAGGGAGGCTGCTTATAACCACCTGGTGGAGTACTCAAAGCCCACCTACTTTGCTGCCTCGGTGGCCTGGGTCTGGAAGAAAATTGACAATATACGGACAGTCTTTGTAAAAGAGAACTGCAAGGTGGAGGAGTCCAAGAGGTCAGGGGCCGGTGCAGACAAGGTGTATGTGCCACAGCTGTGTTACTACAAAGAACTAAACTTCCTCCTGGAGAAACGGTCAGTTACGGAGTCCCTAGTGGTGATGGCAGAAGGGGTAGTTGCTTTTTAATTGTAATTACCTAATATATTCCTCCTGCCATGCCACAGCTCCTTCCCCATTGAAAAAGGACTTATATTTTTCCCAGACCTCTTTTGCCCTTGCAGTGCCACGTAAAGTTACTGCAGGTGGTCCCACCGAGGAAATCAGCACTGTCACCACTGGCTGGTTGGGGTCTTCCGGTCCTGCTAGGAGCAAAGGCATTTGCCTAGTGGCTTTGGATCGGAGCATGTTGTGCAGAATACAGCATGCTGTTACTACACAATTTTGTTCAGCCTCATGTTGATGGGTTTGTGAAAGATCCTGAATCGGTTGCTGAGAATGCCAAATGCATTCTCAACAACCCGACGGGCCCACACATTCAATACCTGCCGTTTTCATCTAACAAATATTTCCAGGATCATACCCTTTCTGACCCAGGATGCTACTAAGACCCGTATCCACTCACTGGTCATCTCCAGACTAGACTACTGTAATCTCCTCCTGACTGGCAGACCTGATAAAAATCCACTCCAATCTATCCACAATGCTGCAGCTTGGCTCATCTTCTTCACCAAACACACTACATCCACCTCCCCTCTCCTACAAGCCCTTCACTGGCATCCCTTCACTTTCAAAATTCAATTCAAGCTTCTCACACTCGCCTACAAAGCCCTCACTCACTCCCTCCCATTTACATCTCTGACCTTATCTCCCTGTACCCTCCCACCCATCCTTGTCTCTGCTAATGTACGTCGACTCTCCTGTTTACTGATTACTTCCTCCCACTCATACCTTCAAGATTTTTCACGTGCTGCTCCCTTTCTCTGGAATTCCCTACCTCTCCCCCTTAGATTCTCCACCTCTCTACAAAACTTCAAACAGGCTCTCAAGATCCACTTCTTCACCAAACCAGCCAAATCTCATCCTAACCCTCTGTTCCATGCTGTCTGTCTACCCCTTCTTTGTCACTCCTGTCTGTCTGCCCCTTCCGTTTAGAATGTAAGCTCTCATGAGTAGGGCCCTCTTCCCTTATGTACTTATCCTTTTCTTACTTTAATCATCGCCAACTGCACCAAATCTGCGGTTTTCTGCCACCTGATGCTTATTTCATGTCATCTGCTGATGCAGCTATGTTTATTTACCCTTTACTTGTCCTATATTGTCTTCAACTGAAAGTCGCTGTTTTTCTGTTTTGATTATTTGTTTATGTACTCAGTAATTGGGCGCTGTGGAACCCTTGTGGCGCTATATTAATAAAGGATAATAATAATATGGGTTCGGTATGGATGACCGGCCGACGGAATACCGGCTGTTAATATCCCAACAGCGGCATCCCGTCCGCCAGAATGCTGGCAGCAGGGTGTGCGCTAAAAGTCTTCTCGCGGGCATGCTGCGCTAACCACATTGTGCTCGCCACAGGCTCTATTCCACTCTATGGGTGTCGTGGACACCAATGATTGAGAATAACCCTGTTGTGCCAGAATTCCAGCTGGTGGCATTGTCGGCTTTTGGGATTCTGGCATCTATTCTGGTAGCCGGATCCTGACAGTCGGTAGATTAAATGCATCCCATACATACTGTACATGCAGTTTCTGATACAGTCACATGTGTAGGAGATGGCAAAGACAGCGGATTTATTCCCAATAAGCACCCATTTAGCAGGAAACAACATGCAATATACAGATTCAGTTTCACTGATTTTCTTTTACCATCCATATAGGATAATAATAGAGTCTGAGTTATGTAAAAAACAAATGGAAAAAAAATGTCAAATAGAAACGTGGCACTGATTTCAACCTTTTTCTTCTCCCACTGTTTCAATCCAGTCTTGATCAACATAAAGTAGATGAACAGATGGGTAACAGATGCATGAAAGAATCAGGGAAGAGATTCATGAAAGAATCAGATACAGTTCCACAAGCAGGGCTTCCAACAACTTGTCTGGGTTTTATTCCCTAAACATTTTTAGCAAAGCCAGTATGTTACAGTAGCTATGGAGTGTATATCATTTGTGAACGTATGGCCCCAATTTCTGCAGGATTCTTCTTTGGTTCATGTTCTAAGTGTTGCATGCCTTGTCTTTCGTGCTGTTTTCTTGAATTTGGTTACTTTTGTTGGTGAGCATTGGTAAGCATTATTCAACAATCATTATTCTTACTGAGTCCCCTTCTGATACACTGTACATGGATTTTTAGATGATACTCTCGGCAGTGCTGTAGAACTGCTTCCTGTACTTTACATGCATCTGCTCAGAAACCAGACATCACATGATCCACTTACATTATTATGCTGTTCTTGATATAATAATCAGTAACAGTTGATTGTACAATAATCCTTGTTTTTAATAATTTTTCTAGGTCAAGTTCTTGTGAACGCATCCTACAGAATTTCATCAAGCTGCTGTCTCCATTGAATGGGCATCAGCTTGATCAAACTGTACAATAGGATGTCCTTGCAACCTCTTAGCTGTCAATGAGAAATATTTGTAAGCACTCTACAATGTCACCTTTAATTCTTTATTGTGCAATTGTCTTATGGAGCGAAGAATAAGAAATATTAAGAGTCTAAAATTGGTTTTATGGTTTTTAAAGTAAACAATGCCCACAATTGTACAGGTACATGAAACTATATTGCTTTGTGTGGTGTGTTGACTATGGTTCAGAAATACCATCCCATAACATTCTCTTTGTTGTTTTATAGAGAGGCTTTCACTACATTAATGAGAGATGCCACGTTGGTCATCTTACATAATGTACATCTTACATAATCCATTTGTTATTTTACTTGCAGCATTTATGACATACACTCATATTTCTTTTAATAACTGCCCATATCAAGACTGCTAATTGATGGAGTAAGGACTGCTAGCGATTACCAGAAGATAAATGAAAGAATATATGAGGGACAAATACAGGAATACATCGGGCCTGATTCTGACATGGGAGTACAGCAAAAAGAGAGCAAGTGACTATTCCTGGATACACCATGTTGCAATGTAATGGGTGCAAATAATTTTTTTGTTTAATTTTGCATATAACCCACATATACTGGAAAGCTTTATTTTTACAAAGCAATTAAGATTTGAGTTTGGACACACCCCTCTAAAAATCTAAATCTCTCTGCACATTCTAAATCTGCCCCACCTGCAGGATAACTTGGTATTGCCAAGGTGCGCAGTTAGGCTGCTTGTTCTGTTTTGCTATACTCCCACCTCAGAATCTGTCCCTTTGTGTTTCAATTCCAAATGTGTTACTATTTTAAGTCTCAGCTCTCAGAAATCTCTAAGTGTTAATTATAGTAATATCACACTACCATCAGAATATTCTGATACTAACAGCCAACATAAGTGATGTATAAAATCAATTTGCAAGTTTCTCAGCTTACAGGAGGAATGCGTTTAATGTGTCTTTCGGGTCTGATTATGAGGTGGGAGTAAAGCAAAAATGAACAAGTAACTGTGCACCTTGACAAAACCATGTTACCCTGCAGGTGGGGCAGATATAAAATGTGCAGAGAGATTAAAGCTCTTTGTCAAAAATTGGCACAAATTTTCATGACAGTGGAAAGGCATAATATCGTCAGCACGCACTAAGATATTTTTTCTATAAGTTACCAAATTTTGGGCCACACCACACTGAATTTGCATATGACTGCCCACAAGGATGAGGAAATCAGGATAAACCATAGGAATATGGGAAGATTGTAAAAAATGCACACACTGCATGATAGCGGATAATCAAAGCCAAGCACTTCTGGATGTTTTGAGATCATTTTATCAGTGTTTGGCAAAATCGCTCATGCCCACATACTATACAGTGAAGCATGCCGATCACCCGTTCAGAATAACTGTCTAGTGTTTGGGTGCTTTTAGATTTGAGAGGGGCGTATCCAAACTGAAATCTAAATTGCTGTGTAAATATAAAGCTGCCCCATATTTGTGTGCTACATGCAAAAGCCGTCAGTATTTACTTTGGATGCTATATACAGATGGGTCCTCTGTTATCTTGGCTGGCTGAGGCATTAGTCGCGATTGGGCACACGCAGAGTACCGGGGCGCAGGTAGACGCGCCTCATCGCAGAGAGGCGCGCCTGGTCGCAGAGTGGCGCACAGAGTGTTTGTCGTTACCTTTAAGTGTAATACCTGCAATCATCCACCAGATGTCGCTTTTTACAATCACCACTGCGCATGCGTGTGGTCTCCCGTAAAATACAATACTGAAATACACAGTAAGAACTACTTTAGTAGTGCGTCTTATTACGCTACATTATTTCATACAGTATATAACAGTATATACATACAGACGCAAATGGTACAGCATATGCAGATGCAAACAAACGTGATAAAGCCACAGTATGGTCCATTTACAGTACTTTAGGAATATGTGAGCGTCCAAGTCAGATAAATCAACATAAAACCAGTAGTGTACACAGAAGCAAACAGATGTGTTATATGCACATTGTTGCCTATTGATGTTAGGGATATTGTATGTTAGCGTCCTAATCCCGTAGCCATTACGGCATAATCAAAACCAATGGACTTAGTCATCTGTCGGCAGCGAAGTGTCCGAGTGGTGAAGTGTTCCGCTTCCCATGCTTAGAGTCCCGGGTTCGATTCCTAAAGTACGAATGCATGTTAGTTTCTTCCAGACACTTTATTATTTTTTTTATTTTTATATCTATCGTACTGTATTATACTTTCACATTCAATACAAGTGTGCACACAAGTTTTACATAAAGCAGGGCAAAGCTGCAGGAGCGTTTCTACTGTTAAGGTTCTGTGCACCGTACGGTACACATACAATTCTGTGGCAGAGCAGACTCAATTGAAATAGCTACCGCCTGTGACTCCTTGCCCCATGGAGGCACTCGGCTACGGAGCAAGTAACAGCACAGGTTTTGCAGGCTATGGGCCGATGCTGAAGAAGCGTCACCAGCCCCTAGCTAAAATACACAGGGGCGATAGGGATAAGCAAGGTCTATGCACATAATGATACACCAGACTCGATCGCATAGCAAAGTGACAAAATGTCTGAGGCCCATGAACCCCCGCCTCGTAGCATGCACTCAGCTATGGAGCGAGCGATGGCATAGGTTTTGCAGACTATGGGCCAATGCTGAAGGAGCATCACAATCCCCTAGCTAAAATACACAGGGGCGATAGGGATAAGCAAGGTCTATGCACATAAAGATACACGGACTCGATTGTATAGCAAAGTGACAAAATGTCTGAGGCCCGTGAACCCCCACCACATGACAGCACTCAGCTATGGAGCGAGCAACGGTATAGGTTTTGCAGGCTATGGGCCAATGCTGAGGGAGCGTCACAATCCCCTAGCTAAAATACACAGGGGCGATAGGGATAAGCGGGGTCTATGCACATAACGATACACCGGACTCGATCGTATAGCAAAGTGACAAAGTGATGTCCGAGGCCCGTGAAGTGACAAAGTGATGTCCGAGGCCCGTGAACCACATAGAGAACTGCAGTTGCGTTGATACTGTGTAGATGTGTAAATGGTACAGTAGCAGTGATCCCTTCTCATTAAGTACAACACAGATGCTCACAACACAGATTCTCTAACGCTGACGATCTACAGTACTGTGTTGCTCGAACAGTTAGTTGCGTCATAATACACTAATTTATATTTACTGGTACTATATGTCAACGGGTGCTCATTACCGCTGTGTATTGTACAGTATATAGCAGAATGAGTCGCTCCTGCAGATTTACTCTGATTTATGTGAAACCTGTGTGCAGCCTTCAATTGAATGTATTAAACAGAAAAAGAATAATAATAAAGTGAATGTCACGGTAACACAAAAAAAAAAGGTTGGCACTTTGGGATTCGAACCCAGGACTCTCAGCGTGGGAGGTGGGAGCCTTCATCGCTAGCCCACGACACCTTAAAATATTAACAAGTTCATGTGTAAAAGTACTTCAAAGAGCGATTCCTTCCCATTGGTGTTGGTTTATGCCTTAGGGGACTCGGATGCTCATACATGTATTTCAAAGGCACAGTATTTTCCACCGCCTCCCCCTATCCCTATTGCCCTTCCCCCCTGGGAGCCTGCACAGTTCATGCAGTAGACAGGGAGGGAGTTCAGGTCACGTGCAATACACAAACACTGACAATCTACAGTACTGTGTTGCTCGAACAGTTAGTTGCGTCAGAATACACTAATTTATATTTACTCGTACTGTATGTCGACGGGCACTCATTACCGCTGTGTACTGTATATAGCGGAATCAGTTGCTCCTGCAGATTTACTCTGATTTATGTGAAACCTGTGTGCACCCTTCCATTGACTGTATTACAAAGAAAAAAAATAAAGTGAATGGAACGGGAACTCAAAAAAAAAAAAGGTTAGCACTTTGGGAATCGAACCCGGGACTCTCAGCGTGGGAGGCTGGAGCCTTCATCGCTAGCCCACGACACTTCATGAAAGATTCACAAGTTCATGTGTAAAAGTACTGCAAAAAGTGATTCTTTCCCATTGGTGTTGGTTTATGCCTTAGGGGACTCGGACGCTCATATTTCAAAAGCATGGCATTTAGTGCACTGTACATACTTTAAAGTCAATGAACTACATTGTTCCTTTCACACATTAGTTGCATCTGCATACACAATCTTTAGTTGCATTTGCATACACAAGTGTTTTAACATATTCATTTGTGTCTGTATTATTTTTTTTAACTCTCTCCATCTGACCATTGGTCACAATCTATTAACATTACAGTGGTCACTGACCATTTGCCAGAGCTTGTAGATCTATCCGCCGCTATTCGATCTAAAGTACTGGATTAGTGGAGCATTAGCCACCCAGTGGTGATGTGTATTACATGCTGAGTATCAAGTCGCGCCTCAACGCGCCTGTCCATGATTAAACTCAGCAACCTAAGCTATCGCCTAGGCGTGACTAAACCTCCATCTAGGCGCAGAAAGAGCCAAGATAACGGAGGACCCATCTGTATATATATATATATATATATATATATATTTATTTTATATATATATATATATATAACCTGCACAATGACCCGGCACTCCTGCGGTCCCCTCCGCCTGCAAACAGCTGCTCCTGGTGCCCTCCTCGTGGAGAAAGTACTCCGTCATACAAACAATGTAATGAGGCGGCACTCCGGAGACTTTTCAACGACTTTAATCAGGTGATCTACGTTTCGGGGACGCAGCCCCTTCGTCAGGATAAGTGTATGTGACAAAAAACAGTGTTTAAATACCTATGGGAAGATACTCACACCCGCCGCCTCCAGCCGCGTTGCCCGGTTTCCGGCCGCGTCCTCCCGGTCCCACCGGAAATGACGTCTTGCCGGCCCGTCCAGCTTACGCGTTGTGGCTATGAGGAAGAGAAACCATAGCAACACATAAACAATAAACAATAATGGTAATGTGCCTCCTTTCAGCCAATGTATCATACAAAAAAACAACATAAGTGAATAAATAAGACGATCTGATCCATCCATAAGAATAAAACATAAATATAAATACATCTTATGGTGATCAGAGCGATATAAATGTGCAACATTTATATCGCTCTGATCACCATAAGATGTATTTATATTTATGTTTTATTCTTATGGATGGATCAGATCGTCTTATTTATTCACTTATGTTGTTTTTTTGTATGATACATTGGCTGAAAGGAGGCACATTACCATTATTGTTTATTGTTTATGTGTTGCTATGGTTTCTCTTCCTCATAGCCACAACGCGTAAGCTGGACGGGCCGGCAAGACGTCATTTCCGGTGGGACCGGGAGGACGCGGCCGGAAACCGGGCAACGCGGCTGGAGGCGGCGGGTGTGAGTATCTTCCCATAGGTATTTAAACACTGTTTTTTGTCACATACACTTATCCTGACGAAGGGGCTGCGTCCCCGAAACGTAGATCACCTGATTAAAGTCGTTGAAAAGTCTCCGGAGTGCCGCCTCATTACATTGTTTATATATATATATATATATATTTATTATATACACTGCTCAAAAAAAAAGGGTACACTAAAATAACATCCTAGATCTGAATGAATGAAATATTCTTATTAAATACTTTGTTCTTTACATAGTTGAATGTGCTGACAACAAAATCAAACAAAAATATTCAATGGAAATCAAATTTATTAACCCACGGAGGTCTGGATTTGGAGTCACACTCAAAATTCAAGTGGAAAAACACACTACAGGCTGATCCAACTTTGATGTAATGTCCTTAAAACAAGTCAAAATGAGGCTCAGTAGTGTGTGTGGCCTCCACGTGCCTCTATGACCTCCCTACAATGCCTGGGCATGCTACTGATGAGGTGGCGGATGGTCTCCTGAGGGATCTCAAGAAGGTTTGCTGTGTCTGTCAGCGTAGTGTCAAGAGCATGGAGGCGCTACCAGGAGACAGGCCAGTACATCAGGAGACGTGGAGGAGGCCATAGGAGGGCAACAACCCCGCAGCAGAACCGCTACCTCCACCTTTGTGCAAGGTACAGGAGGAGCACTGCCAGAGCCCTGCAAAATGACCTCCAGCAAACCACAAATGTGCATGTGTCTACTCAAACTATCAGAAACAGACTCCATGAGGGTGGTATGAGGGCCCGACGTCCACAGGTGTAGGTTGTGCTTACAGCCCAACACTGTGCAGGACGTTTGGCATTTGCCAGAGAACACAAAGATTGGCAAATTCGCCACTGGCGCCCTGTGCTCTTCACAGATGAAAGCAGGTTCTCACTGAGCACATGTGACAGACGTGACAGAGTCTGGAGATGCCAAGGACAACGTTCTGCTGCCTTCAACATCCTCCAGCATGACCGGTTTGGCAGTGGGTCACTAATGGTGTGGGGTGGCATTTCTTTGGGAGGCCGCACAGCCCTCCATGTGCTCACCAGAGGTAGCCTGACTGCCATTAGGCACCAAGATGAGATCCTCAGAGCCCTTGTGAGACCATATGCTGGTGCGGTTTGCCCTGGGTTCCTCCTAATGCAAGACAATGCTAGACCTCATGTGACTGGAGTGTGTCAGCAGTTCCTGCAAGATGAAGGCATTGATGCTATGGACTGGCCCGCCCGTTCCCCAGACCTGAATCCAATTGAGCACATCTGGGACATCATGTCTTGCTCCATCCACCAACAGACTGTTGCACCACAGACTGTCCAGGAGTTGGCGGATGCTTTAGTCCAGGTCTCAGGAGACCATCCGCCACCTCATCAGGACCATGCCCAGGCATTGTAGGGAGGTCATACAGGCACGTGGAGGCCACACACACTACTGAGCCTCATTTTGACTTGTTTTAAGGACATTACATCAAAGTTGGATCAGCCTGTAGTGTGTTTTTCCACTTTAATTTTGAGTGTGACTCCAAATCCAGACCTCCATGGGTTAATAAATTTGATTTCCATTGATAATTTTTGTGTTATTTAGTTGTCAGCACATTTAACTATCTAAAGAACAAAGTATTTAATAAGAATATTTCATTCATTCAGATCTAGGATGTGTTATTTTAGTGTTCCCTTTATTTTTTTGAGCAGTGTATATATACATATTGGCATGCCTTGCTTTGCAACATGGGTTGTCCTGATACAAAGGTATTTGATCTTTTTTTTGCTTTACTCCCACCTCAGAATATGGCCCTTAGTTTTAGTTTTTCCCCACCCTAGTAAACTTTGAGTGACATATTGTTATTTGCATCTTTATAGGGGGTATCCTATTAGCTGCAGTCATTTTTCTCCCTCCGAAAAACAGGCTGATATCGCCATTTTTGACTGATGTTCATTTATATGGCTAGCCAACTAAAGCACGGTTTGTTTTTTTCAAGAAAAAAATGTCCCGTTTTGGAAAATAACACGTGGGATTCGGGATAAGTATCCAGACCTACTGTGTTATCCTCAGCTCTGAGGGCTGCTTATCGGGTATTCTGTTTCTCATGCTTGAGGCACACTAAGCATAGTCCTTGATAAATTACAGCTATCGGGGGGTTATTGGATATGCCCCTGGCAAATACATTAGATGCGATAAATTGCCATGGCTAACTCTAAATACCAACTGCAGCATCCCGGCACTGCAAATCCTGACACTTGCAGAGTAAGGTAGCTAACCCTAATCCATAGCCCCCCTAACACTCCTTTCCCACAGCCTTAACCTAACCCTGCCCCTCTCGCAGCATAACCCTCCCCTGTGTTGCCTAACCCTAACCCCCCCTTCCTGCGGCCTAAACCTAACCCTCCCTCCACACCAGTAAAATGTCCCCCTCTTCCCCGCTCAGTGTCAGTGAAGACTGATGCAGTCCGATACTGCATTGGCTTTATTGTGACTGACAGTGACTTCCTATTGGAAGTCTTTCCTGTCAAAACAGACACACAAGGAGTCCCATTGGAAGCTGTTTCTTCCCTCCGGGACTGCCAGACCGGGCTGTGATAAGCAGAGAGCTGGCTTCCTGTAGGAAGCCACTCCTTGCCTAATCATCAGCCCAATACGGCTTCTATTGGCTGCAACCAATTCCGTCCATAGAAGCACGGTGTCTGCGCATGCACCAGTCCTGGCACCAGCCAGATCCATTGCGCAGGTGCCGGGACCCGGGTTGGCTGTCTCCTTTCCGGACATGGTGGAAGTGGCAGACCCCTACTAAATGTAAGTAGACGCTGCTGCTATTTTTTGCTATCCTTTTCAGCTACTTTTTAAATTTTCCGCTAATTGTACAGTATCCATTTTACCTTTTAAGCTTCAGTTTATATGTGTGCAACAGAAAGAGATACATGTACAATATGTACAGTATAATAATATTTCTGCGGCAGATCACTTCCTAGATAAAAAGGGTGATACTAACCGAACATTCAGAATTTCCCTGTTTTTGTCTAGTAATTACTCTTTGTCATTTCAGAGCCTGTCAGATAACATCCACTGTGAGTATAGCCTAGGGCAGTGACGTGGTTGAGTCAGAGTGAACACAAATGACAGAGAGTTTGGGGAGACAGACACTAACTTTCCTTATTAGATTGGAAATAACAATGTTCTGAATGAAACACTGCATATGCAACCACTGACACATTTCCCTATTATGTGGGAAGACTGGTGAGTTTATTCTTATAGAAGTGAGATTATCAGTTTAGTAAAACCTAGATCATCTATCGCCAAGAATTACTGAATACATCCATTGTATTTCCATAATATAAGTAAACCAAATTATCAAACATGCCAAATGGGGGAACATTTTTACGGCCAAGTATAGTAATGCAAATATTGGCTTAGGCTGCTCTCTAAAATGTATTCTATACATAACATAAATAAAAATAACCATGCAAATCAATGTAAAAACTAGAATATAGTTTGTCAGTTGGGCTGAATGGTTAATATATAAATATTGCTTATAAAGGAAGATGCTAGTGGTAGATCATCTATTAAAATGTTCTAAAATTACCCTAACGGGGGATGTTAATAAGCCTTTGAAGCATTTTATTCCTATCATCTGTTCCCAGACTTCATGTTTTGACTATTTAATGTATCGCAATGATATTTTTTTATGGGAGTGCTTTATTTTATGCTCCTCTTCTACTGTGTAAACATATCAAAGTCAATGCAAAAGATTTAAAACCTATTTCTACTGCGGTGAAACTTCAATTTTACCATCAAAGTATGCCTTTTCATATCAGGTGAAAAGTATTATTATTAATGCAGTTATTGCCTCACAGCCTAGAAAATGTACACTTCACTAAGTGAAAAGGATGTTTTGCCAAGGTAGACTTCTTTGCCAGGGAAATTTTTATTTTTGGCAAGGAAAAAAAAGACTATTGTCCCGGGCCAAAGGGCAAATTTTCCTGAAGAGAATTTTGCGACCTGTCACACTGATTTTTGATAACTATTTCCCTAAGTGCTACTGAGATTTATGATAGTTAACATATGCTCTAATAATAAGGATCCAATCCCACAATTGACTATAGTGGCTCTAATAATAAGAAAAAAATAAAAAAATAAATTGTGGCTCCCTTAATTGAGAAAAGAAAGCAAATAAAAAGAAAAGGGGGAACAAAATAAATCACACATACATGTTAAGATGGCTATCATAAGTAGACCAAACCTGAATTTTAAACTAATAAAACAATCATAGTACCATTTAGTTGCGCATGAATGCCAGCAAACACAGTATATCCACCCTATTAACCCAACACTGGAAAATATAATCAAACAAGTGTTTAATCTTATGCAGGCGCTAGCAATATACACAAAGTGCAGGAATAGGATGGTCTCTACTGTGGTGATCCTCTCCTTTGTACAGTAGGTCTCAGTCCCAACCTCAAATAATTGATAAAATGACGCAATAGTGTAGTACAGTCAATAATCGCTCATGAAGTAACAATGAGGAAACCTGAATTTTAGTACTCCCAATTAGTAAGCCAATTCCATAGCATTATTTCTGACAGGAAGTACATTTTACCTTTATTAAGTGCAAATAAACCATTTTCTCTTCCTGCTGCCATGGCCAGAGAAGGGAGACACTGGAGCTTAAACAACAGCTTTAGAGGAGCAGTTACTGGAAGAAAAACTTCATGTATCCTCTGGTGCGCTATACTTATACGGTTACATTAGGTGTGACTGTGCCAAGGAAAATCCAGGTTGGCATGGTCACACCTGATGCATACGCATCACATCAAGCAAGTGGTCAAGAAGCCTCAGTACTTTGTTTTGGACACCTAAAGGGCATTATTGAATTCTTTTCACCACCTTCCAAAACCCATTCTGTTTCTGCCATCGGGGCATGGTATCATCATTTCAGCTCCCTAGCCCCAGGGGTAGCGAAGCACCCAAGCACCCAACCCTTTACACAGCTAAACCTAATTACGATGGGTGCGAAATTTGTATGTAAGTATGGCATATCATATGTGATATCATCAAACCAAGGTACACATTTTACTGGACTAGTGATCAAAAAGATGTTCCAGCATCTTGGCATTAAACGGCAGCTACACACCGCGTACCATCCGCAATCAAGCGGCAAAGTGGAACACTAGAACACAGGACCATTAAAAATAAACTGGCCAAAATATGTAAGAAGACTAGCTTGCAGTGGCCAGAAGCTTTGCCATTTGTGTTACATTCAATCAGAACAACACCAAGGGGAAAGTTAAACATTTCCCCTATGAAATACTGTTTAAAAAATTGCCCAATGTTGCTAATGCACTCGCATATAAACTCAGTAAAACAAATGACTTAACTGTGAACTATCTTATTTCATTAAGCAATCAACTAAAAAAGATCCAAGCTACTGTGACCAGCAAACAACCAACTCCTGTGGAAGGTGCTTGTCATAATCTACAACCTGGTAATAAGGCGATGGTCGAAAATTTCCTGAGATCGGGCTCGCTGACAAACCGGTAAAAAGAACCTTATCAAGTCTTGCTGACAACTCCAACTGCTGTTACAATAAAGAAGAAGACATTGTGGATCCATCACTCACTGCAAAACAGTCATGCCTCCTGAGACAGCACAAGTGAAAAATATTCTCCAAGATACCACCTCTTCACTTCACCAGTAAAATCAGCAAGTGCGTGGTTCAGGTATAATAATCCCTTGAGCCACTTGCCAACGCAGTATCTCTGTGGAGGGTACATAACTCCTAAAAGAGTACTGTAAAAATCAAGGACACCAAAGACAATGCTAAACAGGATAATCCTAATGGGCCAAAGGCCAAACCGTAAACTGTGGGGGTGCATTCTCTCATGGGCATTTCTGATTACAATCATACTCATTGTGCTGGAGTTTTGTGTATACATTCCAGGGGCTGTTAATAATGTAACCAGTAAAACAGGTAATAAAAAATATAACAATGGTATGTTATTCAGAACACGTGCATGTAAAGCCTTACAAAAATACATTTACAGGTAACTCCATAATAGCAATGCACAGCAAAATTGCAGAGGCTCTTAACAAAAGTAAATGTTGAATTTGTACCCACCTACCCATCAGTGTAGATGCAGGTATACCCCTTCTAGCTCATTACATAAGCACACCAGACATGATGGACAAAAAATGGTTCTGTCATAAGCAAAAAAATGGTAGTCGCATTTGTGCCAATAAAACACCTAATGTACAAAACATAGTGGACTTTCCATATTTAAATGTCTCAGACGCAGGTGTGCTACATGCACCTGCTCTACAAGTAACTGCAGCCACAGGAAAACCTGAATTCTGCTTAAGTGTCAATTCAAAGCCTGGCAAGTATGTGTCAAGTAAAAAAAAAATTACAGTAAAGGTAAAAAACCAAAATTGAAAATACACTAACTGTACTGGAGCCACATTTGTAGCTAAAATGTCAACCAAGTGTTCACTAACAAACCTCAGGTCTTGTTGGCATTCAATAGACACAGTGAGGTACTAACGCCTAACGACACTCTATACCAGTTACAGAAAGAGGGGTGTACTCTTAATAACAGCACATGTGAAAATGCCAATGACAATATTACAGGGTATTTTATACTATACATAGGAATCATTTACACCATAATATTTGGAATACCTCTGCCTAAGGGTATGTATTGGGTTTGTAAAAAATGGGTATACTCATGGATTCCTTTAGTTGCTAAAGGACAGAGGGGGGTAATTCCAAGTTGATTGCAGCAGGAATTTTTTTAGCAGTTGGTCAAAACCATGTGCACTGCAGGGGAGGCAGATATAACATGTGCAGAAAGAGTTAGATTTGGGTGGGTTATTTTGTTTCTGTGTAGGGTAAATTCTGGCTGCTTTATTTTCACACTGCAAATTAGACTGCAGATTGAACACACCACACCCATATCTAACTCTCTCTGCACATGTTAAATCTGCCTCCCCTGCAGTGCACATGGTTTTGCCCAACTGCTAACAAAATTCCTGCTGCGATCAACTTGGAATTACCCCCAATGTGTGCTCTCCTATGTAGTCCCCTTGTTAAAAGCCACTAATAATCTAAAACAATACCCCAAAAATATTCCCATAAAACATGACTTAGTGTCAAGTAACCTTACATATTTGAAACATCACAGTGAAAAAAAAGTTAAAAAAAAAAAGGAATATCTTTTACATTTTTTAATGGTAAGCAAACTGCTGGAACTTTATTTCCTCTGTCCACTATTACTATTACTTATATTGAGAACCACAAAGTTAAATAGGTGCTCATCTGAGCAAAGTAAAAGAGTTGCAGCAAGAAATGAGGAGGTTAGGTGCTAGTAAAGGTTGGGATCCACTTGGATGGTTCGTAAGTAGTATTGGAAAGCTTTTCTCTAAAATATTACAATTTATTGTTTTTGATGATCTTGTTGTAAAAATCATATACCTTACCATCAAGTGTAAACCAGTAGTGTGTGTGCAATGTGGTAAAAACGGTAAAAAGTTAAAAATACATTAAAAAAAACCCCATTGTGTTAATAAATAAAAGAGGTCCGCTAAAACAGGTAATTCAGGGAACTATACAATATATAATACAAATGGGGGATATACAACCTCAGGCGCTTAGAATACTAAACATAAAGTTCTTATATGGAAAAATGCATTCCTTTTCACTAGATGTCTTCGTATTTCTCTCTCTTGTTCCACTCTATGCTTGTTTTCCATTCAAGGTGATGGAATATGTAAAGGGAATATTCAAACAAAAGAAAGATATATAGTGTAACACAGTTTCATAAAGTCATTTTATGTAAACATAATTTCTACTTAATGATGTTCAATTCTACCGGGCGTATCCGCCGTAATTTAGTATATGAACAAGATGGTGCGTACCACACTCACTATAAACAAAGGATGAATCAAGCTCATAAAGGTATCTTTTAGCCGTAAGAAATCAGCGTACCCAACTCACAATGTCACTGGAAGTTGTGAAGCATATCAAGGTTTCTTTTGTATGTTCCCCTGCACCACTTCAGATAACTTAGGCCTTGTCCTCAGAATTCATGCATAGAAAAAAAGGGGGGGGGGGGGGGAATACAAATGTGTAGTACAGTCGGTCATAAATACCATGAATTAATTTCCCAACTGTAGCCGTATGTATTTTTCATTCCCAATTAAATATTGCCAGTAGACAGTGGTGATGTGAACGTACCCGACTTACTAAAAATCGGGAAAATAGAAGCACATCAAGGTATCTTTAAGAATTTTCTAAATCATGCTTATGATTTGTGTACCCCAACTCACAATGTTGTTTCTGTTGTTAAACACATCAAGGTATCTTTTGCCTGATAGATCTTTATCCAGATAATCCGGCTTGAATTGTTATTTCATATATTCCAAGAAGATAATGTCCGACATTTGTGTGTTAAAGAAAAAGAGTTTTATTGTACAAAACCCCAAACAAAATGGGGAAAAATGGGTGATAAAAATGCAGGATACACTCCACAAATTTACATATATAGGTGGATAAAAATAGAAATAAAATATAAAACTTTAAAAAAGATCCAGGTGGAGAAAAACCACAACCATCCAGACTAACCTCTGAGGTAATTTGAATGTTCCTTTTGAAAAAAAAAAAAAAAAAATTTAGATTACCTTTTTACAGAGATAGTCTTGCGTACTGAGATGGTGTGGAAAAAATGCTGGCTGTTCACACTCCTTCTGTCGTCAGAAGGAGTGTGAACAGCCAGCATTTTTTCCACACCATCTCAGTACGCAAGACTATCTCTGGAAAAAGGTAATCTAAATTTTTTTTTTTTTTTCAAAAGGAACATTCAAATTACCTCAGAGGTTAGTCTGGATGGTTGTGGTTTTTCTACACCTGGATCTTTTTTAAAGTTTTATATTTTATTTCTATTTTTATCCACCTATATATGTAAATTTGTGGAGTGTATCCTGCATTTTTATCACCCATTTTTCCCCATTTTGTTTGGGGTTTTGTACAATAAAACTCTTTTTCTTTAACACACAAATGTCGGACATTATCTTCTTGGAATATATGAAATAACAATTCAAGACGGATTATCTGGATAAAGATCTATCAGGCAAAAGATACCTTGATGTGTTTAACAACAGAAACAACATTGTGAGTTGGGGTACGCAAATCATAAGCATGATTTAGAAAATTCTTAAAGATGCCTTGATGTGCTTCTATTTTCCCGATTTTTAGTAAGTCGGGTACGTTCACATCACCACTGTCTAGTGGCAATATTTAATTGGGAATGAAAAATACATACGGCTACAGTTGGGAAATTAATTCATGGTATTTATGACCGACTGTACTACACATTTGTATTCCCCCCCCCCCCTTTTTTTCTATGCATGAATTCTGAGGACAAGGCCTAAGTTATCTGAAGTGGTGCAGGGGAACATACAAAAGAAACCTAGATATGCTTCACAACTTCCAGTGACATTGTGAGTTGGGTACGCTGATTTCTTACGGCTAAAAGATACCTTTATGAGCTTGATTCATCCTTTGTTTATAGTGAGTGTGGTACGCACCATCTTGTTCATATACTAAATTACGGCGGATACGCCCGGTAGAATTGAACATCATTAAGTAGAAATTATGTTTACATAAAATGACTTTATGAAACTGTGTTACACTATATATCTTTCTTTTGTTTGAATATTCCCTTTACATATTCCATCACCTTGAGTGGAAAACAAGCATAGAGTGGAACAAGAGAGAGAAATACGAAGACATCTAGTGAAAAGGAATGCATTTTTCCATATAAGAACTTTATGTTTAGTATTCTAAGCGCCTGAGGTTGTATATCCCCCATTTGTATTATATATTGTGTATTTTCTTGGATGTTTGGTGACATTCTGGGGTGGTAAATTATCTGGGGCAGCTTCTAACAGCGCCGGTGTAGTTGAATTTTCCATTTTTTCCTAATTCAGGGAACTAGCCAGGAGCATCAAAAAAAACAGGTTGTATATGCTGATATGGAAAAGTCTTATAAAAGTTTACAACTCATAAAAGCTGCCCCCATATATCAGACGTTAAAAGGTAACCAAAAAGGTAAAAATGTGCTCAGCATAAAAATGTAATTCATAAAGTGGATGACAAGGTAAAAACTGACCAAGATAATTATGTTAAACATAAAATACAGGTAAGTTTCAATTTTACTGTATCAAAACCCTCTTAGCGAACACCAAAAGGTTTGCATCACACATTAAAAATTCCCGTCCAGTGCGGTGAGCATTGGCGCCAAGCCCATCCCTGTGAACATACCCTTTACCTGCGTTTTGCGTCAACCGAACCCTCACTAGATATTGTGAATTTGGACCTTTTAATTTGTGTATTAGAGTGCCAAGTATATTGGCAGAGAGAGGAATGATATAATAAGAATTTACTTACCGATAATTCTATTTCTCGTAGTCCGTAGTGGATGCTGGGAACTCCGTAAGGACCATGGGGAATAGCGGCTCCGCAGGAGACAGGGCACATCTAAAGAAAGATTTAGGATCACCTGGTGTGCACTGGCTCCTCCCCCTATGACCCTCCTCCAAGCCTCAGTTAGGATACTGTGCCCGGACGAGCGTACACAATAAGGAAGGATTTTGAATCCCGGGTAAGACTCATACCAGCCACACCAATCACACTGTACAACTTGTGATCTGAACCCAGTTAACAGCATGATAATACAGAAGCCTCTATAAAAGATGGCTCACTACAACAATAACCCAAATTTTTTGGTAACAATAATTATGTACCAGTATTGCAGACAATCCGCACTTGGGATGGGCGCCCAGCATCCACTACGGACTACGAGAAATAGAATTATCGGTAAGTAAATTCTTATTTTCTCTGACGTCCTAGTGGATGCTGGGAACTCCGTAAGGACCATGGGGATTATACCAAAGCTCCCAAACGGGCGGGAGAGTGCGGATGACTCTGCAGCACCGAATGAGAGAACTCCAGGTCCTCCTCAGCCAGGGTAACAAATTTGTAGAAGTTTACAAACGTATTTGCTCCTGACCAAGTAACTGCTCGGCAAAGTTGTAAAGCCGAGACCCCTCGGGCAGCTGCCCAAGATGAGCCCACCTTCCTTGTGGAGTGGGCATTTTAAGATTTTTGGCTGTGGCAGGCCTGCAACAGAATGTGCAAGCTGAATTGTACTACAAATCCAACGAGCAATCGTCTGCTTAGAAGCAGGAGCACCCAGTTTGTTGGGTGCATACAGGATAAACAGCGAGTCAGATTTTCTGACTCCAGCCGTCCTGGAAACATATATTTTCAGGGCCCTGACCACGTCAAGCAACTTGGAATCCTCCAAGTCCTTAGTAGCCGCAGGTACCACAATAGGTTGCTTCATGTGAAATGCAGAAACCACCTTAGGTAGAAATTGAGGACAAGTCCTCAATTCTGCCCTGTCAGAATGAATTATTAAATAAGGGCTTTTATATGATAAAGCCGCCAGTTCTGACACACGCCTGGCTGAAGCCAGGGCTAACAGCATCGTCACCTTCCATGTGAGATATTTTAAGTCCACAGTGGTGAGTGGTTCAAACCAATGTGACTTTAGGAAACTCAACACAACATTGAGATCCCAAGGTGCCACTGGAGGCACAAAAGGAGGCTGTATATGCAGTACCCCTTTTACAAATGTCTGAACTTCAGGCACTGAAGCCAGTTCCTTTTGGAAGAAAATCGACAGGGCCGAAATTTGAACCTTAATGGACCCTAATTTTAGGCCCATAGACAGTCCTGTTTGCAGGAAATGGAGGAAACGACCCAGTTGAAATTCCTCTGTAGGGCCTTCTTGGCCTCCCACCACGCAACATATTTTCACCAATGCGGTGATAATGTTTTGCGGTTACGTCCTTCCTGGCCTTGACCAGGGTAGGGATGACTTCATCTGGAATGCCTTTTTCCTTCAGGATCCGGCGTTCAACCGCCAAGCCGTCAAACGCAGCCGCGGTAAGTCTTGGAACAGACAAGGCCCCTGCTGGAGCAGGTCCTTTCTTAGAGGTAGAGGCCACGGTTCGTCCGTGAGCATCTCTTGAAGTTCCGGATACCAAGTCCTTCTTGGCCAATCCGGAACCACGAGTATAGTTCTTACTCCTCTCCTTCTTATGATTCTCAGTACTTTTGGTATGAGAGGCAGAGGAGGGAACACATACACTGACTGGTACACCCACGGTGTTACCAGAGCGTCCACCGCTATTGCCTGAGGGTCCCCTGACCTGGCGCAATATCTGTCTAGTTTTTTATTTAGACGGGACGCCATTATGTCCACCTTTGGTTTTTCCCAACGGTTTACAATCAGGTGGAAGACTTCTGGGTGAAGTCCCCACTCTCCCGGGTGAAGGTCGTGTCTGCTGAGGAAGTCTGCTTCCCAGTTGTCCACTCCCGGAATGAACACTGCTGACAGTGCTATCACATGATTCTCCGCCCAGCGAAGAATCCTTGCAGCTTCTGCCATTGCCCCCCTGCTTCCCGTGCCGCCCTGTCTGTTTACGTGGGCGACTGACGTGATGTTGTCCGATTGGATCAATACCGCCTGACCCTGAAGCAGGGGTTTCGCTTGACTTAGGGCATTGTAAATGGCCCTTAGTTCCAGAATGTTTATATGAAGAGATGTCTCCAGGCTTGACCATAAGCCCTGGAAATTCCTTCCCTGTGTGACTGCTCCCCAGCCTCGCAGGCTGGCATCCGTGGCCACCAGGACCCAGTCCCGAATGCCGAATCTGCGGCCCTCTAGAAGATGAGCACTCTGCAACCACCACAGGAGGGATACCCTTGTCCCCGGTGACAGGGTTATCTGCTGAAGCATCTGAAGATGCGACCCGGACCATTTGTCCAGTAGGTTCCACTGGAAAGTCTTGCGTGGAATCTGCCGAATGGGATTGCTTCGTAGGAAGCCACCATTTTTACCCAGAACCCTTGTGCATTGATGCACTGAGACTTGGTTCGGTTTTAGGAGGTTCCTGACTAGCTCGGATAACTCCCTGGCTTTCTCCTCCGGGAGAAACACCTTCTTTCTGGACTGTGTCCAGGATCATCCCTAGGAACAGAAGACAAGTCGTCGGAACCAGCTGCGATTTTGGAATATTGAGAATCCAATCGTGCTGCCGCAACACTACCTGATATAGTGCTACACCGATCTCCAACTGTTCCCTGGATCTTACCCTTATCAGGGAATCGTCCAAGTAACGGATAACTAAAATTCCCTTCCTTCGAAGGAATATCATCATTACGGTCATTACTTCAGTAAAGACCCGGGGTGCCGTGGACCATCCATACGGCAGCGTCCGAACTGATAGTGACAGTTCTGTACCATAACCTGAAATACCCTTGGTGAGAAGGGTAAATTTTGACATGAAGGTAAGCATCCTTGATGTCCCGAGACATCATGTAGTCCCCTTCTTCCAGGTTTGCAATCACTGCTCTGAGTGACTCAATTTTGAATTTGAACCTCTGTATGCAAGTGTTCAAAGATTTTAGATTTTAGATTTTAAAATCGGTCTCACCGAGCCGTCTGGCTTCGGTACCACAATAGTGTGGAATAATACCCCGTTCCCTGTTGCAGGAGGGGTACCTTGATTATCACCTGCTGGGAATACAGCTTGTGAATGGTTTCCAAAACTGCCTCCCTGTCAGCGGGAGACGTCGGTAAAACAGACCTTTGGAAACGGCGAGGGGGATACGTCTCGAATTCCAATTTGTACCCCTGAAATATTACCAGAAGGATCCAGGGGTCTACTTGCGAGTGAGCCCACTGCGCACTGAAATTCATTAAGAACGGGACCCCACCGTGCCTGAACTTGTAAAGCCCTAGCGTCATACTGAGGGCTTGGCAGAGGCGGAAAAGAGTTTCTGTTCCTTGGAACTGGCTGATCTCTGCAGCCATTTTCCTCTCCCTCTGTCACGAGCAGAAAAGAGGAACCCTTTTGTCCGCTTGCCAACCAGGCCTGCGCCTGATAATACGGCGTCTTATTTTGAGAGGCGACCTGGGGTACATCCCCTCTTTTAAGGCAATACTTCCAAATGCCGTTTGGAATCCGCATCACCTGACCACTTTACTGGTATAATTGGACAACGCACTTATACTTGATGCCAGTCGGCAAATATTCCGCTGTGCATCATGCATATATAGAAATGCATCTTTTAATTGCTCTATAGGCAATAATATACGGTCCTTATCTAGGATATCATATTTCCAGTCAGGGAATCCGACCACGCCAACCCAGCACTGCACATCCAGGCTGAGGCAATTGCTGGTCGCAGTATAACACCAGTATGTGTGTAAATACATTTTAGGATACCCTCCTGCTTTCTATCAGCAGGATCCTTAAGGGCGGCCATCTCAAGAGAGGGTAGAGCCCTTGTTCTTACAAGCGTGTGAGCGCCTTATCCCCCCTAGGGGGTGTTTCCCAACGCACCCTAACCTCTGGCGGGAAAAGGTATACTGCCAATAACTTTTTAGAAATTATCAAATGTTATCGGGGGGAAACCCACGCATTTTATTTCTCAGATTCCGGAAAACTACAGGAAGTTTTTCCTCACCAACATAATACCCCTTTTTTTTTTGGTGGTATTCATATTATCAGAAAAGTGTAAACTTTTTTCATTGCCTCAATAATGCAATGTGTGGCCCTATTTGGAAATCACGGTTGTCTCTTCACCGTCGACACAGGAGTCAGTATCCGTGTCGGCGTCTGTATCTGAGGTAACGGGCGCTTTAGAGCCCCTATATGAGACGTCTGGACATGCACAAGCTGAGTAGCCGGCTGTCTCATGTCAACCACTGTCTTTTATACAAAGCTGACACTGTCACGCAATTTCCACAGTACATCCACTCAGGTGTCGACCCCCCAGGGGGTGACAACACTATTACAGACACTCTACTCCGTCTCCTCATCATTTTTCTCCTCATACATGTCGACACAAACGTACCGACACACAGCACACACACAGGGAATGCTCTGATAGAGGACAGGACCCCACTAGCCCTTTGGGGAGACAGAGGGAGAGTTTGCCAGCACACACCAGAGCGCTATATATATACAGGGATAACCTTATATAAGTGTTTTTCCCTTTATAGCTGCTGTATTGTTTATACTGCGCCTAATTTGTGCCCCCCTCTCTTTTTTAACCCCTTTCTGTAGTGTAGTGACTGCAGGGGAGAGCCAGGGAGCTTCCCTCCAACTGAGCTGTGAGGGAAAATGGCGCCAGTGTGCTGAGGAGATAGGCTCCGCCCCTTTCTCGGCATCCTTATCATCCGTTTTCTTGTATGTTTTGGCAGGGGTTAAATGCATCCATATAGCCCAGGAGTTATATGTGATGCATTTATTTTAGCCATAAAAGGTTTTCTAACGATTTATTGCGTCTCAGGGCGCTGCCCCCCCAGCGCCCTGCACCCTCAGTGACCGGAGTGTGAAGTGTGCTGAGAGCAATGGCGCACAGCTGCGGTGCTGTGCGCCTACCTTTATCTGAAGACAGGAAAGTCTTCTGCCGCCGATTTTTCCGGACCTCTTCGCTCTTCTGGCTCTGTAAGGGGGCCGGCGGCGCGGCTCCGGTGACCCATCCAGGCTGAACCTGTGATCGTCCCTCTGGAGCTAATGTCCAGTAGCCTAAGAAGCCCAATCCACTCTGCACGCAGGTGAGTTCGCTTCTTCTCCCCTTAGTCCCTCGATGCAGTGAGCCTGTTGCCAGCAGGTCTCACTGAAAATAATAAACCTAAACTAAAACTTTCACAAAGAGCTCAGGAGAGCCCCTAGTGTGCACCCTTCTCGTCGGGCACAGAAAATCTAACTGAGGCTTGGAGGAGGGTCATAGGGGGAGGAGCCAGTGCACACCAGGTGATCCTAAAGCTTTCTTTAGATGTGCCCTGTCTCCTGCGGAGCCGCTATTCCCCATGGTCCTTACGGAGTTCCCAGCATCCACTAGGACGTCAGAGAAAGATAAGTGAATACAAAATGGAAGCTGGATGTCAGTTTGTCTGTTGTTTAAAAAATAAACTGTTGCTTTAAGTGTGCTTTTTACAGGTATATGTTTGCAGAAAATTTGATTTTCTAGTCAAAACAAGCAGTAAGGCCAGCTGCACAGTGTATCATGAGACTGTGGTTAGCTAGTGTTTTGCAGAATAAGAAATTGCATTTTGCAAAAGAAAAATAATCACAAGTAGGTAAAAGGTAAAATGTATTTTGATATTGAACAGTAATAATCACAAGATGTTGAGCTAATTAATAGGAAATCCCCCATAAGGGGAGTATATCAATTAATAATATATTCTAATAAATAAATTGTAATTGGCCTATGTATATAATTGACCCGTTAATTTGACTGGACTATGTAATGTTGTAATAAAAGTGTATAAGATAAAATCAATGCCTCAATGTTCAGTTCATGTTATTCTTTTATCGTGAGCCCATGTGAACTTCACCTGAAATAAATCTGCCAAAGAAACTTCATTGTTCTACACTTATTTTAAACGGCAATATCATGCGCGATAACAGGGATCATTTTAGAAAGGAGATTGGACGTGATATATCATTGGAATAGCGCCCTAAGAGTTTTCTATACTGTCCTGTCTTAGTTGCCACTTTTTCGGGGTTCAGGATGACTTCCACTGTTTCATGCACTTCTCTCATGTTCTACTTTGTAGAAAAATCACAGTATAAGAGAGGGGTCCATGTGCAGTCTACTGTGCATGTACAGGTCTACTGAAACATTGTGTCCATGCCTTGTTCCTGTTAACTTATCTACTGCTTATGCGCAAATCTCCGTGAAAATGGCTGCCACACCGTTTTTCCAGTGAATTGTGCCGCTGCTGCAGCGTCAATGCGGGACTGCAGAGAGGTAAACATTAAACATGTGTATTGGGTGTACAGCCATTGTGCACCACAAACCCTGTACCCATTATAGATACGCCAATGATCCTTAGCATGCCAGGATCTCTGTGTTGATATTGTTTGAAATGTGCAAGCAAATAGAGTGTACAAACACTGACTTCCAGATGGCTGAGATACATATGTACTGAAAGTGACCATGTGTCTCTTGTCTAACTTTGCCAAAAACTGATATGCTCACCACAGCAGTATTTAGCATTCTGGTGTCAGACTTTCTCCCACTCGAGTCATTTATAAAATCTGAAACCAGCAGCTGCCTCATCAGAAATCTAAATCCAGGCATGCAGTGTTTTCTCAGTATAGGAGTCTACAGCATTAGATTTATATCACCACTTGTCAAATGATATTAAATAACAACCACATTTGAAAATATATTATTTTGCTGTTATAAATCTATTATTAGTTTGTACATTTCAAAACAGCTCTACTTTAATGACAATATTAAATTTTCATTTAAAGCATCATCTACATGTCTATATTCTATTTATGAACTATTAAACATTTTATTGTCAATTATCTAAATTTGCTAATTGAAAACTACTGTATACAGTATAAATGCATTCTTACTACAAGATTATAGTTACATTTCGGACACTATATATGTATATATATATATATATATATATATATATAACATTTTCATCATAACCAACTACCTCCCTTGCTTACTGAATTATAATCTCATAGCTTGTCATATAATTACTATTTTAGTGGACAAGCAATATATCGTTTTGTCTGTTTCTTGCATAAAACAACGAAACAGTACAGTTGAATTATGCTGTGTCTCATAAGTTACAGGTAGTGTCACAGTTATCTCACATCAACCTGGTCATGAAGTGCCACTGTGTGAAGAATTATACCTGAAGTCTATAAATGATACAGCTAGCCACTGATTTTCACTTTGATGTCATCTACTCTCCATTTATTATACAAATAAGTTGAAGTTCATCACGCTATTTTAAACCACCTTTCATTTCAGAAATTAAATGAAAAGATAATTTTGTCTTCATATTCACACATTTGGCTGTCATCATTATCATACCTCAAAGCCATTCCCTCTTTTGGCAGGATAGTCCTGATATTTGAGGATTGTTGTTTGTCCCAATTTGTGGGGGGTTGGTAGATGTTGCACCACTACATACTGTAGAGGCAGGTGTCTCCACAGTGTGCAGCATAAAATGACATTTTTTTTGGGGGGGGGAAAATAAGATTTTACTTACCGGTAAATCTATTTCTCGTAGTCCGTAGAGGATGCTGGGACTCCGTAAGGACCATGGGAATAGACGGGCTCCGCAGGAGATAGTGCACTTTAAGAAAGCTTTGGACTTTGGGTGTGCACTGGCTCCTCCCTCTATGCCCCTCCTCCAGACCTCAGTTAGGGAAACTGTGCCGAGAGGAGATGAACAGTACGAGGAAGGATTTTTGAAAATCTAAGGGCGAAATCCATACCAGCCACACCAATCACACCGTATAACTTGTGATACACTACCCAGTCAACAGTAGGGAACAACAACATAGCCTCGGTTAAACCGATAAACTATAACATAACCCTTATGTAAGCAACAACTATATACAAGTCTTGCAGAAGAAGTCCGCACTTGGGACGGGAGCCCAGCATCCTCTACGGACTACGAGAAATAGATTTACCGGTAAGTAAAATCTTATTTTCTCTAACGTCCTTGAGGATGCTGGGACTCCGTAAGGACCATGGGGATTATACCAAAGCTCCCAAACGGGCAGGAGAGTGCGGATGACTCTGCAGCACCGATTGAGCAAACATGAGGTCCTCCTCAGCCAGGGTATCAAACTTGTAGAACTTTGCAAAGGTGTTTGAACCCGACCAAGTAGCAGCTCGGCACAATTGCAATGCCGAGACCCCTCGGGCAGCCGCCCAAGAAGAGCCCACTTTCCTAGTGGAATGGGCCTTAACCGATTTAGGCAATGGCAAACCTGCCGTAGAATGCGCCTGCTGAATCGTATTACAGATCCAGCGAGCTTTGAAGCAGGAGCGCCAACCTTGTTGGCCGCATACAGAACAAACAGAGCTTCAGTCTTCCTGATTCTAGCCGTTCTGGTCACATAAATCTTCAAAGCCCTGACCACATCCAGGGACTCGGAATCCTCCAAGTCCCGTATAGCCACAGGCACAACAATAGGTTGGTTCACATGAAAAGATGAGACCACTTTTGGCAGAAAGTGAGGACGAGTCCTCAACTCTGCCCTATCCACGTGAAAAACCAAGTATGGGCTTTTATGTGATAAAGCCGCCAATTCTGAAACACGTCTTGCCGAAGCCAATGCCAACAACATGACCACTTTCCCCGTGAGGTATTTCAACTCCACAGATTTGAGTGGTTCAAGCCAAGGTGACTTGAGGAAACGTAACACCACGTTAAGATCCCAAGGCGCCACCGGAGGCACAAAGGGAGGCTGAATATGCAGCACACCCTTCACAAAAGTCTGTACAGGAAGAGAGGCTAATTCTCTTTGAAAGAAAATGGATAAGGCCGAAATTTGGACCTTTATGGACCCTAATTTTAGGTCCAAAGTACTCCTGTTTGAAGGAGGTGAAGTAGACGGCCCAAATGGAACTCCTCCGTAGGAGCAGCTCTGGCCTCACACCAAGAAACATATTTTCGCCATATACGGTGATAATGTTTTAACGTCACGTCTTTCCTAGCCTTGATCAGGGTAGGAATGACCTCCACCGGAATCCCTTTTTCCGCTAGGATCCGGCGTTCAACCGCCATGCCATCAAACACAGCCGCGGTAAGTCTTGGAACAGATAGGGCCCCTGCCGCAGCAGGTCCTGCCTTAGAGGAAGAGGCCACGGATGTTCTGTGAGCAACTCTTGCAGCTCCGGATACCAAGTCCTCCGTGGCCAATCTGGAACAATGAGGATTGTTCTCACCCTGCTTATTCTTATTATTCTCAACACTTTGGGTATGAGAGGAAGAGGAGGAAACACAGAGACCGATTTGAACACCCAAGGTGTCACCAGAGCGTCTACCGCTACCGTCTGAGGGTCCCTTGACCTGGCGCAATACCGCTTTAGCTTTTTGTTGAGATGGGATGCCATCATGTCTATTTGAGGCAGTCCCCACCGACCCGTGATCTGTGCAAAGACTTCTTGATGAAGTCCCCACTCTCCCGGATGCAGGTCGTGCCTGCTGAGGAAGTCCGCCTCCCAGTTGTCCACCCCCGGGATGAACACTGCTGATAGCGCGCTTACATGGCCTTCCGCCCAGCGTAGAATCCTGGTCGCTTCTGCCATGGCCACTCTGCTCCTCGTTCCGCCTTGGCAGTTTATATGAGCCACTGCCGTGACATTGTCTGACTGAATCAGAACCGGTTTTTCCAGAAGCAATTCCTCCGCTTGACACAGGGCGTTGTATATGGCCCTCAACTCCAGGACGTTGATGTGGAGACAAGTCTCTAGATTTGACCAGAGACCTTGGAAATTTCTTCCCAGTGTGACTGCTCCCCAGCCTCGGAGGCTTGCGTCCGTGGTCACCAGGACCCAGTCATGAATGCCAAACCTGCGACCCTCTAGTAGGTGAGCACTGTGCAGCCACCACAGGAGAGATACCCTGGTCCTGGGAGACAGGGTGTCCTCGCATGGAACCTGCCGAAAGGGATGGCCTCGTATGAAGCCACCATCTTCCCCAGGACCCGCGTGCAATGATGCACCGAAACCTGTTTTGGTTTTAATAGGTTCCTGACCAGGGCTCTGAGCTCCTGAACCTTTTCGACCGGAAGAAAAACCTTTTTCTGGTCTGTGTCTAGAATCAGGCCCAAAAAAGTTAGACGCGTTGTAGGGACTAGCTGGGACTTCGGTATATTGAGAATCCAGCTGTGTAACTGCAACGTCTTCATGGACAGAGACACGCTGTCCAGCAACTTCTCCCGAGATCTCGCCTTTATGAGGAGATCGTCCAAGTATGGGATAATTGTGACCCCCTCCCTGCGCAGGAGCACCATCATTTCCGCCATTACCTTGGTAAAAATTCTCGGGGCCGTGGACAGCCCAAAACGGCAACGTCTGAAATTGGTAGTGACAGTCCTGCACTGCAAATCTCAGGAAAGTCTGATGAGGGGGGAATACCGAAACATGAAGGTAAGCATCCTTTATGTCCAGGGACACCATCCAATCCCCCCCCCTCCAGGCTGGCGATGACCGCCCTGAGTGATTCCATTTTGAACTTGAACCTCTTCAAGTACAGGTTCAGGGATTTTAGGTTTAAAATGGGTCTGACCGAACCGTCCGGTTTAGGGACCACAAACAGGGTTGAGTAATATCCCTCTCCTTGCAGGAGATGAGGAACTGTGACAATCACCTGTTGAATATACAATTTTTGGATTGCTGCCAACACTAGCTCCCTCTCTGATGGGGAAGCCGGCAGAGCCGATTTGAAAAACCGGCGAGGAGGCAAGTCTTCGAATTCCAGCCTGTATCCTTGAGAAACAATCTCTAATGCCCAGGGATCCACCTGCGAGTGAACCCAGACATGGCTGAAAAACCGAAGACGAGCCCCCACTAGATCTGCCTCCCCCCGGGAAGCCCCAGCGTCATGCGGTGGACTTTGCAGACGCTGGGGAGGACTTCTGCTCTTGGGAACTAGCTGTGTGCAGCTTCTTTCCCCTGCCTTTCCCTCTGGCAACAAAGGACGATCCCCGTACCTTTTTATTTTTATTGGAACGAAAGGACTGCATTTGATAATGAGGTGCCTTTTTTTTGTATGCTGCGGGGGGACATAAGGTAAGAAATTCGACTTACCAGCCGTAGCAGTAGAGACAAGGTCCGAGAGGCCGTCTCCAAACAACTCCTCCCCTTTGTAAGGCAAGGACTCCATATGCCGCTTTGAATCGGCGTCTCCCGTCCACTGTCGGGTCCACAAGAGCCGCCTAGCAGAAATAGACATAGCATTTATTCTGGAGCTTAATAAACAAATGTCTCTCTGAGCATCTCTCATATACAAGGCAGCATCTCTGATATGCTCTATGGTCATTTGAATGGCATCCCTATCTAAGGTGTCAATCTCCGTAGATAAGGAATCTGCCCATGCCACAACCGCACTACAAACCCAGGCCGACGCCATAGCCGGTCTAACAATAGTACCTGAATGAGTGTAAATGTGCTTCATGGTAATTTCCTGCCTGCGATCAGCAGGATCCTTGAGGGAAGCCGTATCCTGAGAAGGCAGTGCCACCTTTTTGGACAAGCGTGTCAGCGCCTTGTCTACTTTAGGCGAAGATTCCCATCGTATCCTATCCGTTTGAGGAAAAGGATACGCCATAAGAATCCTTTTGGGAACTTGTGGTCTCCTATCCGGAGATTCCCAAGCCTTTTCGCACAATTCACTCAGTTCAAATGAGGACGGAAAGGTGACTTCAGGCTTTTTCCCTTTATACATGTGTACCCTTGTGCCAGGGACAGGGGGTTCCTCAGTAATATGCAAAACCTCTTTAATGGCAATAATCATGTACCGAATACCTTTTGCCACCCTCGGCTGTAATTTTGCATCTTCATAGTCGACACTAGAGTCAGTATTCGTGTCGGTATCTGTGTCATCGATCTGGGATATGGTGCGCTTCTGAGACCCCGAAGGGCCTGGCGCCACAGGGACAGGCATGTACTGGCTACCTGACTGATCCCTAGCTTCAGCCTTGTCTAACCTTTTATGCAATAGATTGACATTTGCATTCAAGACATTCAGCATAGCCACTCATTCCGGTGTCGGTGTTGCCGACGGCGACATGACATTCAAGCACTCCCCCTCCACATTAAGCGAGCCTTCCTCGTCAAACATGTCGACACATGCGTACCGACACACTTCACACACACACAGGGAACCTCTTTTCTGAAGACAGTATCCCCTTCAAGGCCCTTTGGAGAGACAGAGAGAGAGTATGCCAGCACACACCCCAGCGCAATGACCCTGGAGACCAACACAAAATGTGTTTTTCCCCCAGCCGCGCTGTATAATATGTTATCCGACAATTACGTGCCCCCCCCCCCTCTCTTTTAAACACCCCTTCACCGTGTGTAAGCAGGGGAGAGTCCGGGGAGCTTCCTCTCAGCGGTGCTGTGGAGAGAAAATGGCGCTGGTAAGTGCCCCTTCGGCGGCGGACTTCTGTGGACGCCCAGTAAGAACCTGTGTTCACCCCCTCTGGAGCTAATGGTGTCCAGTAGCCGAGGAAACAGAGCCTATCTTAGACAAGAAGGTCTGCTCCTCTCTCCTCAGTCCCTCGATGCAGGGAGCCTGTTGCCAGCAGTGCTCCCTGTAAAAAAGTAGAAAAAAATCCAAACAAAAATGCTTCTAGGCAGAGAACTCAGGAGAGCTCTCTGCAGTGCACCCATCTTGCTCTGGGCACAGTGTAAAACTGAGGTCTGGAGGAGGGGCATAGAGGGAGGAGCCAATGCACACCCAGAGTCCAAAGCTTTCTTAAAGTGCCCTATCTCCTGCGGAGCCCGTCTATTCACATGGTCCTTACGGAGTCCCAGCATCCTCAAGGACGTTAGAGAAACATAGGAGCAGATGTATTAACAACTTAACTGACAATTTTTTTCTCCAAAAACTGCTCAGAAATTGTCGGGGGGTTTTATGAGTAAATTAGGTGAAGAATATGAATTTAACCGTATGCAAAATGATTTTAGTTACAAAAAAAAGAGAAAAAAATAATTGTCATTTTTTTTTTATATTTTAAAAAAATCGGAACATCGTTTAGAAACAACGCGACCATCAGAAACATTGCGACCATTGCGGGTTTCATTTACAAAGCCGGGACAGCCTCCAGGTACACAGGGGGAGCTTGGGGGGGGTGTTAAATTACACTTCCCCAGCGGCAGCTATTGTCTGCAGCCGCTGGAGAGGGGGGGGGGGGGGGGTCCTGCCGTGCTGATTGATCAGCAGTGATCGGCAGCACGGCAATCAGTAGGGGAGAGTGCAGGGAGGCAGAGGGACCTTCCAGTCCCTCTGACAGCAGCAGCGGAGGGAAGTTTCCCTTCCCTGCAGCTGCTAACACTGTTTATCTGACTGGTCGCATCCTGTGCCACCAGATCAGATAAAGCACTTGCAGGCATGGTCGCATCTGATGCGACCATGCCAGCCAAGTGGTTAAGCCTGAAGTGATAAAGCAGTGATAAATGGAAGGGGTAAAGCACCAGCCAATCATTACAGTTTGGAAAAATGACAGTTAGGAACTGATTGGCTGGTGCGTTATCACCTTCCACTTATCACTTCGTTATCACTGCTTTATTACTTCCCCAGGCTTAATACATCTGCCCCATAGTCTGGTACAGTCATGTCCTTTCCCCGCTTTGGAGACGCCCAAATGTTGGTATGTATGCATTACATAGTATTACGTTTACTTCTTGGTTTTAAAAACTACTTAGAACCAGCCACATGGTAGTAAATACTCCACCCCTTAAAAAGTAGATACAAAATTAGCAATGAAGACTGCCCTGAAAGTTTTGTGACAACTTGACAAAAAAGAAATAAAATTCATATAAAATGCTCCCTAACATAATCAATATATAACATTCTATATAATGTACAGTACAGTATATAAAATTTCAGTCTGCTGCTACTGTGCAGTGATAGTAACTCATGTCTGACGTTAAGCATTACAATGTGGTATGGAAAGTCCTCATTACAGGATCTCTGTTGGTTTTAAATATAAAGTTCCATGGATTTCATCAAAAACACTGACTTCCTCAGGAGATATGGTGTATACCAGCGGTGGCCAACCTGTGGCTCTTGAGCCGCATGTGGCTCTTTCTTTATTCAAATGTGGCTCCCAACACTCTAAATCATGTGACCACAACAGTTACAAAAACTGCTGCACTCCAGCCAGACACTCAGCAGCACTACATGGACTGAAAACTGAAGGAGTCAGATACTAGAGGTGAGACACCCACAAGCAAACAGAGGACACATTAGGGACTTCTGCAATGGCACGAGTTGATGGGGGGCTGTAGTGATACATGGGGGTGGGCTAGAGTGACACATGGCAGAGATGGCTGGAGTGACATGGGAGGGTGCTGGAAGTAGTGACACATGGAAGATATGGCTGGAGTGACATAGGAGGGTGGTAGCAGGAATGACACATGGGAGAGCTGGCTGGAGTGACAGGAGGGTGGTAGCAGCAGGAGTGACACATGGGGGAGCTGGCTGGAGTGACAGGAGGGTGCTGGAAGTAGTGACACATGGGAGCTGGCTGGAGTGACATAGGAGGGTGGTAGCAGGAGTGACACATGGGGGAGCTGGCTGGAGTGACAGGAGGGTGCTGGAAGTAGTGACACATGGGAGCTGGCTGGAGTGACATAGGAGGGTGGTAGCAGGAGTGAGGGTGGAGGGTGCTGGAAGTAGTGACACATGGGAGAGATGGCTGGAGTGACATGGGGGAGCTGGCTGGAGTGACATAGAGTGCTAGCAGGAGTGACACATGGAAGAGCTGGCTAGAGTGACAGAAGGGTGTTGGCTGGAGTGACACATGGGGGAGCTGGCTGGAGTGACACAGCAGGGTCTTGGCAGTAGTGACACATGGGAGAGCTGGCTGGAGTGACATAGGAGGGTGCTAGCAGGAGTGACACATGGAAGAGCTGGCTGGAGATACAGGAGGGTGTTGGATGGAGTGACACATGGGAGAGCTCGCAGGAGTGACACGGGGGAGCTGGCTGGAGTGACATAGGAGGGTGCTAGCAGGAGTGACACATGGGTGTTAGGAATGTCTGTGTGTTTGTGTCATACTTGCCTACCTGACCCTCTCCATGAGGGAGAAAATGCTCTGTTCCTGGATTTTCCTGGTAATGTATAAATTGCCATCACCTGTGGTGAAACACCTTTCTTATCAATTAACTAACTCAGCACAGGTGATGGCAATCATACATTACCAGGAAAGTCCAGGAACAGAGCATTTTCTCCCTCATGGAGAGGGTCAGGTAGGCAAGTATGGTTTGTGTTGCCTTGCATTATCTCTCATTCCTGCCTCTAGGGGTCTCACTTGCTGCCTTAGGTCTGAATGGCAGTGGCACACTCTGTCCCTGCAGGTTGATTACCTGATTGTGAGCAGCTGTGGCCAACACCTTGTGCTGCTATTTAGCTCCAGCTCACCAGCATTCATGTGCAGATCATTGTGGTTCCATGTGGATTGTGACTAGGCTCTCTCCAGTCATTCTGTACTGCTTCTGCCATACCTGCATCTCTGAGACATTTCCTGGAGCCTGGTTTCACCTATGCCTTGTTACGAAACTTCTTGCCCTGCTGGAGCAATATCTGCATTCCTGAATTATTATTTGCAGTCTGTTTCCACCCCAGCCTGGTTACTTCATTTTGGTATGTTATATTCCCTCTGCTTTGTTTAAACCTGGATTTCTTCATGTTCATTATCACCTCTGCAATTAATCTGGACTGTATCTAAATTCAAGCATAATCATACTCCCTGTTAAATATCAAGCCATTACTATTATCTGGGAATATTGCATTCTGTTCCATGTTTATCAAGGATCCATTCTCTGTATGCTGATATCTTACTGGTTCTTTCACTGCAATAAACCTTGTTTAATTTTCACCTGGCTTCAGCTGACCTCATTTCAGGTTCTTCCTGCATGTGCACACACAGAAGCTTAGTATGGGGGAACAATGGGGGAACCGGCTGGAGTGACACAGCAGGGTCTTTGCAGTAGTGACACATGGGAGAGCTGGCTGGATTGACACGGGGGAGCTGGCTGGAGTGACATAGGAGGGTGCTAGCAGGAGTGACACATGGAAGAGCTGGCTGGAGTGACAGGAGGGTATTGGCTGAAGTGACACATGGGGGAGCTGAAGTTTATTATGTGAATCTGGCCTTTTCAATTATTTTTTGCGAAAGTGGCTTTTTCAATGGATCTGGCTTTAAAAAAAAATTATTTTATGTTGTCTGGCTTTTTCAATGTATTTTATACCAGGAGTGTGGTCTAGCAGGCACAAGGCCACATTCCATTTTTGCATGCGCGCCATCGGCTCGATGCCGGCTCTTTGACGTACCTAACAAGGTTTTTTGGCACTTTGTCACTGACTGGTTGGCCACCCCTGGTGTATACAATTTCTTGCCCCATGTTTTGCTATTAAAACCATTTTACATTTCTGGCTTTTACAAGTTGATGCTTAGTAAACAAACCCCTGTGACACCAAGGGGGGAATTGAAATGATATATCACGCCCAATTTCCTTTCTAAAGTGATCCCCGTTATCGCACAAATAGCACCCATAGTAATCAGGTTTAGCTGCGTAAAGGGTTGGGCACCCTCGCTACCATGGGGGTAGTGAGCTGAAATGATTATACCACGCCCGTCAGCAGAAACAGAACAGGTGTGAAAGAGGTTGAAAAGAATTGAATACCGCCCCAAATGTCTAACATGGAGGAGGAAGTAGCGTGATCATCTAGGATTCTTTTGCTGGATTACGAGTTTGCAACTTGCACAGTTTGACTGGCACTCGTAACCAAAAGTGCATTTTAAAGCTCCATGCCATGAAGGTCAAGAGTTAGTCCTACAGCAATATAATGACCCAAAACATAACTACAGGGGATGTAGTTATGTGGTCGGCAGTCAGGATACCTCCCCCTGCATCCCGAACACTGATAATGCAGACAGTCGGCATACTGACTGAAAGGGATTATTCCCACTCGTGGGTGTCCACAAGGGGCTTTGTTGTGCTTGCCTACCCCCGCCGGCATTCTGCGGCCAGGATCCCGGCCGCCGGTAACACATCCCCAACCCAACTACAGGGCCTGATTCAGAAATGGATGCAAATGCCTTCGCAGTAACAATCCCGTATGTAGCAGTTGTGCAAAGATTTGCAAATGTCGAAGCCATGTGGATTAGTATTGAGATCCCCACTGGCGGCATCTGAGATCAACAGCTTTTATATGAATACACAACCAACGGATGCACATCGGTCAATAATCAGTCTTCTGAGTAAGCATAAGGTCACGTAGCATGGCCGTCAGTAGTAAGATGCCAGATCTATTTTGGAATGGCCTCCACCCTGTTAGTGCACACAAACGCTCCCTGACTATCACTTTGAGAATATGTATACTGCAACCGTCGTAAGACCATCACAGCATATGAGCAGTGTGACTTAGATGCACGTAAGGTGGCAATAAACCGCTCCACTACGTCCAACATTGACATTACATCCATCTCTGCATCAGGCCCAGAGAGGATGACAATGAAACTGGCTAAGTGTTAATGCTTGTGGACCTATGTTTGCTAGTGGGACACACGTATGAATGTATGTAAACAAATGAAAAAACATTGGCATGCCTGTCACAATGCTTCTTCAGCTGCTGTAAGTGGCAGAAACAAGCAAACGCGGAATCAAATGATACGGTTGTGACTAATGAAAGCAGTGCTGTCTGCAGATTCAGCAATCATCCAGCAAAAATCCGTGAGTCCATGTTGCCATTCATCATTATGGTATATTTGCACCTACAGTAGCTGCAGCAGCTGAAAATATGTTTCCTTTTATGCATATGTCCGCTAATTGTCCGGTGTGCACAAGCCATAACTGTGTACCTGGTCTACCAGAAAATTACTCTTTCTACACCCGTTCCAGGCCCCAGTCATAGGGTTTGCTATGTGCAAATTGTGCTTGGGTCAGCGATCACTCTATTACGTGTGTTTGCTTTATGGGCATGTGCAGTGCTAAAACATGTAAAATACATTGCACTAATGGCATAATGATCACTCTGCATCAGGCCCAGATTATACATTGCATCATATACATTAAATATACACTGCAACATAATTTCTTATTCAAAGTAAACTTACACATATTAGTAAAATTATACTTCATGAAAATGACTTAGGTATTCATATTTGTAATCACCTCCTGACAGTACTAAGAACATGGTATTTTCAAATAGAAATTTACATGATAGGAACCTTTCAATGTTTGACTGCTCCAACTGACTTTACTCTATACATATTGCTATTGCAGTGACAATAACATTCAGGCACTGCGGAAGTTATGCATTGGACCCCTGAGTTTGACACCACTGAGCTTCTGTGACCAGGAAATAATTCTCACTCCACACTGTAAGGCTAGATCAGCCGTGGCCAACCTGTGGCTCTTGAGCTGCATGCGGCTCTTTCTTTATTCAAATGTGGCTCCTGACATGACCACAACAGTTGCGGAAACTGCTACACTCCAGCCATATAGGCAGCAGCACTATGAGGGCTGAGAACTGAGGGAGCCAGATACTAGAGGTGAGACACCCACTGGCAAACAGAGGACACATAAGGGACTGCTGCAATGAGGGTCCTGGCAGGAGTGACACAGGAGGGTCCTGGCAGGAATGACTCATGGGGGAACTGGATGGAGTCACATGGGAGTGTGCTAGCAGGAGTGACACTTGAAGGAGCTGGCTGGAGTGACATATGGGGGAAATGAAGTGTATTATGTGAATCTGGCTTAATCAATATTTTATGTGGATCTTTCTTCCTCAATTATTTTATGTAGAAGTGGCTTTTTAAAATGTATTTTATGTTGGATCTGGCTTTTTAAATGTATTTTATACCAGGGGAGTGGCCTAGCAGGCACAAGGAAACATCCCATTTTTGCATGCATGCCTTCGGCTCGATGCCGGCTCTTTGACGTACCTAATAAGATTTTTTGCTCTTTGCCTCTCACTGGTTGGCCACCCGTGGGCTAGATCATGACTGCACAGCAGCAGTAAACTGAAGTATTATCAACCTACAGTATCCACTCTAAACAAGAGTTTTATAGGTTTTTTTTTTGTCTACATATTGTGTGTATTCACAAATTTTTAATTCTCAGGTGTATCTTTATTTTTTTCCTTAAATTTAGATCTGATCCCCAACATGTGTCCTCATACTCTATTGCTGCAATTTTGCCAAACAGCCCTCCTCGGCACACCAGGTTCTGTGCAACTCTGCTAGTGGTGGGTGTCTTTTTTGCCTGAAAATGTGCTGCAACTAGGACGCACCAGGAGACTGTGCTGTTTCATTTGATATGCGACACTTGTACAGTATGTCTGTGTGCGACTGATTCTGAACATGTATACAAAGTGCTACGGTGCAGTGGCCACAGCTATTTTCCATGCCAAGGGTGTCATTCCAAGTTGATCGCACACTGCCGATTTTTGCAGCGCAGCGATCAGGTAAAAAAACGGCAAAACTGCGCATGCGTATGCACCGCAATGCGCACACGCGTCGTACGGGTACAAACAGCATTGTTGTTGTGCAATGCTTCTAGCGACGAATCCATTCGCACAGCCGATCGCAAGGAGATTGACAGGAAGAGGGCATTTGTGGGTGTCAACTTACCGTTTTCTGGGAGTGGTAGGGAAAACGCAGGCGTGTCCTGGGCGGGTATCTGACGTCAATTCCGGGACCTCCGTCGCTAGACTCATCGCACAGGATAAGTAACTGCAGGGCTGGTATTGTTTTGCACAAAATGTTTTTGTACCGCTCGGCTGCACAGGCGATCGCACACTTGCAAAGTGAAAATAAACTCCCCCGTGGGCGGCGACTATGCGTTTGCACGGCTGCTAAAAGTAGCTAGCGAGCGATCAACTCGGAATGGGGGCCCAAGTTCCATTGTTTGTTGTATACAATCTAGTGTCACACATATATACAAGTGTTGCATATCAAATGAATCAGTGCCACATTACGACTCAGACACATTTTCAGGTGAAAGAGACACCCAGTGCTAGCAGAGTTGCACTGAACCTGGCGGCCCACTTGCACCAGGCATCTTGCATCACACGGCGTATTGAAGCTAGGTGTATAAGGACACATCTTTACATGCACACATAAAGAAAACTTCAAACTGACCAGAAATGAAAGGAGGATTCAAGCATTGCAACTCCCGAGCTTGAGTATTACAAATTAGTAATTACTACTGAACTTAGTGATTATGAGGTAAAGCTTAACTTACAGTATATATGGTTTTTAAAAGTACTATTGAAACTAGGTCATACGATGTGTCCAAATACATCTAGTCTCCAGGCACGTTAAACAGCCCTTCTAATCACGCCATACCATGACTGTTTGCCTTGCAAACAATACATTTTTGCCCTCACTGCCATACGTAATAAAGGGACTGCACATGCTGCAAAAAAAGGTGTGGTCTCACAAGGAAAGGGCATGGCCACTCACTAGTACCCCCCAATTCCAGTTATAAACTCACAGTAGCACAATCTTATTCATATTACCCCATACAGTAGAGTCCTTTATTCATGTTTTAACACACAGAAGAGCCCCATATTCATGTTACGTCACACAGTAGTGCCCCCTAGTCACGTTACTCAACACAGTTATACACCTCACGCTACACAGAAGTGCACCTCATACACTATGCCCACAGTAGTGTCTGTTATACATATAATGTCCACAGTAGTGCCCCTTACACACAATGCCCACAGTAGTAGTGCCACATACAATTGCCCCAGTAGTAGTGCCCCTTAAACATAACACCCACAGTAGTAGTGCCACACATAATGCCCACAGTAGTAGTGCCTCTTAATCTAATGCCCACATTAGTAGTGCCACACATAATGCCCACAGTAGTAGTGCCTCTTACACATATGTCCACAGGAGGGGAGGGGAGAGAGGGGGGAGTGCAGTACTTATACGGTAGACAAGTGGCAGGTGGACTGGTGACTGATGAGCCGCTTCACACTGCCATCGATGCTGCCATCATACAGGTGAAGGCAGCGGGGGGGAGGGCTAGGAGAGTGGAGGGAGGTAGCTGAAGCCGGAAGAGCTGTCTGTCATACAGTTTGACAGGCGCAGCTGGCAGAAACAGCAGAGTAGCAGAGCAGGGAGATTGTCTCTCCAGCCCGGCGCCTCCCTGCTTTGCATACTCTGCCAAGCGGGTTACGCAGGCCCGAGGCATGCCTATATTCTGTGGCCACCATGGCTGTATCTGCACAAGAAATGGCATGCTACAGTGTTTTCCTAGAAAACACTGTAATGTACCATGTTATATGCAGATATAGCCGAATACGCACCAGAATATAGGCATGAGCATATCTTTTAATCATCATAAGCTGCTTGTGTATCTTATTCACATACCAATGCGAATAAGATGTATTTTCTGCAAAAAAGACACCTAATGATAATGGAGTTGCAAGGGACCTATCAGCGTACTCACCTAGCCAGGCATCTCCTGCTATGTGGCGTATTGAGGCAAGATGTATGAGGACACATCTGTATAAGCCATCTATGGCAACAACTGAAATTGGGGATGACTGGAAAAGCCCTATAATATAACACAAGGGAAGAGACACAAATTAAATTGGAAGCCACAGAGACCTATTTATGTTCCCTATCATATACCATTACAATGAATGGTGAAATAAGCTGTATTTGTAACATTAACCATTTAACTGGATTTGTTCCAAAAAATCACTCAGAAATTGACAGTTTGTTTTATTTATTAAAGTTAAAAACATATTTTTTTAAAGAAATGTCTATGGTGTGTCTAGCATCCCTCAAGTGTCTATATGCTTTCATAACAACATTATTCCCACACCCCAGTTATAACAGACCTGCCCAGTGACATTACTCCACCACCACCAGTGCCACCTATATCTATTGAAGCCATCATATGGCTGTAAAATAGCATACATAGACATGGGCAGTGGTTGCACAAATATTGGGAGGGATCAAGATTTCACAGTGCTCACAGAGCTGGTTCCTATGGTGACAGGAAGCCATTACGTGACATGGAATGATGTGTGACTACAGTAACTATGATGAAAGAGATGCAGAAAAAGTATAGAAGATGTAATTATTAATTAGATATTTACCCAAACATAGGTGAAGTAAGTCCTAACACGGTCATACTGGTGGAAAAATATTATCTTTAATGATAGGTGTTATTAGAGGTCGACAAAAAAAGGCTATCTTCCATGTGTGTGTGAGTATGTGTGTATTTACAGCACTCATTATTTAACTTGTGAAGCTATTTACTAAACTACTGCTGAGACATTTCTTCTAACCAGGTGTGCTTTTCTTTTGATTTTCTCAAGATGTGGGGAAATGCAATAGTCCATAGTAGCAGATATTGTACATTTGTGGAGAAAGGGGTCCTAAGGTGTACGCAAAACTTATTTTTGACCCCCCCCCAAAAAAAAAAATACATCTCTGGGGATGGCCTATTTATAGTTATGCAAATACTAATAAACAAAAAATAAATAAATAAATGTAAAAATTAATTAATTAATTAATAAATATATATATATATATATATGTACCAAGAGTGGTAGTAGCCCGGACTTGGAAGTATTTTTACTATTTTCCACTCTGGCATTCCTCTCTAGACCCATAATCCTTCAAATAGTAGATTATAATGACTACAGCACATGTGAGCACTTCTTGACTACACTACAGACCTGCATTTTTGTAACCATCTATTGATATCCAACATGATGAAGGCCAAATTAAGGTACCAGTTTGTTTTTTCAAAAAGTATAATTATTTCTCCACCAGTTCTACAGTTCTATGATCCGAACAGACGTATAACAGATATAAGGAGCTATATGTACTTCAAGAAGTATTTCTGCAACTTCCTTAGTCAATGGACAAACCAATAGCTTTCTTCTTTTTAAAACATTCATAAGCACAGCACTGTGCACAAACCTCTGAGAAAGACTATCATGGGTATGGACACCCATATGTATAAACAAGCAGTGCAAGATCCAGCGTGCGCCTCTCCTGCCCCTCAGTGTCTACCTTCAATTCGGCGCTGGCCCTTGAGCCAATCAGAGCTCGCGGACCGGCAGCCAAGGCTCCTGATTGACTGCCAGACTGCAAGCTTTGATTGGTCACGGATCAGCGCCTAATTCTAGGTAGACACCCGCACTGCCAACAGAGACTGAGGGGCAGGAGAGGTGCACGCTGCGCTCTCCTCCCCTCATGCACAGGAAAGCAGCAGCGCGGTAAGCAGCAGGGGAAGGGGGGGACACTGTGAGGACATGTGTACTTGGCACTGGGGGCATATCTGGTACTGGGGGCATCTCTGTATCTGGCACTGGGGGTATATCTGGCACTGTGGGGGTATTTCTGTATCTGGCACTGGGGGCATATCTGGAACTGGGGGGACATGTGTATCTGGCACTTGGGGCATTTCTGTATCTGGCACTGGGGGCATTTCTGTATCTTGCACTGGGGGCATATCTGGCACTGCAGGGACATGTGTATCTGTCACTGTGGGCATTTCTGTATATGGCACTGGGGGACAATGTATATCTGACACAGTGAGGGCATTTGTGTATCTGGCACTCTGAGGCAATGTATGTCTGGCACTGTGGGGGCATTTGTGTATCTGGCACTGTGGGGCAATGTGTATCTGGCACTGTGAGGCAATGTATATCTGGCACTCTGGGGCATTTGTGTATCTGGCACTCTGAGGCAATGTGTATCTGGCACTCTGAGGGAATGTATATCCAGCACTCTGGGGGCAATTGTGTATCTGGCACTGTGAGGCAATGTGTATCTGGCACTGTGGGGCAATGTGAATCTGGCACTGTGAGGCAATGTATATCTGGCACTCTGGGGGCATTTGTGTATCTGGCACTGTGGGGCAATGTGTATCTGGCACTGTGGGGCAATGTGTATCTGGCACTATTGGGGTCATATGTGTATCTGCCCCCCCCCCCCCATATGTGTAGAAAGGTGCCTTCTCAACAAATTAGGAGCACTCGAAACACTCACTGCTCTCTAGATTAGCACATTCCAAAGTAGGGGCTCTTTTGTGGGGCTATGTTTATGAATAAGAAGCCCTTAAGGAGCTTCCCTTGTCTAAAATAAATACTGCATTGAAAACGCTATTTTACTGGGTATAAGATGGTTAAATGTTGGTTCAATATCAATCTGTGATAACTTGCACATAAGATAGAGCAAACTATGCAATATTAATATTTAATGACTTTTTATTTTACACTTTAATGTGCTATAGTATGATCACGAGATGTGCTTCTTAGAGAAGCCAGGGAAGAAATTAGTTGATCATGACTAGGAAGCCTGTGTTTAATATCCCAGACAAATCTAATTCCTATTGTCTCAGTACAGTCAACCTCTATTAGATTTACTCCGTCTACTCAAAATAAAAATTATGATGAATTTTTGCTTTTATATATTTTTTGGGGGTACGTTTAGATTAATTGGTAATACATTTATTTCATCCACAACTTTTTTTTATTCAAAATTTTATTTTATTTATGATATTTTTCATTATATCTACAAAATCCTTTGGTAAAATGGATATCCAAGACTTTACTTTTAAGTAATGACAGTGATTGCAATTAGTACCAGTGCAGGAAATTATTTAAATCCAACCAAGTAGTGTACACTATTACTGTGTTTTATCTCTCTTGAGACATCCATTGTCCACAATAATACTTACTGACTAGTAGAGAATGAAATTAATATTCACCTTGTCATACACCAAAACTTAATTTGTTGTATAACAACCACTGTTGGTCAATGCTGTAAAGTTGATCTTGGTGTTCTGGTCACTGAAGAAAGATTAGTAATTTGGGCACTTATTCAGAAGATTCAATACTCACAATGCATACTTTTTTTTTTCTATTTTTTTTATTTTATTTACAGATGGAAAAACACCCACTGAAGACCTGACACATCTGATACATTTCAAATTGAGGACCTCTGTACTATGGAAAAGCCTCCTTGTTATACTTTCCAGTTGCAAAGATTCTTTGTTCCTGGCTGCAACACTCAATCATATGCCACTAGTCCTTTGTTGTGAGTCACCAGGTACTGTCTGATTTCATGTGGGAATACATGCCTTTTCCAGAATAATCAAGGTACTTCTGATAGAGACTGGCAAAGATATATTACTTTCAGGAATTCAAGATGGAGTGGTTGGGGGCACTTTATGGTAATGTTAAGGCAGAACATCAGAACGTCCAAATACTGTACTGTGCTTGGATTAGTTTGTGTTGAAAATGGAAATATTAACGTTAAGCTAATATTTACAATGGGCGACATAAATTAGATAACTATAGTTACATACACTGCTCAAAAAAATAAAGGGAACACTAAAATAACACATCCTAGATCTGAATGAATGAAATATTCTTATTAAATACTTTGTTCTTTACATAGTTGAATATGCTGACAACAAAATCACACAAAAATTATCAATGGAAATCAAATTTATTAACCCATGGAGGTCTGGATTTGGAGTCACACTCAAAATTAAAGTGGAAAAACACACTACATCCAACTTTGATGTAATGTCCTTAAAACAAGTCAAAATGAGGCTCAGTAGTGTGTGTGGCCTCCACGTGCCTGTATGACCTCCCTACAATGCCTGGGCATGCTCCTGATGAGGTGGCGGATGGTCTCCTGAGGGTTCTCCTCCCAAACCTGGACTAAAGCATCTGCCAACTTCTGGACAGTCTGTGGTGCAACGTGGCGTTGGTGGATGGAGCGAGACATGATGTCCCAGATGTGCTCAATTGGATTCAGGTCTGGGGAACGGGTGGGCCAGTCCATAGCATCAATGCCTTCGTCTTGCAGGAACTGATGACACACTCCAGCCACATGAGGTCTAGCATTGTCTTGCATTAGGAGGAACCCAGGGCCAACCGCACCAGCATATGGTCTCACAAGGGGTCTTAGGATCTCCTCTCGGTACCTAATGGCAGTCCGGCTACCTCTGGCGAGCACACGGAGGGCTGTGCGGCCCCCCAAAGAAATGCCACCCGACACCATTACTGATTACTGATGTCCCAGATGTGCTCAATTGGATTCAGGTCTGGGGAGCGGGTGGGCCAGTCCATAGCATCAATGCCTTCGTCTTGCAGGAACTGCTGACACACTCCAGCCACATGAGGTCTAGCATTGTCTTGCATTAGGAGGAACCCAGGGCCAACCGCACCAGCATATGGTCTCACAAGGGGTCTGAAGATCTCCTCTCGGTACCTAATGGCAGTCCGGCTACCTCTGGCGAGCACATGGAGGGCTGTGCGGCCCCCCAAAGAAATGCCACCCCACACCATTACTGACCCACTGCCAAACCGGTCATGCTGTAGGATGTTGCAGGCAGCAGAACGTTCTCCTTGGCGTCTCCAGACTCTGTCACATCTGTCACATGTGCTCAGTGAGAACCTGCTTTCATCTGTGAAGAGCACAGGGCGCCAGTGGCGAATTTACCAATCTTGGTGTTCTCTGGCAAATGCCAAACGTCCTGCACTGTGTTGAGCTGTAAGCACAACCCCCACCTGTGGACGTCGGGCCCTCATACCACCCTCATGGAGTCTGTTTCTGATCGTTTGAGTAGACACATGCACATTTGTGGCTTGCTGGAGGTCATTTTGCAGGGCTCTGGCAGTGCTCCTCCTGTTCCTCCTTGCACAAAGGCGGAGGTAGCGGTCCTGCTGCTGGGTTGTTGCCCTCCTACGGCCTCCTCCACATCTCCTGATGTACTGGCTTGTCTCCTGGTAGCGCCTCCATGCTCTGGACACTACGCTGACAGACACAGCAAACCTTCTTGCCACAGCTCGCATTGATGTGTCATCCTGGATGAGCTGCACTACCTGAGCCACTTGTGTGGGTTGTAAACTCCGTCTCATGCTACCACTAGAGTGAAAGCACCGCCAGCTTGCAAAAGTGACCAAAACATCAGCCAGAAAGCATAGGAGCTGAGAAGTGGTCTGTGGTCACCACCTGCAGAACAACTCCTTTATTGGGGGTGTCTTGCTAATTGCCTATAATTTCCACCTGTTGTCTATTCCATTTGCATAACAGCATGTGAAATTGATTGTCAATCAGTGTTGCTTCCTAAGTGGACAGTTTGATTTCACAGAAGTGTGATTGACTTGGAGTTACATTGTGTTGTTTAAGTGTTCCCTTTATTTTTTTGAGCAGTATATATAGCTATATATTTGCAGATATAACTTGTGATTCTGTGGCCAATTTGCATCCATTCAAGTGTTAATGTCAGTTCCTGATGAGTTAAGGTTATATCATCATCAGTACTGGAGGGGAGTGGGGTTAATGTTGCATAGTCGAGCATGCTACACTGTTGCAAAAAATTATAGACTGTTGTTATGCTCACATGGGTCCAGAGTTGAGATAGGACTTACTGATATTGTTACAATCATAACGATGCAAAATGGAGGCCAAAATGAAACTAGAATATGCACCTATACATTTTACAGTAAATTCAAACTTTATTATCTTTGTCAGTAAATCATTTTGTAAAATGTATTTAATTTTTTTACTCAAAATAAGATTTTACTTACCGGTAAATCTATTTCTCGTAGTCCGTAGTGGATGCTGGGGACTTCCGTAAGGACCATGGGGAATAGACGGGCTCCGCAGGAGACAGGGCACTTTAAGAAAGAATTAGGATACTGGTGTGCACTGGATCCTCCCTCTATGCCCCTCCTCCAGACCTCAGTTAAAGAAACTGTGCCCGTAAGAGCTGACAGTACAAGGAAAGGATTTTGGAATCCAGGGTAAGACTCATACCAGCCACACCAATCACACCATATAACTCGTGATAAATTTAACAGTATGAACAACAACAGAGCATCAGATAAACCCTGATGCAACCATAACATAACCCTTATGTAAGCAATAACTATATACAGGTATTGCAGAAGAAGTCTGCACTTGGGACGGGCGCCCAGCATCCACTACGGACTACGAGAAATAGATTTACCGGTAAGTAAAATCTTATTTTCTCTAACGTCCTAGTGGATGCTGGGGACTCCGTAAGGACCATGGGGATTATACCAAAGCTCCCAAACGGGCGGGAGAGTGCGGATGACTCTGCAGCACCGAATGAGCAAACACAAGGTCCTCCTCAGCCAGGGTATCAAACTTGTAGAACTTTGCAAAAGTGTTTGAACCCGACCAAGTTGCTGCTCGGCAAAGCTGTAATGCCGAGACCCCTCGGGCAGCCGCCCAAGAAGAGCCCACCTTCCTTGTGGAATGGGCTTTTACTGATTTTGGTAGCGGCAATCCAGCCGCAGAATGAGCCTGCTGAATCGTGTTACAGATCCAGCGAGCAATAGTTTGCTTTGAAGCAGGAGCACCCAGCTTGTTGGGTGCATACAGGATAAACAGTGACTCAGTTTTTCTGACTATCGCCGTTCTGGCCACATAAACCTTCAAAGCCCTGACCACATCTAACAACTCGGAATCCTCCAAGACACGAGTAGCCACAGGCACCACAATAGGTTGGTTCATATGAAAAGATGACACCACTTTTGGCAGAAATTGTGGACGGGTCCGCAATTCTGCACTGTCCACCGGGAAAACCAGATAGGGGCTTTTATGTGACAAAGCCGCTAATTCTGACACACGCCGAGCAGAAGCCAAGGCTAACAGCATGACCACCTTCCACGTGAGAAATTTTAACTCCACGGTTTTAAGTGGCTCAAACCAGTGTGATTTCAGGAAACTCAACACCACGTTAAGATCCCAAGGTGCCACTGGAGGCACAAACGGGGGCTGAATATGCAGCACTCCCTTTATAAACGTCTGAACTTCAGGAAGAGAAGCCAGTTCTTTTTGACAGAAAATGGATATGGCCGAAATCTGGACCTTAATGGAACCCAATTTTAGGCCTAAAGTCACTCCCGACTGTAGGGAGTGAAGGAAACGACCCAGCTGGAATTCCTCTGTAGGGGCATTCCTGGCCTCACACCAAGCAACATATTTTCGCCATATACGGTGATAATGTTTAGCCGTCACGTCCTTCCTAGCCTTTATGAGCGTAAGAATAACCTCATCCGGAATGCCTTTTTCTGCTAGGATCCGGCGTTCAACCGCCATGCCGTCAAACGCAGCCGCGGTAAGTCTTGGAACAGACAGGGCCCCTGTTGCAACAGATCCTGTCTTAGAGGCAGAGGCCATGGGTCCTCTGTGAGCATTTCTTGCAGCTCTGGATACCAAGTCCTTCTTGGCCAATCCGGAACAATGAGTATTGTTCTCACTCCTCTTTTTCCTATGATTCTCAGCACCTTGGGTATGAGAGGAAGAGGAGAAAACACATAAACTGACTGGAACACCCACGGTGTCACTAGTGCGTCTACAGCTATCGCCTGAGGGTCTCGACCTGGCGCAATACCTCTGTAGCTTTTTGTTGAAGCGGGATGCCATCATGTCCACCTGTGGCAGTTCCCACCGACCTGCAATCTGTGCGAAGACTTCTTGATGAAGTCTCCACTCTCCCGGGTGGAGGTCGTGCCTGCTGAGGAAGTCTGCTTCCCAGTTGTCCACCCCCGGAATGAACACTGCTGACAGTGCTCGTACGTGATTCTCCGCCCATCGAAGAATTCTGGTGGCTTCCGCCATCGCCACCCTGCTACTTGTGCCGCCTTGGCGGTTTACATGAGCCACTGCGGTGATGTTGTCTGACTGAATCAGCACCGATTGGTTGCGAAGCAGGGTATCCGCTTGACTTAGGGCGTTGTATATGGCCCTTAGTTCCAGGATATTGATGTGAAGGCAAGTCTCCTGACTTGACCACAGACCCTGAAAATTTCTTCCCTGTGTGACTGCCCCCCACCCTCGGAGGCTTGCATCCGTGGTCACCAGGACCCAGTACTGAATGCCGAATCTGCGGCCCTCGAGAAGGTGAGCACTCTGCAGCCACCACAGAAGAGACACCCTGGCCCTGGGGGATAGGGTGATCAGCCGATGCATCTGTAGATGCGATCCGGACCACTTGTCCAACAGATCCCATTGAAAGGTCCTCGCATGGAACCTGCCGAAGGGAATGGCCTCGTATAACGCCACCATCTTTCCCAGGACTCGTGTGCAGTGATGCACCGACACCTTTTTTGGTTTTAGGAGGTCTCTGACCAGTGTCATGAGTTCCTGAGCCTTCTCCGTCTGGAGAAAAACCTTCTTCTGGTCTGTGTCCAGAATCATGCCCAGGAAGGGCAGACGCGTCGTAGGAATCAGCTGCGACTTTGGAATATTCAGAATCCAGCCGTGCTGTTGTAACACTTCCTGAGAGCGTGCTACGCTGATCAGCAACTGCTCTCTGAACCTCGCCTTTATGAGGAGATCGTCCAAGTATGGGATAATTGTGACTTCTTGCTTTCGCAGGAGCACCATCATTTCCGCCATTACCTTAGTAAATATTCTCGGTGCCGTGGAGAGACCAAACGGCAGCGTCTGGAATTGGTAATGACAATCCTGTACCACAAATCTGAGGTACGCCTGATGAGATGGATAAATGGGGACATGAAGGTAAGCATCCTTTATGTCCAGAGACACCATAAAATCCCCCTCCTCCAGGCTTGCGATGACCGCCCTGAGCGATTCCATCTTGAACTTGAACCTTTTCAGGTATATGTTCAGGGATTTTAAATTCAATATGGGTCTGACCGAACCGTCCGGTTTCGATACCACAAACATTGTCGAATAGTAACCCCTTCCCTGTTGAAGGAGGGGAACCTTTACCACCACCTGCTGGAGATACAATTTGTGAATTGCAGCTAACACTATTTCCCTCTCTAAGAGGGAGGCTGGCAGGGCCGATTTGAGGTAACGGTGAGGGGGCATCTCTTCGAATTCCAGCTTGTATCCCTGAGACACAATCTCTATAGCCCAGGGATCCACCTGTGAGTGAACCCACTCAGTGATCGCAAAAACGCGCTATGGCGCGTATTTTACCCGAGAATTGATGATGGGGACTCAAAAAGAAAAAAACGCAGGGTCCCTCAGGACGCGCTCTGACCAGCAGCGCTGTCCTGCGCTGTCAGTCAGTTCCGTCTCCAGGGCAGCAGAGGAGGAACTTGTAAGGGGAGGAGACCATGCACAGTGTGTTCTCCCGCCCCGCTTCCCCTCACCTCACCGTCTGCTCCGCGCGCATATGACAGGGATTATCCTGCTGTCACAGCAGTCAGTGACAGCAGCGGTTTGTAGTGTAGTGGACGCTGGCTCCCTGCTACGATCGGAAGTCTCAGCTCCGATCCCGCAGCAGAGACAGAGGGGGCAGAACTAGCCTCAATGAAGTGCCCGTGGCCGGCGGCATTATGCAAGACAGCCAGGTACTACTACTATAGTGAGTCAGCCTGACTCATTATAGTGCGCTGGCAGGTGTCCGCATCGCTGAGGGAGGAGGTGAGGCTGTCCGGCCGGAGAAATGTACCTTTCCCCTTCACTTCTGGCCGTGGAGAAAGGGAGAGAGAGGTGGAGGATCTGAGTACTATGCTGACTGGAAACCACTGCGGTGGCTGCAGCCTGTGTATAGCGGGAGCTGCAGGCAGCCACGGAGGATGTAGCACGGTGGGGGAAGGGGGGGTTTGGGAGAGAGAGTACTAAGCCTGGCCCAGTCAGTCTGCTCTGCAGTGTCTGCCCCTAGTACATGCAGGTCATGACGTGATTCGCGGGTAATTAGGGGGCGGGGCTTAACGCAATGAACTGCCGGCCCCATCAGAGACCTGTGCCTGAGCTGCTGTAGTTGGTAGTGTATCTCATGCTGCCCCCCCCCCCCCTCTCTCACATGGACACTCACTGTCTTTTTCCTCTATATCTAACTCTCTCACATGCACCTCTCCCTCCCTGACACTCTTCCCCTCTCTCTCCCTGACAATCTCTCATGCGTCTCTCCCTCCCTCTCCCTAACACTCTCTCATGTGCCTCTCCCTCTCTCTCCCTGATACTCTGTCTTGCTCCTCTCCCTGACACTCTCATGTGCCTCTCCCTGATAATCTCTCATGTGCCTCTCCCTCTCTATCCCTGACACTCTCGCTCATGTGCCTCTCCCTCTCTGCCTGACACTCTCTCATGCGCCTCTCCCTCCCTCTTCCGGACACTGTCTTGCTCCACTCTCTCTCATGTGCCTCTCCCTGACACTCTCTCTCATGTGCCTCTGACTCTCATATGCCTCTCCCTCTCTCTCCCTGACACACTGTCTTGCTCCTATCCCTGACACTCATGTGCCTCTCCCTCTCTCTCCCTGACTTTCTCTCATGCGCCTCTCCCTCCCCTCTTCCTGACACTCTCATGCGCCTCTCCCTCCCTCTCCCTGACACTCTCTCATGTGCCTCTCCCTCTCTCACGCAGCTCTCCCTCCCTCTCCCTGACACTCTGTCTTGTTCCTCTCCCTGACACTCATGCGCCTCTCCCTCTCTCCCTGACTCTCTCATGTGCCTCTCCCTCATGCAGCTCTCCCTCTCCCTTTGTCTTGCCTCTCTCTCTCCCTGACACTCATGTGCCTCTCCCTCTCTCTCCCTGACACACTCATGCGCCTCTCCCTCCCCTCTTCCTGACACTCTCATGCGCCTCTCCCTCCATATCCCTGACACTCTCTCATGTGCCTCTCCCTCTCTCATGCAGCTCTCCCTCCCGCTCCCTGACACTCTGTCTTGCTCCTCTCCCTGACACTCATGCGCCTCTCCCTCTCTCCCTGACACTCTCTCATGTGCCTCTCCCTCATGCAGCTCTCCCTCCCTCTCCCTTTGTCTTGCCTCTCTCTCTCCCTGACACTCATGTGCCTCTCCCTCTCTCTCTCCCTGACACACTCATGCGCCTCTTCCTCTCTCCCTGACACACTCTCATGTGCCTCTCCCTCTCTCCCTCATGCAGTTCTCCCTCCCTCTCCCTTTGTCTTGCCTCTCTCTCCCTGACACTCATGTGCCTCTCCCTCTCTCCCTGACACACTCTCATACTCCTCTCCATCTCTCTCTCATGCAGCTCTCCCTCCCTCTCCCTTTATCTTGCCTCTCTCTCTCCCTGACACTCATGTGCCTCTCCCTCTCTCTCCCTGACACACTCATGCGCCTCTCCCTCCCCTCTTCCTGACACTCTCTCATGCTCCTCTCCATCTCTCTCTCATGCAGCTCTCCCTCCCTCTCCCTTTGTCTTGCCTCTCTCTCTCCCTGACACTCATGTGCCTCTCCCTCTCTCTCCCTGACACACTCATGCGCCTCTCCCTCCCCTCTTCCTGACACTCTCTCATGCTCCTCTCCATCTCTCTCCCTGACACACTCTCTCATGCTCCTCTCCATCTCTCTCCCTGACATACTCTCTCATGCACCTCTCTCGCTCCCTGACGCTGTCTCTCTGTACCTCTCTCTGACACTGTCTCTCTTTCTTACTCCCCTCTCTCTCTCCCTCCCTCTCTAACACACTCACTCGCATCCCTCCCTATCTCCTGCTCCTCCCCCTCTCTCTAACACCCTCCAGTGATCACAAAATACGCATTATAGCGCATTGACACAGTTTTTAAAAATGAGCGGGTCCTGCAGGACGCGCTGATGCCTGTGTGCACAGTGTCAGCCAATAAGATTTTACTGACCTGCTCCACTTGTCTGCCCTGATACACCGACAGCGGCCAGCCGCATCAGAGTGGCCTGACCCCACTGCCTAACAGTAACAACCCATGCAGCAGCTAGCGTACCTCCTGGGCAGCAGAATGTCTGTCTTCAGCCTTCACACTCTCCCTGTGACAGAGACCGGCCAAGCTGTCACGCGCAGAGCCGTCTCACGAGTCCCGAAAGTAGCATCTGCCGAGCACCGGACATCGCCTCCTAGATACCAGCCGTCACCCCTCCTACACACCCAGCGCTTCAGCATCTTCTCCTTGGCTGCAGCTCCGCTGACCAGGATAACATCATTGGAGAGTGCCCACACACAGCCACGGCTATTTCCTCAGCCTTACTTCCTGCACTCTGCACCAGGTAAGATGTGTATAGAACTATAGGGGTGCTGTCATATACGCCCAGGGTCCCCGCTGCCAGCCACACACATGTGTAGAGGTCGTGACTCCGGTGCCCCAGCAGCCATCTACCCATACCCTACCCCCAGTACTTCCTGCCTCTAACCCCCTCGCACCCCTGCACTGTCCCACTTATCCACTGCCCCCAGTATCTACCCATGCTGTCTCTCTAGCCCCAGCACTTCCTGCATCTAACCCCCTCCTTGATCCCAGTACAGCCCCAGCTATCCCCTACCCACAGTATCTACCCATGCCTCCTTTCTATCCCCAGTATCTATCCATGCCCCCTCCCTACCAGTAATTCTGCCCCTAACCCCCCCTTGCTCTCCAGTACTGCCCCAGCTGCTATCTACCCAAGCCACATCCCTACCCCCAGTACTGCCTGACCCTAACCCTCTCCTTGCCACCCTGTACCACCCAAGCTATCTACTTGTGCCCCCTCTATACCCCCAATACTACCAGCCCCTAAACCCCTCCATGCCCCCACTACTGCACTAGCTGCTATCTAGCCATGCCTCTTTTGTACCCCCAGTACTTCCTGCCCCTAAATCCCTCCTTGCCCCCCAGTACTGCCACAGCTGCTATCTACAAATAACCCCTAACTACTCCCAGCACTGCCTGCCACTAGCCACCCCAACACTGTTTCAACTACTGTCTGAACTTACCCTCTCCCTACCCCAAGTGCTGCCTGCCTTTACAGCCCCCCTCTACTCCCAGCTCTGCCCCAACTTCTCCCTGCTTCTGCCCCAACTGCTACTTGCTTTTTTACCCCTCTATCCTAAATGCCACCTGGCCCCCACACAGTGCCAACTGCAGCCTTCCCTCACCCCTCAAAGTGTGATGCGACCCAGAAACGGTGAAGTAGGACCCCAATTTTTTATAGAGAGGGGTCCCTAGGACCCACAATTTATTTTGCTCGGCGCGATCACTGCCACTTGTGGCTGAAATTTCGGAGACGCGCCCCCACTGGGCCTGGCTCCGCCTGTGATGCCCCAGCGTCATGCGGTGGATTTAGTAGAAGCCGGGGAGGACTTCTGTTCCTGGGAATTAGCTGTATTGTGCAGCTTCTTTCCTCTACCCCTGCCTCTGGCAAGAAAGGATGCACCTCGGACTTTCTTGCCTTTTTGTGATAGAAAGGACTGCATTTGGTAATACGGTGCTTTCTTAGGTTGTGAGGGAACATATGGCAAAAAATTTGACTTTCCAGCCGTAGCTGTGGAGACCAGGTCCGAGAGACCGTCCCCAAATAATTCCTCACCCTTGTAAGGTAACACCTCCATGTGCCTTTTTGAGTCGGCATCGCCTGTCCATTGCCGAGTCCACAGGACCCTTCTGGCAGAAATCGACATTGCATTTATTCTAGAGCCCAGTAAGCTAATGTCTCTTTGAGCATCTCTCATATATAGGACAGCGTCTTTTATATGCCCCAGGGTTAGTAATATAGTATCCTTGTCCAAGGTATCAAGTTCCTCAGATAAGGTATCTGTCCATGCTGCTGCAGCACTACACATCCAGGCCGACGCATTCGCGGCCGTAGTAAGGTACCTGAATGTGAATAAATGGACTTCAGGATACCCTCCTGCTTTCTATCCGCAGCATCTTTAAGGGTGGCCGTATCCTGTGACGGCAGGGCTACCCTCTTGGATAAGCGTGTTAAAGCTTTGTCTACCCTAGGGGAGGATTCCCAGCGCAACCTGTCCGTTGGCGGGAAAGGATACGCCATAAGCATCCGTTTGGAAATCTGCAGTTTTCTATCTGGAGATTCCCAAGTTTTTTCACATAACTCATTTAACTCATGTGAAGGGGGAAAGGTCACCTCTTGCCTTTTCTCCCCATACATATAAACCCTCTGTCACAACTGAGGGCCTGAGCTGACGGGAGGCAGCCTCAGTTGTAGGGGCTGAGATGTACCGGAACCTGGGAGGTTGTATCAGACCCCTGGACATGTAAGTAACATGAATAATAACTGCCCGAAGGCGTGACCACGACAACTTGGATAAAAAGTCAATGATGTTTATTATGACAACCCCGCAACACAGCAGCAGTAAAAGAAAACGTAAAAGTCAGCAAAGAATAAATACAGTTCCTGGGTACTACAGGATGGCAGGAGCCACAGGGCACTGGTAGTGTGAGATAGTTCTTATGATCTTCTAGATGGAAAGTCCTTACCAGGCCCGACTGTAGCAATGGAGATAACCCAGGATTGTGCCAGCTGGTGTTCCAGGAAAAGCTGGGTTGCTGAAGATAAAACAGCTGCTGTGGATACTGGCTGGAACCAGACTGTTGTTAGCACGGAGTGGATACTGGCTGGAACCAGTTAAATAATAAATGAACTTGGGAGCGATGAAATATGAACTGAAATGTAGAACTTGAGAGCGGAGAAATAATAATACCGGTGGAGAGTGGTAAAGTGTAGAAAGGACACCGGCCCTTTAAGGGAAGCTGTACTCTGCTGGAAGCTGAGCTGGAAGCAGGTAATGTTGTAGCTGGAAACAGATGAATCCACAATGGATTGGAGAGTCAGGCTACACCGCAGGTGGAATGCTGGTGCGGGTCTCTATGGTGGAAGTCTTGAGACAGGAGCTGGAACCTGGAAGACAATCACAGGAGAGAGACAAACAGGAACTAGGTTTGACAACCAAAGCACTGACGCCTTCCTTGCTCAGGCACAGTGTATTTATACCTGCAGCAAGGAAGGGATTGGCTAGGCAATTATGCAGATTATCAATACTGAGAACAGATTGGTGGAAATGATCAGCTGACAGAATCCAAGATGGCTGCGCCCATGCAGACACTTGGAGGGAAGTTTGGTTTGTAATCCATGTGGTAATGAAAACAGTAATGGCGGCGCCGGCCACCGGAGACAGGAGGCGCCAGGCTGACAGATGCACATCCAACCACGCGGACACAGCGGAGGCCGCGGCTGACGTAATCGCCACTCAGACACTCTGCATGCAGAAGTTCAGGGACGGCGGCGGAGGCCGCGGGAGACGCCATGCCAGGTGTAATATGGCGTTTACTGTGACAGCGTCCCAGAGTGACAGGAGAGGATACAGGAATGTACACATCAGGATAACAGATGGGATCCGGTCCTGGAGCGCTGAGCCAGCCTTAGGAGGCATCTGATGGGTAAGAAATGGCGTCCAGATACCCGGATCGTGACAGCACCCCCCCCTTTAGGAGTGGCCCCAGGACACTTCTTTGGCTTTTGAGGAAACTTGGAATGGAATCTCCGGACCAAGGCAGGAGCATGGACATCAGAAGCATTGGTCCATGAACGTTCCTCAGGACCATAACCCTTCCAGTCAATAAGATATTGTAGTTGACCGTAACGGTGACGTGAGTCCAGGATCTTGGCCACTTCATACTCAACGCCTCGTTGAGTTTGGACTTTCGGAGTTGGAGGAAGTGAGGAATGAAACCGATTCAAGATCAGCGGTTTCAACAGGGAAACATGGAATGTCCTGGGTATTTTTAAGAAGGAAGGCAACTGGAGTCTGTAAGCAACAGGATTGATGACTTGTTCAATCTTAAAAGGACCGATATAGCGAGGTGCAAACTTCATACTGGGAACTCTTAACCTCAAATTCTTCGTGGATAACCATACCCGATCACCCACCTTGAGAGCAGGAACTGCTCGACGCTTCTTATCCGCAAACTTCTTGTACCTGAACGATGCCTTGAGCAGAGCTGATCGTACGCTCTTCCAGATATTGGCAAACTGATGCAAGGTGATATCCACTGCGGGAACAGAAGTTGCTGGAAGCGGTTGGAACTCAGGGACTTTAGGGTGGAATCCAAAGTTAGTGAAGAATGGTGTTGAAGCAGATGAAGAATGATACTGGTTGTTATGACAGAACTCGGCCCATGGAAGTAATTGAACCCAGTCATCTTGAGAGGAGGACACATAGATGCGGAGGAAGGCCTCCAAGTCCTGATTCACCCTCTCGGTTTGACCATTGGTCTGAGGATGGTAAGCCGTGGAAAACTTTAGCTTGACTTGGAGGACTTGACATAAACTTCGCCAGAATTTGGCTGTGAATTGAACTCCTCGATCTGAGATAATTTCTTCAGGAAGACCGTGGAGTCGGAAGATCTCTTGTATGAATACTTGAGCCAACTTGGAAGCTGACGGAAGACCGGTGAGAGGAATGAAGTGTGCCATCTTGGTGAACCGGTCAACTACCACCCAGATGGTATTGAACTTGTTGCACATGGGTAAGTCTGTAATGAAATCCATCGACAAGTGGGTCCATGGTCGACGGGGAACGGATAGTGGAACCAGTTGCCCCGCAGGCGACTGGCGGGATACTTTATGTTGGGCACACTTTGGGCAAGATGCAATAAACTCCAAGACGTCCTTTTTCAGAGTTGGCCACCAATAGGACCTAGAGATAAACTCCAGGGTTTTTTGGATACCTGTATGTCCGGCAAAACGGGAAGCATGGGCCCAATGCATGAGCTTCTTCCTTAGCATCGGCTTCACAAAACTTTTCCCTGATGGGGGCGTAGAGTCCATCCCTACCATGGAGAATGCCAACGGATTTATAATAGGATGCTTGTCTGAAGACTCTGACTCATTTTCTTGCTCCCATGAGCTGGAAAGGGCATCGGCCTTGCGATTCTGAGAGCCCGGACAGAACTGGAGTTTAAAGTCGAACCTGGAAAAGAAAAGTGCCCATCTGGCCTGACGAGGGTTGAGACATTGTGCGCCCTTCAGGTATAAAAGGTTCTTGTGGTCTGTAAGTATGGTGATTGAATGAGAAGCTCCCTCCAACAGATACCTCCACTCTTCTAGAGCGAGCTTGATGGCTAGCAACTCCTGGTCGCCAATGGCATAGTTGCGCTCAGCTGGGGAGAACTTCCGGGAGAAGAAACTGCAAGGGTGTAAATGGCCATCTTTAGCCCTCTGAGATAGCACCGCTCCTACTCCAACGGAGGAGGCATCCACCTCTAAGATGAAAGGAGAGTCGATGTCAGGCTGTTTCAGAACAGGCGCAGAGATGAACCTTTGTTTTAAAAGATGAAATGCTTGCATGGCTTCTTCAGACCACTTGGACGGGTTAGCACCCTTCTTAGTGAAAGCAGTAATAGGCGCCACAATGGTGGAAAAGTCTCGTATAAACTTTCGGTAATAGTTGGCGAACCCTAAGAACCTCTGGACCCCTTTGAGGGTTAAGGGTACCGGCCAATTTTGGATTGCTTGTAGTTTCTCAGGATCCATCTCTAGTCCGGAACCGGACACAATGTACCCTAGAAACGGAATGGACTTGACTTCAAAGACGCATTTTTCTAATTTGCAATAGAGATGATTGACACGGAGACGGGACAGAACCTCTTTAACCCAAAAACGATGTTCCTCTAAATCGTTGGCAAAAATGAGGATATCGTCTAGATAGACCACGACATGACGGTATAGAATGTCTCTGAAGATCTCATTGACAAAATGCTGGAAGACAGCTGGAGCATTGCTCAATCCGAAGGGCATGACGAGGTACTCATAATGTCCGTCACGGGTGTTAAAGGCGGTCTTCCACTCGTCACCCTCACGGATCCGGATGAGATTGTATGCACCACGCAAGTCCAGCTTTGTAAAGATGGTAGCTCCGCTAACTCTGTCAAAGAGCTCAGTAATCAGGGGTAAAGGATAACGGTTCTTGATGGTAATGTCGTTCAAACCTCTGTAGTCGATGCACGGCCGCAGACCACCATCTTTCTTTTTTACCAAAAAGAAGCCTGCGCCGGCTGGAGAAGAAGGTCGAATGAACCCCTTTGCTAGGTTCTCTTTAATATATTCCTCCATAGAATGCGTCTCAGGCAGAGACAACGGATAAGTTCGGCCTCGAGGTGGAACCTTCCCTGGAACGAGATCAATCGGACAGTCCCATTCTCTATGAGGAGGAAGGATATCAGCAGAAGCTTTACTGAACACATCCGTGAAATCTTGATATGGAGGAGGTGGAACATCAGACGACCTGGGGGAGGAAGAACAGACAGGCAATACTTTAAACAAACATGTCTCAGCACAGGAGGAACCCCATGCCAGGATTTGCGTAGTCGTCCAATCAATTGTAGGATTGTGAAGACGGAGCCATGGAAGGCCCAGGACCACAGGATGTGTGGCTCTTGGAATCACTAAAAAAGAAATAAGTTCGGAATGAAGAACTCCCACTCTCAGACGAACTGGTAGAGTCCTTAAAGAAATAACTGCATCAAAAATTTTGCTGCCATCCACGGCAGTTAGAGAAATGGACGAAGGAAGTCTCTCGGTGGGTAGGGACCACCGTTTAACATAGGCTTCGGTAATAAAGTTCCCAGCTGCTCCGGAATCAAGGAGGGCAATGACGTTCCGATAACGTTGAGCAACTTGAAGCGAGACTGGGAGATTACAATCTTGAGGAGATGGAGAGGAGATCATTACTCCTAGCCGGCCCTCTCCTTGGCGAGCTAGGATTTGGAGTTTCCCGGACGTTTGGGACAGGCATTAATGGTGTGAGACGGAGCTGCACAATAGAGACAGAGAAACTCGGAGAGACGTCTTCGGCGCTCAGCAGGAGTTAAACGGGAACGGCCAAGTTGCATGGGCTCATCTTTAGATGGTGACAGTTGACGAGGAGGAGGAGCAGAAGATTTTGGAGCAGATGATCTTCCACGCTCAGTTGCTCTCTCTCTGAAACGTAAATCAACTTTCGTGCAGAGTGAGATTAGCTCATCTAACTTAGAAGGTAAGTCTCTGGTAGCTAACTCATCTTTAATACGCTCAGATAAGCCATGCCAGAATGCAGCATACAGGGCCTCGTCGTTCCATGCCAGTTCGGATGCCAGGATCTGGAACTGTATCAGATATTGTCCTACAGTACGTGACCCCTGGCGTAAACGGAGAATCTCGGATGAAGCTGAGGTTACCCGGCCTGGCTCGTCGAAGATGCGCCTGAATGTTGACACGAAGGCAGTGTAGGAAGATAGCAGGGTGTCGGACCTCTCCCATAACGGTGATGCCCAATCAAGGGCTGAGCCACTGAGAAGAGAAATAATGTAGGCAATTTTTGTACGGTCACTGGGAAAATTGCCAGGTTGTAGCTCAAACTGAATCTCACACTGGTTGAGAAATCCCCTGCAGAATCTTGGAGATCCGTCAAATTTTGCTGGCGTTGGAAGATGAAGACGTGGAGCAGAAATGGGTAAGGTGGGTGGGGTTATAGCTGGAGTCACTGTGGTTGACGCACCAGACGCGCCTGATCCACGGAGAGTTGTCTGAATCCCATCCAGCCGAGTAGAGAGATCCTGGAGACAGCGGATGATGTGGCCCTGTGCAGCCTCCTGATGTTCTAGTCGGGCTGCCAGTTCTTGCATCGGCCTGGCCGCTTGATCCTGGTCTCCGGCTGGATTCATTAGGTCAGTGCTTACTGTCACAACTGAGGGCCTGAGCTGACGGGAGGCAGCCTCAGTTGTAGGGGCTGAGATGTACCGGAACCTGGGAGGTTGTATCAGACCCCTGGACATGTAAGTAACATGAATAATAACTGCCCGAAGGCGTGACCACGACAACTTGGATAAAAAGTCAATGATGTTTATTATGACAACCCCGCAACACAGCAGCAGTAAAAGAAAACGTAAAAGTCAGCAAAGAATAAATACAGTTCCTGGGTACTACAGGATGGCAGGAGCCACAGGGCACTGGTAGTGTGAGATAGTTCTTATGATCTTCTAGATGGAAAGTCCTTACCAGGCCCGACTGTAGCAATGGAGATAACCCAGGATTGTGCCAGCTGGTGTTCCAGGAAAAGCTGGGTTGCTGAAGATAAAACAGCTGCTGTGGATACTGGCTGGAACCAGACTGTTGTTAGCACGGAGTGGATACTGGCTGGAACCAGTTAAATAATAAATGAACTTGGGAGCGATGAAATATGAACTGAAATGTAGAACTTGAGAGCGGAGAAATAATAATACCGGTGGAGAGTGGTAAAGTGTAGAAAGGACACCGGCCCTTTAAGGGAAGCTGTACTCTGCTGGAAGCAGAGCTGGAAGCAGGTAATGTTGTAGCTGGAAACAGATGAATCCACAATGGATTGGAGAGTCAGGCTACACCGCAGGTGGAATGCTGGTGCGGGTCTCTATGGTGGAAGTCTTGAGACAGGAGCTGGAACCTGGAAGACAATCACAGGAGAGAGACAAACAGGAACTAGGTTTGACAACCAAAGCACTGACGCCTTCCTTGCTCAGGCACAGTGTATTTATACCTGCAGCAAGGAAGGGATTGGCTAGGCAATTATGCAGATTATCAATACTGAGAACAGATTGGTGGAAATGATCAGCTGACAGAATCCAAGATGGCTGCGCCCATGCAGACACTTGGAGGGAAGTTTGGTTTGTAATCCATGTGGTAATGAAAACAGTAATGGCGGCGCCGGCCACCGGAGACAGGAGGCGCCAGGCTGACAGATGCACATCCAACCACGCGGACACAGCGGAGGCCGCGGCTGACGTAATCGCCACTCAGACACTCTGCATGCAGAAGTTCAGGGACGGCGGCGGAGGCCGCGGGAGACGCCATGCCAGGTGTAATATGGCGTTTACTGTGACAGCGTCCCAGAGTGACAGGAGAGGATACAGGAATGTACACATCAGGATAACAGATGGGATCCGGTCCTGGAGCGCTGAGCCAGCCTTAGGAGGCATCTGATGGGTAAGAAATGGCGTCCAGATACCCGGATCGTGACAGCCTCTTGTCAGGGACTGGGGTTTCCTCTGTGATGTGCAACACATCTTTCATTGCTATAATCATGTAACGGATGGCTTTAGCCATTTGAGGCTGCAACTTTGCATCATCGCCATCGACACTGGAGTCAGAATCCGTGTCGATATCTGTGTCAACAATTTGGGATAGTGGGCGCTTCTGAGACCCTGACGGCCTCTGCGATGTAGGATCAGGCAAGGGTTGAGACCCTGACTGTCCCAAGGTTTCAGCTTTATCAAACCTTTTATGCAAGGAATTAACGTTATCATTTAAAACCTTCCACATATCCATCCAATCGGGTGTCGGCGCCGTCGGCGGCGACCCCAAATTCATTTGTACCCGCTCTGTTTCCACATAGCCTTCCTCGTCAAACATGCCGACACAAGCGTACCGACACACCACACACACAGGGGATGCTCTATTTGAAGACAGTTCCCCCACAAAGGCCTTTTGGAGAGACAGAGAGAGAGTATGCCAGCACACACCCCAGCGCTATATGACGCAGGAATCACACAGTAACTTAGTGTTAACCCAGTAGCTGCTGTATATACTGTTTTTGCGCCAAATTTATGTGCCCCCCCTCTCTTTTTACCCTCTTTCTACCGTAATTCTGCAGGAGAGAGCCTGGGGAGCTTCCTCTCAGCGGAGCTGTGGAGAGAAAATGGCGCTGGTGAGTGCTGAGGAAGAAGCCCCGCCCCCTCAGCGTCGGGCTTCTGTCCCGCGTTTTGTGTGTAAAATAATGGCGGGGGCTCATGCATATATACAGTGCCCAACTGTATATATGCTGCTTTTTGCCAAGAGGTTCCCAATTGCTGCCCAGGGCGCCCCCCCCCCCCTGCGCCCTGCACCCTACAGTGACCGGAGTGTGTGGGTTTAGTGTGGAAGCAATGGCGCACAGCTGCAGTGCTGTGCGCTACCTCATATGAAGACTGAAGTCTTCTGCCGCCGATTTTGAAGTGTTCTTGCTTCTCACGCCGGCTTCTGTCTTCTGGCTCTGCGAGGGGGACAGCGGCGCGGCTCCGGGATCGGACGACCAAGGGTGCGTTCCTGTGTACGATCCCTCTGGAGCTAATGGTGTCCAGTAGCCTAAGATGCAGGACCTATCTTCAGTGAGTAGGGCTGCTTCTCTCCCCTCAGTCCCACGTAGCAGAGAGTCTGTTGCCAGCAGATCTCTCTGAAAATAAAAAAACTTAACAAAATACTTTCTTTTTAGCAAGCTCAGGAGAGCTCACTAAGTAGCACCCAGCTCGTCCGGGCACAGATTCAAACTGAGGTCTGGAGGAGGGACATAGAGGGAGGAGTCAGTGCACACCAGTATCCTAATTCTTTCTTAAAGTGCCCTGTCTCCTGCGGAGCCCATCTATTCCCCATGGTCCTTACGGAGTCCCCAGCATCCACTAGGACGTTAGAGAAAAATAGTTTGGAACGGTAGCCATGTTAGTGTCATAACCTAAAGTGACAGTAACTTATAAATAATTTCCAGGTTTCAAAGTTAACTGCTGAAAAGAAAAAATCCATTCAGGGATTCACTTGCATAAGTGACAGATAAAACGTATTAAGTATTAATTATTCCAAGTGAAGTATCTATGTAACTATTGTAATTTCCCAAAAAAAGGGTTAGAAATTGCAAGCAAGGACATATGTTCTCAAGAGAGTTTATCTCTTATGTTCAATTTAGGCAGAGTTTTAACAGATATAAAACTATTGTTTTAAATAAAACAGTTTCGCGAATCGCGATTATATCAAATCTACAGTTAGTTGATCAAAAGTCAATGCCTATACATTACTAAGACTCAAGATGAAAGAAGTCAGGGACAAATGTAGTGCAAATTAAGATTTGCAGTGGAAAATAGTGTTTTGTAGAGGTGGGATGTTCCAGCTATACAAAATTAGTTTCACTTTAGCTTCACCAGCCCCATGTAGAGTGCCACATTCTTATCTACTGTCTCAGTGTTGCCTCCAGGAGATTAACAAGAGTTATGTCAAGGTGACAGGCCCTGTCCACTGTTGTACAATGCCATAATTTGCAACACTGTGCATGGTGGGATGAGGCCACGATGATGCAATTTATCATGACTTGCATCATCAAGACTCCAGAACAGCTATTTATATTGTGTCCTACTCTCATGGGATTTCTTGGGAGATTCATGAAATCGGAGTGTCTCCCATACGTTCTGGAAGCATGGCAGTAAAAAAATAAGATTTTACTTACCGGTAAATCTATTTATCGTAGTCCGTAGTGGATGCTGGGGACTCCGTAAGGACCATGGGGAATAGACGGGCTCCGCAGGAGACATGGGCACTTTAAGAAAGAATTTGTATTCTGGTGTGCTCTGGCGCTCCCTCTATGTCCCTCCTCCAGACCTCAGTTAAAGAAACTGTGCCCGGAAGAGCTGACAGTACAAGGAAAGGATTTTGGGAATCCAGGGTAAGACTCATACCAGCCACACCAATCACACCGTATAACTTGTGATAACTTTACCCAGTTAACAGTATGAACAATAACAGAGCATCAGAGAAACCCTGATGCAACTATAACATAACCCTTATTTAAGCAATAACTACATACAAGTATTGCAGAAGAAGTCCGCACTTGGGACGGGCGCCCAGCATCCACTACGGACTACGAGAAATAGATTTACCGGTAAGTAAAATCTTATTTTCTCTAACGTCCTAGTGGATGCTGGGGACTCCGTAAGGACCATGGGGATTATACCAAAGCTCCCAAACGGGCGGGAGAGTGCGGATGACTCTGCAGCACCGATTGAGCAAACGATAGGTCCTCCTCAGCCAGGGTATCAAACTTGTAGAACCTTGCAAACGTGTTTGAACCTGACCAAGTAGCAGCTCGGCATAGTTGTAATGCTGAGACCCCTCGGGCAGCCACCCAAGAAGAGCCCACCTTCCTAGTGGAATGGGCTTTCACTGATTTTGGCTGCGGCAATCCAGCCACAGAATGAGCCTGCTGGATCGTGTTACAGATCCAGCGAGCAATAGTCTGCTTTGAAGCAGGAGCACCAAGCTTGTTAGATGCATACAGGATAAACAGTGGCTCCGTTTTCCTGACTCTAGCCGTTCTGGCTACATAAATTTTCAAAGCCCTGACTACATCTAGTAACTCGGAATCCTCCAAATCACGAGTAGCCACAGGCACCACAATAGGTTGGTTCATATGAAAGGATGAGACCACTTTTGGCAGAAATTGTGGACGTGTCCTCAATTCCGCTCTATCCATATGGAAAACCAGATATGGGCTTTTATGAGACAAAGCCGCTAATTCTGACACGCGCTTAGCCGAAGCCAAGGCTAATAGCATGACCACCTTCCACGTGAGATATTTCAACTCCACTGTTTTAAGTGGTTCAAACCAGTGCGATTTCAGGAAACTTAACACCACGTTAAGATCCCAAGGTGCCACTGGAGGCACAAAAGGAGGCTGAATATGCAGCACTCCCTTCACAAACGTCTGAACTTCTGGCAGAGAAGCCAACTCCTTTTGAAAGAAAATGGAAAGGGCCGAAATCTGGACCTTAATTGAGCCTAACTTCAGGCCCAAATCCACTCCCGACTGAAGAACTGAAGGAACCGGCCCAGCTGAAACTCCTCCGTAGGAGCATTGCTGGCCTCACAAAAAGAAACATATTTTCGCCATATCCGGTGATAATGTTTAGCTGTTATGTCCTTCCTAGCCTTTATCAGCGTAGGAATGACCTCCTCCGGAATACCCTTTTCTGCTAGGATCCGGCGTTCAACCGCAATGCCGTCAAACGCAGCCGCGGTAAGTCTTGGAAAAGACAGGGTCCCTGTTGCAACAGGTCCTGTCTTAGAGGAAGAGGCCACGGATCTTCTGTGAGCAATTCTTGCAGATCTGGATACCAAGTCCTTCGTGGCCAATCTGGAACAATGAGAATTGTTCTTACTCCTCTTTTTCTTATTATCCTCAGTACCTTGGGTATGAGAGGAAGAGGAGGAAATACATAGACCGACTGGAACACCCACGGTGTCACCAAGGCGTCAACAGCTACCGCCTGAGGGTCCCGTGACCTGGCGCAATAGCTCTGTAGCTTTTTGTTGAGGCGTGACGCCATCATGTCTATTTGTGGCAGTTCCCACCGACTTGTAATCTGTGTGAAGACTTCTTGATGAAGTCCCCACTCTCCCGGGTGTAGGTCGTGCCTGCTGAGGAAGTCTGCTTCCCAGCTGTCCACTCCTGGGATGAACACTGCTGACAGTGCGCTTACGTGAGTCTCCACCCAGCGAAGAATCCTGGTGGCTTCCGCCATCGCCACTCTGCTCCTTGTGCCGCCTTGGCGGTTTACATGAGCCACTGCGGTTATGTTGTCTGACTGAATCAGAACCGGTTGGTCGCGAAGTAGGGACTCCGCTTGACGTAGGGCGTTGTATATGGCCCTTAGTTCCAGGATGTTGATGTGAAGGCAAGTCTCCTGACTTGACCACAGGCCTTGGAAATTTCTTCCCTGTGTGACTGCCCCCCACCCCCGGAGGCTTGCATCCGTGGTCACCAGAACCCAGTCCTGAATGCCGAATCTGTGGCCCTCTAGAAGGTGAGCACTCTGCAGCCACCACAGTAGAGACACCCTGGCCCTGGGGGATAGGGTGATTAACCGATGCATCTGAAGATGTGATCCGGACCATTTGTCCAGGAGATCCCATTGAAAGGTCCTCGCATGGAACCTGCCGAATGGAATGGCCACGTATGATGCCACCATCTTTCCCAGGACTCGTGTGCAGTGATGCACCGACACCTTTTTTGGTTTTAACAGGTCTCTGACCAGTGTCATGAGTTCCTAAACCTTCCTCTGGTCTTTGTCCAGAATCATGCCCAGGAAAGGGAGACGAGTCGTAGGAATCAACTGCGACTTTGGGATATTTAGAATCCAGCCGTGCTGTCCTAACACCTCCAGAGAGCGTGCTACGCTGATCAGTAACTGCTTTCTTGACCTCGCTTTTATGAGATCGTCCAACTATGGGATAATTGTGACCCCTTGCTTCCGCAGGAGTACCATCATTTCTGCTATTACCTTGGTAAATATTCTCGGTGCCGTGGAGAGACCAAACGGCAACGTCTGAAATTGGTAATGACAATCCTGTACCACAAATCTGAGGTACGCCTGATGAGGCGGATAAATGGGGATATGAAGGTATGCATCCTTTATGTCCAGAGACACCATAAAATCCCCCTCTTCCAGGCTTGCAATGACCGCTCTGAGCGATTCCATCTTGAACTTGAACCTTTTCAGGTATATGTTCAGGGATTTTAAATTCAATATTGGTCTGACCGAACCATCTGGTTTCGGTACTACAAACATGGTCGAATAATAACCCTTTCCTTGTTGAAGGAGGGGAACTTTGACCACCACCTGCTGAAGATACAATTTGTGAATTGCCGCTAACACTATTTCCCTCTCTAAAGGGGAAGCTGGCAGGGCCGATTTTAGGTAACGGTGAGGGGGCATCTCTTCGAATTCCAGCTTGTATCCCTGAGACACAATTTCTATTGCCCAGGGATCCAACTGGGAGTGAACCCACTTGTGGCTGAAGTTTCGGAGACGCGCCCCCACCGGGCCTAGCTCCGCCTGTGGAGTCTCAGCGTCATGCGGTGGATTTAGTGGAAGCCGGGGAGGACTTCTGTTCTTGGGAACTAGCTGCCTTGTGCAGTTTTCTTCCTCTGCCCCTGCCAAGAAAGGACGCACCTCGGACTTTCTTGCCTCTTTGTGATCGAAAGGACTGCATTTGGTAATACGGTGCTTTCTTAGGCTGTGAGGAAACATATGGCAAAAATTTTTACTTTCCTGCAGTAGCTGTGGAGACCAGGTACGAGAGACCCTCCCCAAACAATTCCTCACCCTTGTAGGGTAAAACCTCCATGTGCCTTTTTGAGTCGGCATCACCTGTCCATTGCCGAGTCCACAGGACCCTTCTGGCAGAAATCGACATTGCATTTATTCTAGAGCCCAGTAGGCTAATGTCTCTTTGAGCATCTCTCATATAAAGGACAGCGTCTTTTATATGCCCCAGGGTCATTAATATAGTATCCTTGTCTAAGGTATCCAGTTCCTCAGACAAGGTGTCAGTCCATGCTGCTACAGCACTACATACCCAGGCCGATGCTATCGCTGGCCTGAGTAAGGTACCTGAATGTGTATAAATGGACTTCAGAGTACCCTCCTGCTTTCTATCCGCAGCATCTTTGAGGGTGGCCGTATCCTGTGATGGTAGGGCTACCCTCTTGGATAAGCGTGTTAAAGCTTTGTCCACCCTAGGGACGGATTCCCAGCGTAATCTGTCTGTTGGCGGGAAAGGATACGCCATAAGCATCCGTTTGGAAATCTGCAGTTTTTTATCTGGAGATTCCCAAGCCTTTTCACATAACTCATTTAGCTCATGTGAAGGGGGAAAGGTCACCACTTGCCTTTTTTCCCCGTACATATGAACCCTCTTGTCAGGGACTGGGGTTTCCTCTGTGATGTGCAACACATCCTTAATTGCTATAATCATATAACGGATGGCTTTAACCAATTTAGGCTGTAACTTTGCATCATCGTAATCGACACTGGAGTTAGAATCCATGTCGGTATCTGTGTCAACAATTTGGGATAGTGGGCGCTTCTGAGACCCTGACGGCCTCTGCGACATAGTATCAGGCACGGGTTGAGAGACCCTGACTGTCCTGAGGCTTCTGCTTTGTCTAACCTTTTATGTAAGGAATTAACATTATCATTTAAAACCTTCCACATATCCATCCAATCAGGTGTCGGCGCCGTCGGCGGAGACACCTCATTCATTTGCTCCCGCTCTGTTTCCACATAGCCTTCCTCGTCAAACATGTCGACACAAGCGTACCGACACATCACACACACAGGGGATGCTCTTTTTTGAAGACAGTTCCCCCACAAGGCCCTTTGGAGAGACAGAGAGAGAGAGTATGCCAGCACACACCCCAGCGCTATAAAACCCAGGAATCACACAGTAACTTAGTGTTAACCCAGTAGCCGCTGTAATAATGATTTTTGCGCCTAATTATGTTCCCCCTCCCCCTCTCTTTTTCACCCTCTTCTACCGTGTATCTGCAGGGGAGAGCCTGGGGAGCTTCCTCTCAGCGGAGCTGTGGAGAAAAAATGGCGCTGGTGAGTGCTGAGGAAGAAGCCCCGCCCCCTCAGCGGCGGGCTTCTGTCCCGCATTTTTATACAATATTATGGCGGGGGCTCATACATATATACAGTGCACAACTGTATATATGTCTACTTTTTGCCAAGAGGTCCTAATTGCTGCACAGGGCGCCCCCCCCCCCCCTGCGCCCTGCACCCTACAGTGACCGGAGTATGTGGTTGTAGTGTGGGAGCAATGGCCCACAGCTGCAGTGCTGTGCGCTACCTCAGTGAAGACTGGAGTCTTCTGCCGCCGATTTCGAAGTCTTCTTGCTTCTTTCACCGGCTTCTGTCTTCCGGCTCTGCGAGGGGGGCGGCGGCGCGGCTCCGGGATCGGACGACAAAGGGTGAGATCCTGTGTACGATCCCTCTGGAGCTAATGGTGTCCAGTAGCCTAAGAAGCAGGACCTATCTGCAGAGAGTAGGGCTGCTTCTCTCCCCTCAGTCCCACGATGCAGGGAGTCTGTTGCCAGCAGAGCTCCCTGAAAATAAAAAACCTAACAAAATACTTTCTTACAGCAAGCTCAGGAGAGCTCACTAAACAGCACCCAGCTCGTCCGGGCACAGATTCAAACTGAGGTCTGGAGGAGGGACATAGAGGGAGGAGCCAGAGCACACCAGAATACAAATTCTTTCTTAAAGTGCCCATGTCTCCTGCGGAGCCCGTCTATTCCCCATGGTCCTTACGGAGTCCCCAGCATCCACTAGGACGTTAGAGAAAAGGTGTTAAAAAATGACAGAAAAATTAATTGTCATCATGCTCTGCCCAACCATACAACCAGCTCAAGCACTAGTCAACCTGACCTCGAATCACATATACCAGGGAGGTGATGAACATATGGTTCTTTTAGTATATTATAAAGCAGTCCCAGAGTTAGACATGCTGGGGGTGATTCAATTGTTTTCCCCCATACCTACCACTCGGGTTGCGCAAATTGAGCAATTCAATTGTTGCTCTGTTTAGGTGCCGGTTAGCCGAGGGGGTGACATCTCTTCTTGCACCTTCCTTAGCTGCCATTTGTAGCTTTTCACAAAACAATACATGCTACCAGAAGGAAGTTGTCCACACAATGTCACAATACAACACACTTGCCTACTCTTCCAGAATGTCCGTGAGGCTCCAGAATCTCGGGTGGCTCTCTATGCTACCCAGAAGATTAGTAAAGTCTTCTGAAAACTGCTTACAGGCTCCAGATCGCCCACATCACTTGACAAGTGGGATGCCTGGCAGCTGAATCAGCATCATGGGCCCTCATTCCGAGTTGTTCGCTCGGTAAAAATCTTCGCATCGCAGCGATTTTCCGCTTAATGCGCATGCGCAATGTCCGCACTGCGACTGCGCCAAGTAAATTTGCTATGCAGTTAGGATTTTTACTCACGGCTTTTTCATCGTTCTGGCGATCGTAATGTGATTGACAGGAAATGGGTGTTACTGGGCGGAAACAGGCCGTTTTACGGGCGTGTGGGAAAAAACGCTACCGTTTCCGGAAAAAACGCAGGAGTGGCCGGAGGAACGGAGGAGTGTCTGGCCGAACGCTGGGTGTGTTTGTGACGTCAAACCAGGAACGACAAGCACTGAACTGATCGCAGATGCCGAGTAAGTCTGGAGCTACTCAGAAACTGCTACGAGGTGTGTAATCGCAATATTGTGAATACATCGTTCGCAATTTTAAGATGCTAAGATTCACTCCCAGTAGGCGGCGGCTTAGCATGAGCAAATCTGCTAAAATCCGCTTGCGAGCGAACAACTCGGAATGAGGGCCATAGTCTTTTCCCCATGAGGCAAAATGGTATTTTTACACCCTACAGCATGAGACACCTGGTGCAACTGAGACGAGTGGCAAACCATATTCTTTAAATCAAAACAATAATAAACCCGACGGCGCGAATGGCTAAGTACATTCATAAATCAGACTGTCATTTATATAGAAACAGTTAGTATATTGGTTCAGTTGCAACAGACCCTAGAAACTTGTCTGCCCAAGTTTCAGTTCAAATAGCAATAGAATAAATATACAAAGAGCCGCGTTAGAGAACCATTAATACTATATGTAAAAGCCAGTGGTTAAAAATTAACAAATCATTTATTGCACATAAATACACACATAAAAATTAAAATTAAAAACTAAACAGTATAATAGACAAATAGCACCATAGAGATACACTTGTAACTAGTAATCGAGTTCTCTGTTAGCAGATGTTATATTGTAACAAGTGCACGTATCTGATTCTCCTCAGTATAAAAATATTAATAATTAAAAAGTTCAGTCCCAAAAGAAACTATTGATCCAAATGGAAATAGAGCTCGGGTCCTGTATATTACTAATTTATCACGTGTATCAATGAATCCGACTGGATTTTTATTGTGGTGCTCGCTGGTGATTCCGTGTATGCCGCATATATGTTATATATGAATGGCCGCTCAGATTGGCTACTACTCACTCTGTCCCGTTTGCTGCTGTATCAGGGACCTATTTGCAGGTACGAGGAGAAAGCCGAGCCCGAGCGTCCTCGGGCCGGAGCAGCTTGTTAGCGGCGGCTGGTGTCCTCAGGCAGGAGCGGCTTGATATCGGCGGCGTCAAATGCAGATGGCAGCCGCCATCTCTGGAACTGGCGACTGAGGCAACATATGGACTAGTAGATAAGGGTCGGCTTACCCAATGCTCAGCAGAGTTTAGGAAGGAGTCCTAGACGCGTTTCGTCACTTCCTGTGACTTTTTCCATAGGTGATACTCCTTCTGCTCAAAGAGGACCTTTTTATATGATGAATTCCACACACCTTTGAACCTTTATTTTATATATTTAGCCAGTGGCTCGAATTTCAGATCCTTTATTGTGTGGTGAAAACATCACTTAATTAAAAGCACCACCCTGGAATTAAGACAGGTGTGTGGAATTCATCATATAAAAGGTCCTCTTTGAGCAGAAGGAGTATCACCTATGGAAAAAGTCACAGGAAGTGACGAAACGCATCTAGTACTCCTTACTAAACTCTGCTGAGCATTGGGTAACCCGACCCTTATCTGCTGGTCCATATATTGCCTCAGTCGCCTGTTCCAGAGACGGTGGCTGCCAGCTGCATCTGACGCCGCCGATATTAAGCCGCTCCCGCCTGAGTACACCAGCCGCCGCTGCTAACAAGCTGCTCTGGCCCGAGGACCCTCGGGCTCGGCTTTCTGCTCGTACCTGCAAATAGGTCCCTGATACAGCAGCAAACGGGACAGAGTGAGTAGTGGCCAATCTAAATGGCCATTCATATATAACAAATATGCTGCATATACGGAATCACCAGCGAGCACCACAATAAAAATCCATTCGGATTCATTGCTCCACATGATAAATTAGTGATATACGGGACACGAGCTCTATTTCCATTTGGATTAATAGTTTATTTTGGGACTGAACTTTTAATTATTAATATTTTTATACCGAGGACAATCAGAACACGTGCACTTGTTACAATATAACATCTGCTAACACAGAACTGGATTACTAGTTACAAGTGTATCTCTATGGTGCTATTTGTCTATTATACTGTTTAGTTTTAAATTTTTATTTTAGCGCTGCTCTTTGTATATCTATTCTATTGCATATTCTTTAAATGTAGCATTTTTGCATTAGTCACATCACAGATATACCAAAAAACGGCTCACATTAAACCAGGGATGCTTGGATGCAACTTTAACTGCACAGGAATTGGTATAGCACATGCATAAAGTTGCAGGTGAAGCACAGAGGAAATTTGTGTGAGGAAACACACAGATGTACAAATGTAGCAAATCACACTGGTCCGTTTATGCTAGCAATGCAGTTTTGTTGTTTCCACTTGTTTTATTTATGTAAATAGGCTGCACAATTTTCTAGTGTGCTGAGAGGGGCTATTTGGCACCACTGAAACCACAGTATAAAAGGACACATCTGTACATGTATTACACTAGAAGTGCAACATGGTGGTACAGTGTTAGTATTGCTGACTCACAGTACTGAAAAATTATCTGTGTGAAGTATGAACATGGGTTTCCTAGTAGTAAGACCTGTCTATAGAAAACAAATGGATGACAGAAATATTATTAGACAAATTTGCAACTCATAGAAATCTTTGCATAAACTTTCTGATACAACACAATTTGTTTAATAAAAGACATCAAAAGTCAGATGAGTCAATGAAAGAGTAGCTTACTCAGATAAAGCTGATTCCACAGAAATTATAGATTGCATATTAATGGGGACTAAACACAATGAGTTGCAGGATAAAAGTCACAATGTATATATTGATGGAATAAAAAACTGCCAATACCTTTGAAGAATCAAAATCCAGCATGAAAGTGCTAGAGAACTCAAACAAACTGAAGCAAACAAAGTTTGTCTCCGAACCGTCCTGATTTTGGCAACAATATAAAATACTGTACATATCTATATAATATTAAACAGTGATCTGTGCCATGTCCATCATACCTGTTGCAGCAGGAAAATGAGGAGAGGCACTCTCTAGGGGTAGGAATTTGAGGATACAAATGCACATAACCACCCTGACTTGTGGGAGTGTCATGGGAGTTTTAATGGAGTGTAACGGGCATGTATCATAAACCCCTCTGCAATTCTACATCGTGTGTACGAAGAACGAAAGCCTGTTTCTGACATATATCTTGCATGTAGCATGGTTTCTACTTGAACATGCATGAACCACAACATTAGCTTGAACAGATTCTTACATTAGCATAAGGTAGTAAAGGCAGGTACATGCCTATACAGTTATCTGGCCATTCTTTCGATATGGAACGGCAGTTTAATTGTATAGGTGTGTATGCAGGGCCAATGCAGGAGCGTTAGCCGATAAACACCTTATAAAGCTCCTGCAACAGCCGGGATCTGATTGTCGAATTAAATGTTCATGTTTGAATTTTAAAGGTTCGACCATCTGATCCAATAGAAGCCCGAACACACACATATATGATGCACGTCAGAATCGTATGTATCTGTGTACAGAGGCCCTCATTCCGAGTTGTTCGCTCGCAAGGCGATTTTAGCAGAGTTACACACGCTAAGCCGCCGCCTACTGGGAGTGAATCTTAGCTTCTTAAAATTGCGAACGATGTATTCGCAATATTGCGATTACAAACTACTTAGCAGTTTCAGAGTAGCTTCAGACTTACTCGGCATCTGCGATCAGTTCACTGCTTGTCGTTCCAGGTTTGACGTCACAAACACACCCAGCGTTCGCCCAGACACTCCTCCGTTTCTCCAGCCACTCCCGCGTTTTTTCCGGAAACGGTAGCGTTTTTATCCACATGCCCATAAAACGCTGTGTTTCCGCCCAGTAACACCCATTTCCTGTCAATCACACTACGATCGCCGGAGCGAAGAAAAAGCCGTGAGTAAAAAAACTATCTTCATAGCAAAATTACTTGGCGCAGTCGCAGTGCGAACATTGCGCATGCATACTAAGCAGAAAAACGCTGCGATGCGAAGAAAATTACCGAGCGAACGACTCGGAATGAGGGCCAGAGTCCCGAACAGGTCAAGCCAGAGACACATAGCACGGCCGATCGGGTGTGTTTACCCTGATTAAGTACGTGTGTACCCACCTTTTATCTGACTTCTGTGGCTGCCCGCAACTACAGCCGCTTAGCGGGCAACTCAGACTGAGCCCCATATTGAGAAAAAACATCGATCATTGTGTAATGTGTTTTCAAAAATAAATGTATTACACACTAAAACAAACATGCCAATATGCCTACAGACAGTGGCGGAACTAGCGAGCGGTGGGCCCAGGTGCGACAAAATGCTTTGGGCCCCCCATCCCATCCAAGTCCACCCCCTCACCCCTGGAGAGGACCTGGTGAGGGGGACCTGCTCAGGGCCAGAGAAATGGATACCTAGCAACAGTGCCGTAACTAGACATTTTAGCACTGTGTGCAAGAAACGGCATTGGAGCCCCACCCCTGCATGCAAAACAGGGGCAGTGCGCGCCGTAGGCGTGCGCAAAAATACATAGTGGCGTGGCTTTGTGGGGAAGGGGTGTGGCCACAAAATAATACCAATTCATAAAACGGTGCACAGTAGTCTCCATTATTCAAATTACGCCGCACAGTAGCACCACTACACCAGGTAGAGACCCTTTTACACCTTACGGCAGACAGATTCCTCTTTTTACACATTACAACAGACAGTGTCCCCTTTTTACACATTACGGCAGACAGCGTCCCTCTTTTTACACATAATGGCAGACAGCGTGCCCTTTTTACACATAGGGGTAAATTTACTAAGGTCCCGATTTTGACCGAGATGCCGTTTTTTCATCAAAGTGTCATCTCGGTAATTTACTAAACTCAAATCACGGCAGTGATGAGGGCATTCGTAATATTTGGAAGTCCTAGGAAAAAAATCACGAATGAATACACCATCGGTCAAAACGCGGCTGTTTAAGTATGAATCTCGGTCATTTACTAAGCAGTGCAAAGCAAAAAAAAACAAAACACTGCCGTGAAAAATTACAACTCGTAAAAAAGTGCTTAAAAAAAACAGACCTGCTTTTTTTATTCGTGATTGGATAGGCATGCACGGATCCATGAGATCCGTGCATGTATATCAGTGGGAAGGGGTGGGAAAGTGATTATTTTTTCAAAAAAAATTGCGTGGGGTCCCCCCTCCTAAGCATAACCAGCCTCGGGCTCTTTGAGCCGATCCTGGTTGCAGAAATATGGGAAAAAAATTGACAGGGGTTCCCCCATATTTAAGCAACCAGCATCGGGCTCTGCGCCTGGTCCTGGTTCCAAAAATACGGGGGACAAAAAGAGTAGGGGTCCCCCGTATTTTTAAAACCAGCACCGGGCTCCACTAGCTGGACAGATAATGCCACAGCCGGGGGTCACTTTTATATAGTGCCCTGCGGCCGTGTCATCAAAAATCCAACTAGTCACCCCTGGCCGGGGTACCCTGGGGGAGTGGGGACCCCTTCAATCAAGGGGTCCCCCCCCCCAGCCACCCAAGGGCCAGGGGTGAAGCCCGAGGCTGTCCCCCCCCATCCAATGGGCTGCGGATGGGGGGGCTGATAGCCTTTTGTGATAATGAAAAGATATTGTTTTTAATAGCAGTACTACAAGGCCCAGCAAGCCTCCCCCGCATGCTGGTACTTGGAGAACCACAAGTACCAGCATGCGGCGGAAAAACGGGCCCGCTGGTACCTGTAGTACTATTACTAAAAAAATACCCAAAAAAAGACAAGACACACACACTGTGAAAGTAAAGATTTATTACATACATGCACACAAACATACATACATACTTACCTTATGTTCACATGCAGGTCGGTCCTCTTCTCCAGTAGAATCCAAGGGGTACCTGTTGAATAAATTACACTCACCAGATCCAGGGTCCCAGGCTCCTCGTCGCATCCATGTGTAATCCACGTACTTGAATAAAATAACAAAACGGACACCCGAGCCACGAACTGAAAGGGGCCCCATGTTTTCACATGGGACTCCTTTCCCCGAATGCCAGAAACCCACTCTGACTTCTGTCTAAGTGGGTTTCTTCAGCCAATCAGGGAGCGCCACGTTGTAGCACTCTCCTGATCGGCTGTGTGCTCCTGTCCTGACTGACAGGCGGCACACGGCAGTGTTACAATGTAGCGCCTATGCGCTCCATTGTAACCAATGGTGGGAACTTTCTGCTCAGCGGTGACGTCACTTTAGGTCAACCGCAGGGCAGAAAGTTCCCACCATTGGTTACAATGTAGCGCATAGGCGCTACATTGTAACACTGCCGTGTGCCGCCTGTCAGTCAGGACAGGAGCACACAGCCGATCAGGAGAGTGCTACAACGTGGCGCTCCCTGATTGGCTGAAGAAACCCACTTAGACAGAAGTCAGAGTGGGTTTCTGGCATTCGGGGAAAGGAGTCCCATGTGAAAACATGGGGCCCCTTTCAGTTCGTGGCTCGGGTATCCGTTTTGTTATTTTATTCAAGTACGTGGATTACACATGGATGCGACGAGGAGCCTGGGACCCTGGATCTGGTGAGTGTAATTTATTCAACAGGTACCCCTTGGATTCTACTGGAGAAGAGGACCGACCTGCGTGTGAACATAAGGTAAGTATGTATGTATGTTTGTGTGCATGTATGTAATAAATCTTTACTTTCGCGGTGTGTGTGTCTTGTCTTTTTTTGGGTATTTTTTTAGTAATAGTACTACAGGTACCAGCGGGCCCGTTTTTCCGCCGCATGCTGGTACTTGTGGTTCTCCAAGTACCAGCATGCGGGGGAGGCTTGCTGGGCCTTGTAGTACTGCTACTAAAAACAATATCTTTTCATTATCACAAAAGGCTATCAGCCCCCCCATCCGCAGCCCATTGGATGGGGGGGGACAGCCTCGGGCTTCACCCCTGGCCCTTGGGTGGCTGGGGGGGGGACCCCTTGATTGAAGGGGTCCCCACTCCCCCAGGGTACCCCGGCCAGGGGTGACTAGTTGGATTTTTGATGCCACGGCCGCAGGGCACTATATAAAAGTGACCCCCGGCTGTGGCATTATCTGTCCAGCTAGTGGAGCCCGGTGCTGGTTTTAAAAATACGGGGGACCCCTACTCTTTTTGTCCCCCGTATTTTTGGAACCAGGACCAGGCGCAGAGCCCGATGCTGGTTGCTTAAATATGGGGGAACCCCTGTCATTTTTCCCCCCATATTTCTGCAACCAGGATCGGCTCAAAGAGCCCGAGGCTGGTTATGCTTAGGAGGGGGGACCCCACGCAATTTTTTTATTTATTTTACACTGTTTAATTTAAAAAAAAAAATAAATGAACCCCAGCACGGATCACACAGATCCGGCCGAGATTCATTTTTAAAAAGTCGGCAGTGTTTTGCTAATCACTGCCGTTAAAAAAAAAAAAACACGAATGACATCAACATCGGAACAAAAGAAAAACCCGAATACGACAGCTTAGTAAATTAGTCGTAATAAATTCAAAAAGTTGCAGTTTTACACTTTCGATGTCATTCGTGATTGAACTTTGACCTGAAACGGGAAAATACGAATGTTAGTAAATTTACCCCATAGTGGCAGACAGCGTGCACTTTTTACACATAACGGCAGACAGCGTGCACTTTTTACACATAACGGCAGACAGCGTCCCCTTTTTACACATAGCGGCAGACAGCATGCACTTTTTACACATAACGGCAGACAGCGTCCCCTTTTTACACATAACGATAGACAGCGTGCCCTTGATACACATAGCGGCAGACAGCGTACACTTTTTACACATAACGGCAGACAGCGTGCCCTTTTACACATAACGGCAGACAGCGTCCCCTTTTTACACATTACGGCAGACAGTGTGCCCTTGTTACACATCACGGCAGACAGATTCCCCCTTTTTACACATTGCGTCAGGCAGATTCCCCCTTTTTACACATTGCGTCAGGCAGATTCCCCCTTTTTACACATTACGTCAGGCAGATTCCCCCTTTTTACACATTGCGGCAGGCAGATTCCCCCTTTTTACACATTGCGGCAAACAGATTCCCCCTTTTTACACATTGCGGCAGGCAGATTCCCCCGTTTTACACATTGCGACAAGCAGATTCCCCCTTTTTACACATTGCGGCAGGCAGATTCCCCCGTTTTACAGATTGCGGCAAGCAGATTCCCCCTTTTTACACATTGCGGCAGGCAGATTCCCCCTTTTTACACATTCCGGCAAGCAGATTCCCCCTTTTTACACATTGCGGCAAGCAGATTCCCCCTTTTTACACATTGCGGCAGGCAGTCCCCCATTTTTACACATTGCGGCAGGCAGTCCCCCTTTTTGTACATGGAAAGAAAGAAAGAAAGAAAGAAAGAAAGAAAGAAGAATTATACTTACCCTCTCCGCTGGCTCAGGCTCCTCGGTGCAGCTTCTGGTCACGATTCCCGGGCAGGAGAGAAGGAGGAGGAGGGAGGTGGAGGAGGGAGCCGCAGCAGCGCTGTGTTATTGGTGGAGGCGCTGCTGCTGCTGCCCCTCTGCTTCACTATAGGCTGTTCTCGGAAGACAGCCTATAGTGAAGCAGAGGGACAGCAGCAGCAGCTCCTCAACCAGTAGTAAAGCGCTGCTGCGGCTCTCTCCTCCACCTCCCTCCTCCTCCTTCTCTCCCGTACCGCTGCGCTCCTCTCCTCTCTGTCCGGGCGGCAGTGTGCTGCGGGCAGCGGTTGCCCGCAGCACACAGCGGCATGTAATGAGTCAGTTTGACTCATTACATGCTTTGGGCCCCTGGACAGTGGCGGGCCCCAGTGCAACGCACTGGTTGCACTGCCGGTAGTTCCGCCTCTGCCTACAGAGTTAAAACAGCTTTTCTGTCTACCCTCGTGTCTCTTATGCTGCTTTCAGATCGCAAATGCCGGATCCTACCCGGTAAGAGAAACATGTCCTTACCGGGTGGGGGCCGGCATTTGCTCTCCTCTGCTGGCTTTCCGACCCGGCAATATACCGGGTCGGTTGCCATAGCAGCGGGGGGCACAGCAGCAGCAGGGGCGGGGGTGGAGGCGGCGCTGGGAGATGAGCTCATCTCCTGCGCCGCCTCTCCCTATGCTGTGAATGGGAGCCGTGTCGCATCGAAGTGGCTCCAATTCACACTGCACCTGACCCGGTATTCAACCCGGTAATAACCCTTCTTTTTAACCGGGTTGAATTACCGGGTCAGGCGACCCGCTAATTCGGCAAAGGAGCTTTCACATCGCACACTGACCCGTTTCGACACGGCAATATGCCGTGTCGATGCCGGGTTATTTGTACGATGTGAAAGGGGTTCTACTCTCCCACCTTAATCCTTTCGCCCAGTCCACCTCACTTACTTTTTGCTGAATGGCCTGCGAGCTCTCCTACCCCACCCAGACCAGAAGAACCATGAGCATGTTTGACCAATGTGTCAGAATGCTGGTGCAAATATGATTGTCTCAATCTTTAGCATCTTTTTGCTGTGACAATGCGCAATGTGTCCTCGGAGTGCTCATATAACACTCTGTGGAGATGGTGCTGCAGCCTTAAAAATAAGGAGAGTTTCCTAATATTAGTGAATTTATTTAAACAATATTCCTAAATTGACAAAACACAAAATAGCAGTCATAGTAATATCACATCTCCAAACAATACTGAGAAGACTATGCATCACAAGAGTTCTGTGACTCACAATCTAAATGTGAATCAAGCACCCAAACCTTAACCCTGCAGGCAGTCTTGTGAAAAGATATGTTAGCATACCTCCCAACTTTAGGGCTGAAGAAAGTGGGACTTTGGCGCGGCACTGCCGCGTCTGGCCGGTAAAAAGGGTTGTGGCATCGGCAAAGGGGGTGTGGCTTCACAGGAGTGCCGTTTTCATCACTGAGGGGGCATGGCCAGCGCGCTTTGAGCTGCTGGCATGCCCCCTCTCCCTCTGTCTCCAGTGAATAAACGCACAGCATCTATTCAATGCTGCACTGCTAAGCAGAGCACTGAGTGACAGAGCCTCCCAACTGACCCCCCCTCCCCTCCCCCACCGCGGGACACTGCAGTCCGTGGGTGGGACAGTCCCAAAAAAACGGTACTGTCTCGTGAAAATTGGGACAGTTGGGTGGTATGTGTTAGCATTGCCAGGAACATTCTAAAAGATGCAATAAATGGGGCAAGATGAAGAAGTAGGATTTCTCAATGACAGAAATTCACAAATTGCTGGAAGATTTCACCTGCTCAGATATGTAATGTGCAGAAAGTTAAAATAATTTATTCCAGTAACACAAGAAAAGATATTGCCAGAGAGACATTTGCAATATACGTTTAAGAAGAGATAAGACACCCCAGGGCTATTTCATCCTCTGATAGCTGTTTTTGGAGTACTGACTAAATTTTTAGTATCGGCCCATTTACCAGAGGAGTACTGCAAAAGATATCACAATAGCAGTACACACAGGACTCATCCCGAGTTGATCGCACCAAGCAACTTTTTTCTGCTGGTGCGCATCCCTGCTATGCTAAAAAAGTTTCACACAAATCAAGACCAGCCCTGGACATACTTACCCTGTGCGACGGATCCAGCGATGATGGGTACGGCTTTGACGTCAGACATCCGCCCTCCGTTCGCCTGGACACGCCTGCGTTTTTCTTACCACTCCCCGAAAACGGCCTTAAATGGTCAATTGACGCCCCGGAACGCCTTCCTGCAGTCAATTTTCTTGCGGTGCTGCGACCAATTTCTCCGCTGTCAGCGTAGTTGCCCGGTGACGTTTGTCGCCGGGCAACGACGCACATGCGCAATGCGTACACCGCGCATGCACATTCCAGACCCGATTGCACCGCTGCGTGGAAGTGCAGCGTGCGATCGGGTCGGAATGAGGCCCATAGTTGGCTATGGGTTTGCGAAAAAGCACTATTTAAAATGCACCAAACAAATCTGTTGCCACTTTTTGGTACCCTTGTCCCATCATTTCACTATTGCAAAATAGCCATAACAGCAAATTCCAAATCACAGCGGCATGAGGCAATAAGGAATGTTACATTTTGGGGTTTGGCCGCAATTTTTGATATTATGCCCCCAGTAGACATGGGAAGCCTCCGGCAACTGTATAAGAGAAAGAGAAATGCAGATGCACACTCCTAGCACTAAGAACACTGATAGCAAGAATAATTTAAACAGACCCTAACAATTAACATGGATTATAAGTGAAGTTCTTAGCACACATTTGCGCAAATATGCGGGCCCATGTACCAAGACCAGGTGACTTCATCACATGGATCACTAATATTCCTAATACTATATAAGCAGAAACATTACAACCTTGTATTTTAAAACAGAGTGGTAAACAAATAATGAGAAACAAATTAAGTTGCAACCCAGAGAGACGGTTCCTTCCAATGCTGCTAACAGCAGTGGGTACAAATAGGAATGACCACAAGAGAAGACTCCTTTCTCAAGTAAAACCACCTGGATTAGGACAATGTCAAAGAGGATTAAGGGGGTCATTCAGACCCGATCGCACGCTGCATTTTTTCGCAGCCATGCGATTGGATCTGAACTGCACATGCGTGTGATCCGCAATGCGCTGGCGTGTCGGCCGCTTGTGACGGCCGACACTGGGCAGTAACGAATCTAATGAAGAAAGTGATCTCACCAGCGATCGCAAGAAGATTGACAGGCAGAAGGCATTTGTGGGCGGCAACTCACCGTTTTCTGTGAGTGTCCGGAAAAACGCAGGCGTGCCCAGCCGTTCCGGAGGAGGGTTCCTGACGTCACCACCTGTGCGGATCGTCGCAGCGGCTGAGTGAGCCCTGGTCTGTGCAGAAACTGCACAGCCGATCGCACTCCTGCAAAGCGTATACCCCCTCCCCTGTAGGCTGCGATTACCTGGTCGTCGTAGTGCAAAAAATAGCCTGCGTGCAACCAGGTCTGAATTAGGCCCTAAATCAAGGACAGCAACACAATTGAGGCTCAGGAGCTTTTTTAGTTTGAGAAACTTCTCAATTTCTGTGTTATCAAAGTTAAGAAGGCGTTATAGAGAATGTGGATTTAAGTCGTCTCTTACTGGATCTACAGTAAATTCACATATAAGCCTGGATTTACAATATGAAAATCCAGATCCACTCTAAATTCACACAAACACACCCAGATTCACATAAAAGGCTGCCTTCACACTAAGTACACACAAAATGCTGTATCCACACAAAAGACAGCTCAAAGCAAAAAGTCAGATCCACACTAAATTTACTCAAACATTCCTTATCACTCCAAATCATATTAACATACCAGGACTTTGCTGGATCCACCTTACATGTAAACAAAACCACCTCATATCCACACTAAATGCACACAAACCCACCGAATCTTTCCAGAATCACATTGAATTCACATAAACCATCAAAATCTGCACTTACAGTAATTCACACAAAACACCCAGATTCACAATATAGCCAAACAACCATAAACATATTGTGCCAAGTCAACACAGAATTCACACAAAACCCATGTACCCACATTAAATTCAAACAAACCCACCCGGATATTCACTGAATTTACACAAACATACCCAGATCCAAAATGTGAACTTAATGCAGATGTGGCATTATAAAAGTGTAGGTGTGTACACAGGCTTGAACATAGGTTTGAGCAGGGTCTTCTTTAGGGTGTGTGGCATAATCACACCCGTCCACACAGCCACACTCCCACTTAGACATGCACCCAAACCAACCTGCTCATTTCTTCCTGGGGAGCGGCTGATGACATTGTGGTGCTGCATTGAAGCCTGCCAACATCACTGCCTGTGCTGCTCTGCCCCTATGTGCATAGCCAAAATTAGTGCCTGCTGATCCCAGTACAGTCAGTGTGGCAAATTCGGGAGGAACACACCCTTTACACCCCATGTGCACACCTATAGTTGTTTGAATTTACTGTGCCCCCAGGTCAGAGCCGGCCCTAACCAATATGATGCCCTAGGCAAGATTTTGGCTGGTGCCCCCTAGCATAACCGCTGGTACCGCCTCTGACCTTGCACCTCTTTCCCAGCACCATCACTGTTCACCCATAACAGTCCTAATTTTGGTGTTTGTACCCCTATATTTTAAATATGAACAGGTCGCACATTTGGTGCACAGCACAAAAAGGTGTGCGTTTTTGCTGGCAAGGGACATGGCCACACAATAGTACATCCAATTCAAATTACGCCACACTGTACTGCAACTTTATTCACATTTAATTATGAGATAGTGTCCATAATTCACATTACATCCCACAGTAGTATCACTTTACCTTATAAACTTTACTCCTCATGGTAGAGCTCCTTATTCACATAACATCATACTGAATTGCTCCTTACTCACATTACACCACACCCTATTGCTCCTCATTCACATTAGACGACACAGTAGTGCCCTTTCTATACGAAACGCCACATAGTAAAGCACCTTATACACATAATTCCACACATTAGTAATGTATTTATACACATAATACCACACAATAATGCCCCTTACACATATGAGACACATTATTAATGTCCTTATAAACATAATGCGCCTTACACATTATGACAACCTTTATTAATGCCCTTTTACACATAATGTCCCTTATACATGTGCCGTATATTATTAATGCCCTTATACACACAGTGGCACACATAGTGCCCCCTACACATTTGCTGCACATTAATAGTGCCCCTATACACATAATGACACACATACAGTAGTACCCTGTTACACATATGCCGCACATTATTAATGCCCTTATACACATAATGACACACATAGTGCCCCTTACACATATGTTGCACATTATTAATGCATTTTTACATGACACACATAATGCTCCTTACACATATTCTGAACACTACTGCACAACCAACCCACTCACATGCACACAGCACTCACACTGCCACTAACACTGTGACCTCTGCCTCTGCTTGGATACAGATGTGTCCTCATAAATCTTGCCTCAATGCTAACGTCAGGCACCTTTTTTTTAATGAAAATTCATCTTATTTGCATTGCTATGTGGCTAGGATGCACAAGCCGCTTCTGCCGATTAAAATGATATGCAGCATGCCTATATACTGTGTGAGACTGTGGCTGTATCTACATATGAAATGCTACACACAGAATATAGGCATGCCGCATATCATTTTAATCAGCAGAAGCTGCTGATGCCCCTAGGCATATCAAATGCCCTAGACAATTGCCTAGTTTGCCTATGCCTATGGCAGAGCCGCCCCAGGTGATTTGTGTAAATTTAGTGTGGATCCAGATTTTCTGTGGAACTAGCTTTTTATGGGGATGTTTGTGGTTTTGTGACTTTAGGGTGCATCTGGCAAGATATGAGTACTGTAGATTCATTCAGAGATGGAAACAGTATCACAACCACTATATCAATGGCCCTCATTCCGAGTTGTTCGCTCGCTAGCTGCTTTTAGCAGCATTGCACACACTAGGCCGCCACCCTCTGGGAGTGTATCTTACCTTAGCAGAATTGCGAACGAAAGACTAGCAGAATTGCGAATAGAAATTTCTTAGCAGTTTCTGAGTAGCTCCAGACTAACTCAGCCATTGCGATCAGTTCAGTCAGTTTCGTTCCTGGTTTGACGTCACAAACACACCCAGCGTTCGCCCAGACACTCCCCCGTTTCTTCAGACACTCCCGCGTTTTTCCCAGAAAAACCAGCGTTTTTTCGCACGCTCCCAGAAAATGGCCAGTTTCCGCCCAGAAACACCCACTTCCTGTCAATCACACTACGATCACCAGAACGATGAAAAATCCTCGTTATGCCGTGAGTAAAATACCTAATTTTTGTGTAAAATAACTAAGCGCATGCACTCTGCGAACCTTGCGCATGCGCAGTAAGCGACTAATCGCAATATAGCGAAAATCGGCAACGAGCGAACAACTCGGAATGACCCCCAATGTGCACCAGGAGCTGTGCTAAAATATGCTAATGCTGCAAGCGGCGTCTTGTGTAACTGTAAATAGACGCCTCCTGCCAGCCTCTGCGATATGCTGCATCTGAAGAGGTAGCATTGGATCACTCTGTGTGAACATGGGTTATCTGAGTAACCCTCAGGTTACTCAGGGTGGCTGGTGTTTTCACGCAGCCGGGGCCAGTGATGCTGCGTCAGAAGGATGCAGCCACTTTCCTCGGCACGCCCAGAAAATGGGTCGACCCGCTTCTGTTTTCTGCATCTTGTCAATCATGTTGCAGCTTTGGGGGCTCTACAACCATCATCGCAGGCAGAGATTTGCACATGTGCAATAAAGATCCTGTGCATGCCGATAGCTCAAAACATCGGAGATGTATGCAAACCATAGGATTTGTGTACATCGCTGAATCTGGTCTGCAGTGTGGATCTGGGTATGTTTGTGTACATATTTGTGTGAGAAACTAATGTGGATTCCAGAGTTTTTGTATGAATGTTGCGTTGCTCTGAATTTGTGTGTATATTTACTATGGAACCGTTTTGTGTATTTTAAATGAGTCAGGCATTTACACTTTGCCATTTATAGATTACTATATGTAGCACATAAAACAGAATAACAAACATAACAGAAGCTTTATCTCAATGAATGGAGATGTTTTAAATGTAGCTTGCAATAATTGTATTACTTTACTGTGTTTTACCTTTCATAGCTTCTGTATAACCCTAGTATATTTGAGCTTCCGGGGATCCACACGTTTGCTGCAGTAGGGATAATGCAAAGATACTTTAGTTGTTAGAAGATGATGTATTACTTACAGTAGGTCTAAAAAAGAAATCTGGTTCCCGGCTGTCAATCGTTTTTGTGCCTAGAAATATTCCTCTTTTACAATATTGATTCATTACACAATAAATGTAATCACTTTCTGCATTTAGCATGTAATTCTAACCATCCATTTTATCCTAAGGGCTTTATCTACATATATATAAAAGGCAAAAAAGGAGATTGACTCACTGATTGACTCATCACAAAATATCTTAAACCACAAGGCATACAATCTTGAAACTTGTCAGGTAGCTTCTCCTTAGGTCCCAGGTGCTTGCTAAGAACCAAGTTTAAAAATGTCACTCTCCATCCATGGTAATCGCCAAAAATGGATGTGTGTATGTATGTACTGTATGTATGTATGTGTGTATTTATGTATGTATGTGTATATGTATTTTCCAGCATAACTCCGGAATGACTTTAGCAATTTACACCAAACTTGGTACACAGATGACCTACAATCTGGAAACAAACACTGTGGGGTTAAGACACCCCTAGCACCCCTAGGGGTGAGGCAGAAGCACAGAGTATTTCAGCAAACAGCATAACTCTGGAATGCCTTGAGCAATTTAAACCAAACTTGGTACACATATGACTTACAATCTGGGAGCAAATACTGTGGGGGTAACACACCCCTAGCACCCTTAGGAGTGGCCCAGCAGCACAGACTATATCAGAATATGCATGATATGTCAGTGACGACAGGGCTGCATGTGACAGTGGTAGTAACTTTAGAATGTAAGCTCTCACGAGCAGGGCCCTCTTCCCTCATGTGCTTATCCTTTCTTACTTTAATAATCTTCAACTGCATCAACTCCAACAGTCTTCTGCCACCTGATACTTATTCCAGTGTCATCTGCTGATGTAACTATGTTTATTTACCCTGTACTTGTCCTATACTGTCATCAACTGTAAGTTGCTGTTTTCCTGTTTGATTATTCATGTACTCTGTAATTGGGCGCTTCGGAACCCTTGTGGCGCCATATAAATAAAGGATAATAATAATAATAATAATAACATGAAGTGAGGAGGGGAATGAAGGTAGCAGGAAGCCACACACTGACAGTTATATAGTGGGAGGAGCAGGGACCCAAGCAGCACACAGTATATTAGGAGATGCATAATATGTCAGGCAGGATAGGGTTGCATGTGACAGGGGAAGTGATATGATGTGAGGAGGGGAATGGAGGTAGCATAAATCCACACACTGAGAGTTATATAGTGAAAGTAGCAGGGTCCCCCAGCAGCACAGAGTATATTAGGAGATGCATAATGTGCTGCACCATATAAGAAACTGTAAATAAATCAATAATTTCACAGGGGCACTGACATGATGTGAGAAGGGGAATGGAGGCAGCAGGAAGCCACAGACAGAGTTGTATAGTGGGAACAGCAGGGTCCCTTGGGGGACCAAGAAAGGGTTCGGCCACTACACAAAGTGGGTCAGGGAAGCAAGATATGCCTATATACAGTACTAGATCTGCAACCAACGTAAATTAACGAATATCTATAATTCTAAATTACCATCCTCATCCCGTAGCGAAGCTACTAAATTCATATTTGCTGAAATGGAGTACCTAAGATGCAAAAAAAAAAGTGTAATCAAATTTGATAAACATGACACGATGAGGATTGTGGTGCTCTAAATTCTGCCAATATAGTATCACACGTGACGTGCTTAAATGCACTGACTTGGCAGCAAAATGTCCCTGTAATCTATTTTAAAATGTTGGCAACTATCGTGAAGCAGTAAGAGAGACAATAATAGACAAGCTGCAGCCTCTGAGTATTCACACAATAATATGGGGAAGCGATAACAAGTTCTGCATCACCTTAGCCAAATTTACATATTGTAATGCAATAGACAGATAGATAGACAGATAGATTGATAGATAGATAGATAGATAGATAGATAGATAGATAGATAGATAGATAGATAGATAGATAGATAGATTGATTTCAGGGTTTGTGTTTTTTGTTTTGTTTTTTAATAATCACTGGACCATTGAGGCTTCCAAATATTCTCAAATCCTGTTATCCAGTCATGTGACTGGTGCTCGGGAGCACGGCAGTCACTATGCCGATGCTGAGATCCCGCCCGTCTACCATGCCAACTGACAGGGACTATTCCCACTTGTGAGTGTCTACGACACCCATAGAGTGGGAACAGAACCTGTGGCAATTGCAGCGAGCCACTGAGCCTTCTGGTGGCATCGCTGCGCTTGCCCCCCCCCTCCCGCATTCTGCTGCTGGGATCCCGGGGTCGGTATGTTGACCGCCGGGATACCCAGCGCCAGTCTCCCAGCCTCAACCCATCTGGCCAATACTGGGGAAATATTCACATGATGGGCATATAATCAACATGTGTACAGGCTTGCCTTAATTAAGACATATGATATTGCACTTTTTTCTGAAAGGGATCACAGTGCCCTAGCTGGTAATAAGTAGAAGGCAAACAGTAATATTTTTAATATTTGCCAATAAGTCAGGCTTTTTTTTTTTTTGCAGCTTATTGAAGCGGTAGAAAACCTGCTATCACTGTACTTTATCAATAAAATCTTGTCAAAGAGGCTGAGTTGGCAAAACGCGGTTGCACCATTTCCACTAACACACGACCTGGGTGAGAAATGGGTTTAACAGAGAACCGAAACAGGGAACATTTGTGCTGCATTTGGGTTGAAAACTCATAGAATTCCTTTAAGAACTTGGGGAGCAACTCAGACCAGATCGCTGCGGTACGTATGCACTGCAATGCACAGGTGCGATGGACCGCATCAACGGGGATCGCCGGGCAGCGACGGGATGGTGTGAAAAATCCAAACGCACCGGCGATCACAAGGAGATTGACAGGAAGAGGCCGTTTTTGGGTGGCAACTGACCGTTTTGAAGAGTGTCTGGAAAAAGGCAGGATACCAGGCATTTGGAGGGAGGGTTTCTGACGTCAGCTCCGGCCCCGATCATCGCACTGGAAGAGTAAGTCCTGGGCTGCGCAGAGACTGCACAAAATTAGTTTGTGCAGCTCTGCCACACATCCAAACACACACACTTGCACAGCGAATTCCCCCTCCCCCTGTAGGCGGTGACTACCTGATCGCAGGGATGCAAAAAACGCATCCTAGCGATCAGAAATTACCCCCTTGAGTTTCTCTGACGAGATGCTACAATTAGGGCTGCCATGATAAATTCACTGGTCTGGATGGTAAAAAAAAAAAAGCAACTTGCTGATAATTACATAAAATGTCCCCTCCTTTACGTTTTTAATAATATGGTCATATCTGTAGCCGAAGCCTCAGGAGCTGTTACAAAGTTGTTTTAAAGTTTCAAATAGAAATAATTTATCATCTCTTTATTAAAGGAGAACATTAGTAATAGTTTAAAGTAGGCTGTAGGTTAGTTTTAATAGAGCAGAATCATGATGAAAAGGCTCATATATGAACTGCATACCTCCCAACTGTCCAGATTTTAGCGGGACAGTCCCACTATTCGGACACTGTACCGCTGTCCCTCCCGCGGGTCGCAGTGTCCTGCAGCGAACAGGGCGGGGGGGGGGTCAGTTGTGAGATCCTGTGATCATCACTGCTCTGCTCTGCAAAGCAGTCGGTGATCACTGAATTAGATGCTGTGCGTGTGTGCACGGCATCTAAACAGTGCAGGGAGTGAGGTGGGGACTGCCCAGCTGCTCAGGAGCGCTGGACACGCCCCACAAAATGATGGAAAACGGGGGTCGTCCGATGAGATCACGCCCCCTGACAAAGCTCCACCCCTTCTGCCAAAGCCCCACCCCTTTTTGACTGCGCCCGCACCTCCAGAAAGTTGGGAGGTATGAAACTGCAAAATAGAAAATCTGTAAACAAATGATCTTTTTAATGTCCTGCCCCCTGTACTGTTGTACTCAATTTTATGAGGCAATGTATGGATTAGCACTATAAACTATACAATGAGTAGGTTAGATCAGGGGAATTCCTTTCTGTGTATACAGCTATTTTTTCGACTGACTTGTAAAATCCAATTTTGATTTCAGTTAGGGACTGTGGAGGATACATTTGCAGTGGATTTCACTATTTTGCAGGAAGGCACAAAGCCTTTTGCCTTAAATAAGGATATGAATTGGACCCAACAGATAACCCAATAGAATAGACCCATTTCATTGGGTCTTGAAATATACTTTTAACCACTTGCTTGGCATGGATGCATCAGATGCGACCATGCCTGCAAGTGCTTTATCTGACCTGGTCACACAGGATGCGACCAGTCAGATAAACAGTGTTAGCAGCAGCAGGGAAGGGAAACTTCTCTCCGCTGCTGCTGTCAGAGGGTCCCTCTGCCTTCCAGCACCCAGCCCCCAGTGTTGCCGTGCTGCTGATCATTGCTGATCGGTCAGCACAGCAGGATCCCCCACCCCCAGCAGCTGCAGACAATAGCAGCCGCTGGTAAGTGTAAATCATCGCCCCTAAGTCCCCCCTGTGTACCTAGCAACTGTCCGGGCTCTAAAAACTAAAGTCGCGATGTTCCGATGGTCGCAATGTTCCCGATCGATGTTTGAAAAAGTATATTTTTTAAATGTTTTGCTTTTTTTTTATTAAAATAATTTTGGATAGGGTTAAATTCATGTTCTTCACCTAATTCACTCATAATTAAAAAAGAATGACAATTTCTGAGTGGTTTGGGGGGGAAAAATGTCAGTTAAGTCAGTATTTACTTTGCATCTTCCAATTGTAAAGGAAATCACCTTTTAGATACAATATTATCAGTTTTATTGACATTTGAATTGAAACACACAAAGATGACACATTTAATAAAGATTGCCATGGTATCACCTTACCCTCAGGATTATTAATGCTTAACTCAGCAGGTTTTTAAGAGTTTAAAAAAAGTTTAATTGCATAGAGAATTGATTAAATAAATTTGAATGAAGTCAATTAACTTGATAAATTTATATCCATATACGTTTAATTTTTATGTTTTTGTTCTCATGGTTAGACCGTACTACTTGGTTTATAGGAGTAGATTCATGGTTCAAATGATTGATGCATTCATTGGGAATATTTATTTTATTGATATTAGGAATTTCATTGATTGGTTATGTAATAATGAAATGTATACCAATAAAAAGTTTGCAAACTGTTATTAGGGAAAAATATTAAGGATGTAAGGACCACACAAAAGGGAAAATGTGGGGCTATATAAATGCGTGGGACCAATAATTTAAGTTAATATGTGATAGTTATTGATACTATCAAAGGGTGGATTGATGAAGCACCTTTGAATGTAGCTATCCAACCATTGTTGTGTGTGTGTGTGTGTGTGTGTGTGTGTGTGTGTGTGTGTGTGTGTGTGTGTGTGTGTGTGTGTTTCAGAATATGTCTCCAAAATTTTAAAAATCAAATCATATAACTAAGAGTTATTTAAAACTTCAGTGTAATTTTGTTAACAAAAATGTTAAATCAAGTTTAAATAGCTATTATTTAAATAATATGATCATTTTAACAAAATATACAATTTTGGGGACTTTTTGAAAAAAACACCCTGTTTTATTGTTTAAAAAAAAAACCTTTAGTCTTAGCTGAGGAAACAGGTGGGATGGAGTGAGGGGGGCAGGGTATGGGATGGAGCGCGGGGACTGAGCTGTGACAGAGCAGGGGGCGGGCCAGACAGAGTGGAGGATGAAACCATAAGTTACAGTAAAAAACCATAACAGTTGTTGTACTACAGCAGCAAATGTATTGTTCTGATATAAGATTCACTGTCAATGGATGATCAGCTTAATACAGTCATTTAGAGCATATATAGAATGAATGACAAACTCCAGCAGCAGCGTTAGATCAGTTGTGGAAGTGACAGATGGATATTTACCAATGTATAGTCCCGAACAGCAGAGACTTTCAGATCGACACAGTCGGGCTTAACATCCACAGAAGTTCACAATGCAATATAGAGCCGTAGATGCTGTCATCTCACAGGTGGATATATACGGCTGCTTGGCATGCTCGGTCCCTTTTGACAGCTTGCCAGGGCAAACAGTGAAGCTGAAAGCAGAAGATGGCATGCCTCAGGAGCCGGCCCATGTAGTGTCGGTGTTAGGAGACGCTGCTGGCCGCTAGGTGACACTGCGCCTGTGCTGCGAGTGCGACAGCGTACTGGTTCCACCGATGATTGTGAATTTTTGCTGTTGTTCTGTCAAAAGCTCATCCAGACTTGGGTGATGGGTTAAATTTCTCAATGATGAGAGTTCACCAAATGCCGGTAGCAAGGAGGCTTTGTAACTTCAACGCGTTTCTCCACACTAGTGGTGGCATTAACAAGAAGCAAACCATGAGATCACGGCATCTACGGCTCCATACTGCATTGTACCCCCTATGGGCGTCGAGACTGACTGTGGTGATTTGAGAGTCTCCACTGTTTGGGACTGTACATTGGTAAATATCTTTCTCTGACGTCCTAGTCGATGCTGGGTACTCCTTAAGGACCATAGGGAATAGACGGGCTCCGCAGGAGACTGGGCACTCTTTAAAGAAAGATTAGGTACTACATCTGGTGTGCACTGGCTCCTCCCTCTATGCCCCTCCTCCAGACCTCAGTTAGAATCTGTGCCCGGCCAGAGCTGGATGCACTTAGTGGGCTCTCCTAATTTCACTATAAAGAAAGTATTTGTTAGGTTTTTTATTTTCAGTGAGATCTGCTGGCAACAGACTCACTGCTACGTGGGACTTAGAGGAGAGAAGCAAACCTACCTGCTTGCCTCTAGCTTGTGCTTCTAAGGCTACTGGACACCATTAGCTCCAGAGGGATCGAACACAGGGCCCGACCTCGATCGTCCGTTCCCGGAGCCGCGCCACCATCCCCCTTGCAGAGCCAGAAGATGGAAGATTCCGGAGAAAATCGGCGGCTGAAGACTCCGGTCTTCAATAAGGTAGCGCACAGCACTGCAGCTGTGCGCCATTGCTCCCACAGCACACCACACGCTCCGGTCACTGGTGGGTGCAGGGCGCTGGGGGGGGGCGCCCTGGGCTGCAATTAGTATACCTTAAGTGGCAAAATGCACATAATACAGTTCTAAACTGTATATGTGCCTAATCCCCCGCCATAATTATCATTAAAAAAGCGGGAGAAGCCCGCCGCTGAAGGGGTGGGGCTATCTTCCTCAGCACAGCCAGCGCCATTTTCTCTTCACAGCTCCGCTGGAAGGACGCTCCCCAGGCTCTCCCCTGCAGTATACACTACAGAAAGGGTAAAAAAGAGAGGGGGGGCACATAAATTTAGGCGCAAATTGTGATATAAGCAGCTATTGGGGGAAAATTCACTTTGTGTATAGTGTAAATCCCTCTGTTATATAGCGCTCTGGTGTGTGCTGGCATACTCTCTCTCTGTCTCCCCAAAGGACTTTGTGGGGTCCTGTCCTCAGTCAGAGCATTCCCTGTGTGTGTGTGCGGTGTGTCGGTACGGCTGTGTCGACATGTTTGATGAGGACGCTTACGTGGAGGCGGAGCAGGTGCCGATAAGTGTGATGTCGCCCCCTGCGGGGCCGACACCAGAGTGGATGGATATGTGGAAGGTATTAACCGACAGTGTCAACTCCTTGCATAAAAGGTTCGATGACGCAGCTTTGGGACAGCCGGCATCTCAGCCCGCGCCTGCCCAGGCATCTCAGAGGCCATCAGGGGCTCAAAAACGCCCGCTACCTCAGATGGCAGACACAGCGGTCGACACGGAGTCTGACTCCAGTGTCGACGAGGATGAGACAAATGTACAATCCACTAGGGCCATCCGATGCATTATTACGGCAATGAAAAATGTGTTGCACATTTCTGACATTAACCCGGTTACCACAAAAAAGGGTATTATGTTTGGGGAGAAAAAGCAGCCAGTGACTTTTCCCCCATCTGATGAGTTAAATGAATTGTGTGAAGAAGCGTGGGGTTCCCCAGATAAGAAACTAGTGATTTCTAAGCGGTTACTAATGGCGTACCCTTTCCCGCCAACGGATAGGTTACGCTGGGAGACATCCCCTAAGGTGGACAAGGCGTCACACGCTTATCAAAAAAGGTGGCACTGCCTTCTCAGGATACGGCCGCCTTAAAGGAGCCTGCAGATAGAAAGCAGGAGGCTATTCTGAAGTCTGTGTATTCACACTCAGGTACTATACTGAGACCTGCTATTGCTTCAGCATGGATGTGTAGTGCTGCAGCAGCGTGGTCTGATTCCCTGTCTGATAACATTGATTCCCTTGACAGGGACACTATTTTGCTAACCATAGAGCATATTAAAGACGTAGTCTTATATATGAGGGATGCACAGAGGGACATTTGCCGGCTGGCATCTAGAATTAATGCAATGTCCATTTCTGCCAGGAAAGTATTATGGACTCGGCAGTGGACAGGTGATGCTGATTCTAAAAGGCACATGGAAATTTTGCCTTATAAGGGTGAGGAATTGTTTGGGGACGGTCTCTCGGACCTCGTATCCACAGCAACAGCTGGGAAGTCGACTTTTTTACCTCAGGTTCCCTCACAGCCTAAGAATGCACCGTATTATCAAGTACAGTCCTTTCGGCCTCAGAAAGGCAAGCGGGTTAGAGGTGCGTCCTTTCTGCCCAGAGGCAGGGGTAGAGGGAAAAAGCTGCACCAGACAGCCAGTTCCCAGGAACAAAAATCCTCCCCTGCTTCCACTAAGTCCACCGCATGACGCTGGGGCTCCACAGGTGGAGCCAGGTGCGGTGGGGGCCCGTCTCCGGAACTTCAGCGACCAGTGGGTTCGCTCACAGGTGGATCTCTGGGTTCTACAAGTGGTATCTCAGGGATACAAGCTGGAGTTCGAGACGTCTCCCCCTCGCCGTTACCTCAAATCAGCCTTGCCAACTACTCCCAAAGACAGGGAGGTAGTACTGGCGGCAATTCACAAACTGTACCTCCAGCAGGTGATAATCAAAGTTCCCCTCCTTCAACAGGGACGGGGTTACTATTCCACAATGTTTGTGGTACCGAAACCAGACGGTTCGGTGAGACCCATTCTAAATTTGAAATCCTTGAACACTTATATAAGGAAGTTCAAGTTCAAAATGGAATCGCTCAGGGCGGTTATTGCAAGCCTGGAAGAGGGGGATTATATGGTATCACTGGACATCAAGGATGCTTACCTACATGTCCCCATTTACCCACCTCACCAGGAGTACCTCCGATTTGAGGTACAGGACTGCCATTACCAATTCCAGACGTTGCCGTTTGGTCTGTCCACGGCACCGAGGGTATTTACCAAGGTAATGGCCGAAATGATGATACTCCTTCGAAAGAAGGGAGTTATAATTATCCCGTACTTGGACGATCTCCTTATAAAGGCGAGGTCCATGGAGCAGTTGTTGGTCGGAGTAGCACTATCTCAGGAAGTGCTGCAACAGCACGGCTGGATTCTGAATATCCCAAAGTCGCAGCTGGTTCCTACGACGCGTCTGCTGTTCTTGGGTATGATTCTGGACACAGAACAGAAGAAGGTGTTTCTCCCGGAGGAGAAGGCCAAGGAGTTGTCATCTCTGGTCAGAGACCTCCTGAAACCAAAACAGGTGTCGGTGCATCACTGCACGCGAGTCCTGGGAAAGATGGTAGCTTCTTACGAAGCAATTCCCTTCGGCAGGTTCCATGCAAGGATCTTTCAGTGGGATCTGTTAGACAAGTGGTCCGGATCGCATCTTCAGATGCATCGGCTGATCACCCTGTCCCCGAGGGCCAGGGTGTCTCTGCTGTGGTGGCTGCAGAGTGCTCATCTTCTCGAGGGCCGCAGATTCGGCATACAGGACTGGGTCCTGGTGACCACGGATGCAAGCCTCCGAGGTTGGGGGGCAGTCACTCAGGTAAGAAACTTCCAAAGACAATGGTCGAGTCAGGAGACTTCCCTACACATAAATATTCTGGAACTAAGGGCCATTTACAATGCCCTAAGTCAAGCAAAACCCCTGCTTCAAAACCAGCCGATGCTGATTCAGTCAGACAACATCACGGCGGTCGCCCATGTAAACCGACAGGGCGGCACAAGAAGCAGGATGGCAATGGCAGAAGCCACAAGGATTCTCCGATGGGCGGAAAATCACGTGATAGCACTGTCAGCAGTGTTCATTCCGAAAGTGGACAACTGGGAAGCAGACTTCCTCAGCAGGCACGACCTCCACCCGGGAGAGTGGGGACTTTATCCAGAAGTCTTCCAGCTGATTGTAAATCGTTGGGAAAGGCCACAGGTGGACATGATGGCGTCCCGCCTCAACAAAAAGCTAAAAAGATATTGCGCCAGGTCAAGGGACCCTCAGGCGATAGCTGTGGACGCTCTAGTGACACCGTGGGTGTACCAGTCGGTTTATGTGTTCCCTCCTCTTCCTCTCATACCAAAGGTACTGAGGATAATAAGAAAGAGAGGAGTAAGAACTATACTCATCGTTCCGGATTGGCCAAGAAGAACTTGGTACCCGGAACTACAAGAAAGGATCTCAGAGGACCCTTGGCCTCTGCCGCTCAGACAGGACCTGCTACAGCAGGGGCCCTGTCTGTTCCAAGACTTACCGCGGCAGCATTTGACGGCATGGCGGTTGAACGCCGGATCCTGATGGAAAAGGGCATTCCGGTTGAAGTCATTCCTACGCTGATAAAAGCTAGGAAGGATGTGACAGCAAAACATTATCACCGCATATGGCGAAAATATGTTGCTTGGTGTGAGGCTATGAAGGCCCCAACAGAGGAATTTCAGCTGGGTCGATTTCTACACTTCCTACAGTCAGGAGTGACTATGGGCCTAAAATTGGGATCCATAAAAGTCCAGATTTCGGCCCTGTCTATTTTCTTTCAAAAAGAACTGGCTTCACTGCCTGAAGTTCAGACGTTTGTTAAGGGAGTGCTGCATATTCAGCCCCCTTTTGTGCCTCCAGTGGCACCTTGGGATCTCAACGTTGTGTTGGATTTCCTAAAATCTCATTGGTTTGAGCCACTTCAGACCATGGAGTTGAAATATCTCTTGTGGAAAGTGGTCATGCTTTTGGCTTTGGCTTCGGCTAGGCGTGTGTCAGAATTGGCAACTTTGTCATGTAAAAGCCCCTATCTGATCTTCCATATGGACAGGGCTGAATTGAGGACTCGTCCCCAATTTCTCCCTAAGGTGGTATCAGCGTTTCATTTGAACCAACCTATTGTGGTGCCTGCGGCTACTCGGGACTTGGAGGCTTCCAAGTTGCTGGACGTAGTCCGGGCCCTGAAAATCTATGTTTCCAGGACGGCTAGAGTCAGAAAAACTGACTCGCTGTTTATCCTGCATGCACCCAACAAGCTGGGTGCTCCTGCTTCTAAGCAGACTATTGCTCGCTGGATCTGTTGCACGATTCAACTTGCACATTCTGCGGCTGGACTGCCGCATCCTAAATCAGTCAAAGCCCATTCCACGAGGAAGGTGGGCTCTTCTTGGGCGGCTGCCTGAGGGGTCTCGGCTTTACAACTTTGCCGAGCTGCTACCTGGTCGGGATCAAACACGTTTGCAAAATTCTACAAGTTTGATACCCTGGCTGAGGAGGACATGGAGTTTGCTCATTCGGTGCTGCAGAGTCATCCGCACTCTCCCGCCCGTTTGGGAGCTTTGGTATAATCCCCATGGTCCTTACGGAGTACCCAGCATCCACTAGGACGTCAGAGAAAATAATAAGAATTTACTTACCGATAATTCTATTTCTCGGAGTCCGTAGTGGATGCTGGGGTTCCTGAAAGGACCATGGGGAATAGCGGCTCCGCAGGAGACAGGGCACAAAAAGTAAAGCTTTACGATCAGGTGGTGTGTACTGGCTCCTCCCCCTATGACCCTCCTCCAAGCCTCAGTTAGGTACTGTGCCCGGACGAGCGTACACAATAAGGAAGGATTTTGAATCCCGGGTAAGACTCATACCAGCCACACCAATCACACTGTACAACCTGTGATCTGAACCCAGTTAACAGTATGATAACAGCGGAGCCTCTGAAAAGATGGCTCACAACAATAATAACCCGATTTTTGTAACTATGTACAAGTATTGCAGACAATCCGCACTTGGGATGGGCGCCCAGCATCCACTACGGACTCCGAGAAATAGAATTATCGGTAAGTAAATTCTTATTTTCTCTATCGTCCTAGTGGATGCTGGGGTTCCTGAAAGGACCATGGGGATAATACCAAAGCTCCCAAACGGGCGGGAGAGTGCGGATGACTCTGCAGCACCGAATGAGAGAACTCCAGGTCCTCCTTAGCCAGGGTATCAAATTTGTAGGATTTTACAAACGTGTTTGCCCCTGACTAAATAACCGCTCGGCAAAGTTGTAAAGCCGAGACCCCTCGGGCAGCCGCCCAAGATGAGCTCACCTTCCTTGTGGAATGGGCATTTACATATTTTGGCTGTGGCAGGCCTGCCACAGAATGTGCAAGCTGAATTGTATTACACATCCAACTAGCAATAGTCTGCTTAGAAGCAAGAGCACCCAGTTTGTTGGGTGCATACAGGATAACAGCAAGTCAGTTTTCCTGACTCCAGCCGTCCTGGAACATATTTTCAGGGCCCTGACAACATCTAGCAACTTGGAGTCCTCCAAGTCCCTAGTAGGTGCAAGGCACCACAATAAGCTGGTTCAGGTGAAACACTGACACCACCTTAGGGAGAGAACTGGGGACGAGTCCGCAGCTCTGCCCTGTCCGAATGGACAAACAGATATGGGCTTTTTTGAGAAAAAACCACCAATTTGACACTCGCCTGGTCCAGGCCAGGGCCAAGAGCATGGTCACTTTTCATGTGAGATGCTTCAAATCCACAGATTTGACTGGTTTTAAACCAATGTGATTTGAGGAATCCCAGAACTACGTTGAGATCCCACAGTGCCACTGGAGGCACAAAAGGGGGTTGTATATGCAATACTCCCTTGACAAACTTCTGGACTTCAGGAACTGAAGCCAATTCTTTCTGGAAGAAAATCGACAGGGCCGAAATTTGAACCTTAATGGACCCCAATTTGCGGCCCATAGACACTCCTGTTTGCAGGAAATGCAGGAAACGACCGAGTTGAAATTTCTTTGTGGGGCCATCCTGGCCTCACACCACGCAACATATTTTCGCCACATGTGGTGATAATGATGTGCGGTCACCTCCTTTATGGCTTTGACCAGGGTAGGAATGACCTCTTCCGGAATGCCTTTTTCCCTTAGGATCCGGCGTTCCACCGCCATGCCGACAAACGCAGCTGCGGTAAGTCTTGGAACAGACATGGTACTTGCTGAAGCAAATCCCTTCTTAGCAGCAGAGGCCATAAGACCTCTGTAAGCATCTCTTGAAGTTCCGGGTACCAAGTCCTTCTTGGCCAATCCGGAGCCATGAGTATAGTACTTACTCCTCTACGTCTTATAATTCTCAGCACCTTAGGTATGAGAAGCAGAGGAGGGAACACATACACCGACTGGTACACCCACGGTGTTACCAGAACGTCCACAGCTATTGCCTGAGGGTCTCTTGACCTGGCGCAATACCTGTCCCGTTTTTTGTTCAGACGGGACGCCATCATGTCCACCTTTGGTATTTCCCAACGGTTTACAATCATGTGGAAAAAACTTCCCGATGAAGTTTCCACTCTCCCGGGTGGAGGTCGTGCCTGCTGAGGAAGTCTGCTTCCCAGTTTCCATTCCCGGGATGAAACACTGCTGACAGTGCTATCACATGATTTTCCGCCCAGCGAAAAGTCCTTGCAGTTTTTGCCATTGCCCTCCTGCTTCTTGTGTCGCCCTGTCTGTTTACGTGGGCGACTGCCGTGATGTTTTTCCCACTGGATCAATACCGGCTGACCTTGAAGCAGAGGTCTTGCTAAGCTTAGAGCATTATAAATTTACCCTTAGCTCCAGTATATTTATGTGGAGAAAAGTCTCCAGACTTGATCACACTCCCTGGAAATTTTTTCCTTGTGTGACTGCTCCCCAGCCTCTCGGGCTGGGCTCCGTGGTCACCAGCATCCAATCCTGAATGCCGAATCTGCGGCCCTCTAGAAGATGAGCACTCTATAACCACCACAGGAGAGACACCCTTGTCCTTGGATATAGGGTTATCCGCTGATGCATCTGAAGATGCGATCCGGACCATTTGTCCAGCAGATCCCACTGAAAAGTTCTTGCGTGAAATCTGCCGAATGGAATTGCTTCGTAGGAAGCCACCATTTTTACCAGGACCCTTGTGCAATGATGCACTGTTTTTAGGAGGTTCCTGACTAGCTCGGATAACTCCCTGGCTTTCTCTTCCGGGAGAAACACCTTTTTCTGGACAGTGTCCAGAATCATCCCTAGGCACAGCAGACGTGTCGTCGAGATCAGCTGCGATTTTGGAATATTTAGAATCCACCCGTGCTGTTGTAGCAGTATCCGAGATAGTGCTACTCCGACCTCCAACTGTTCCCTGGACTATGCCCTTATCAGGAGATCGTCCAAGTAAGGGATAATTAAGACGCCTTTTCTTCGAAGAAGAATCATCATTTCGGCCATTACCTTGGTAAAGACCCGGGGTGCCGTGGACAATCCAAACGGCAGCGTCTGAAACTGATAGTGACAGTTCTGCACCACGAACCTGAGGTACCCTTAGTGAGAAGGGCAAATTTGGGACATAGAGGTAAGCATCCCTGATGTCCCGGGACACTATATAGTCCCCTTCTTCCTGGTTCGTTATCACTGCTCTGAGTGACTCCATCTTGATTTGAACCTTTGTAAGTGTTCAAAATTTTTTAGAATAAGTCTCACCTAGCCTTCTGGCTTCAGTACCACAATATAGTGTGGAATAATACCCCTTTTCTTGTAGTAGGAGAGGTAATTTAATTATCACCTGCTGGGAATACAGCTTGTGAATTTTTTCCCATACTGCCTCCTTGTCGGAGGGAGACCTTGGTAAAGCAGACTTCAGGAGCCTGCGAAGGGGAAACGTCTCGACATTCCAATCTGTACCCCTGGGATACTACTTGTAGGATCCAGGGGTCCTGTACGGTCTCAGCGCCATGCTGAGAACTTGTCAGAAGCGGTGGAACGCTTCTGTTCCTGGGAATGGGCTGCCTGCTGCAGTCTTCTTCCCTTTCCTCTATCCCTGGGCAGATATGATCTTATAGGGACGAAAGGACTGAGGCTGAAAAGACGGTGTCTTTTTTCTGCAGAGATGTGACTTAGGGTAAAAACGGTGGATTTTCCAGCAGTTGCCGTGGCCACCAGGTCCGATGGACCGACCCCAAATAACTCCTCTTCCTTTATACGGCAATACACCTTTGTGCCGTTTGGAATCTGCATCACCTGACCACTGTCGTGTCCATAACATCTTCTGGCAGATATGGACATCGCATTTACTCTTGATGCCAGAGTGCAAATATCCCTCTGTGCATCTCGCATATATAGAAATGCATCCTTTAAATGCTCTATAGTCAATAAAATACTGTCCCTGTCAAGGGTATCAATATTTTTAGTCAGGGAATCCGACCAAGCCACCCCAGCTCTGCACATCCAGGCTGAGGCGATCGCTGGTCGCAGTATAACACCAGTATGTGTGTATATACTTTTTATGATATTTTCCAGCCTCCTGTCAGCTGGTCCTTGAGGACGGCCCTATCTATAGACGGTACCGCCACTTGTTTTGATAAGCGTGTGAGCGCCTTAGCCACCCTAAGGGGTGTTTCCCAACGCGCCCTAACTTCTGGCGGGAAAGGGTATACCGCCCCTAATTTTCTATCGGGGGGAACCCACGCATCATCACACACTTTATTTAATTTATCTGATTCAGGAAAAACTACGGTAGTTTTTTCACATCCCACATAATACCCTCTTTTGTGGTACTTGTAGTATCAGAAATATGTAACACCTCCTTCATTGCCTTTAACGTGTGGCCCTAATAAGGAATACGTTTGTTTATTCACCGTCGACACTGGATTCAGTGTCCCTGTCTGTGTCTGTGTCGACCGACTAAAGTAAACGGGCGTTTTAAAACCCCTGACGGTGTTTTTGAGACGTCTGGACCGGTACTAATTGTTTGTCGGCCGTCTCATGTCGTCAACCGACCTTGCAGCGTGTTGACATTATCACGTAATTCCCTAAATAAGCCATCCATTCCGGTGTCGACTCCCTAGAGAGTGACATCACCATTACAGGCAATTGCTCCGCCTCCTCACCAACATCGTCCTCATACATGTCGACACACACGTACCGACACACAGCACACACACAGGGAATGCTCTGATAGAGGACAGGACCCACTAGCCCTTTGGAGAGACAGAGGGAGAGTTTGCCAGCACACACCAAAAACGCTATAATTATATAGGGACAACCTTATATAAGTGTTTTCCCTTATAGCATCTTTATTATATATTTCTAACGCCAAATTAGTGCCCCCCCTCTCTGTTTTAACCCTGTTGCTGTAGTGCAGTGCAGGGGAGAGCCTGGGAGCCTTCCCTCCAGCCTTTCTGTGAGGGAAAATGGCGCTGTGTGCTGAGGAGATAGGCCCCGCCCCTTTTTCGGCGGCCTCGTCTCCCGCTCTTAACGGATTCTGGCAGGGGTTAAATATCTCCATATAGCCTCCGGAGGCTATATGTGAGGTATTTTTAGCCAAAATAGGTTTTCATTTGCCTCCCAGGGCGCCCCCCTCCCAGCGCCCTGCACCCTCAGTGACTGCCGTGTGAAGTGTGCTGAGAGGAAAATGGCGCACAGCTGCAGTGCTGTGCGCTACCTTTAGAAGACTGAGGAGTCTTCTGCCGCCGATTCTGGACCTCTTCTTACTTCAGCATCTGCAAGGGGGCCGGCGGCAAGGCTCCGGTGACCATCCAGGCTGTACCTGTGATCGTCCCTCTGGAGCTGATGTCCAGTAGCCAAGAAGCCAATCCATCCTGCACGCAGGTGAGTTCACTTCTTCTCCCCTAAGTCCCTCGTTGCAGTGATCCTGTTGCCAGCAGGACTCACTGTAAAATAAAAAACCTAAGCTAAACTTTTCTAAGCAGCTCTTTAGGAGAGCCACCTAGATTGCACCCTTCTCGGCTGGGCACAAAAATCTAACTGAGGCTTGGAGGAGGGTCATAGGGGGAGGAGCCAGTACACACCACCTGATCGTAAAGCTTTACTTTTTGTGCCCTGTCTCCTGCGGAGCCGCTATTCCCCATGGTCCTTTCAGGAACCCCAGCATCCACTAGGACGATAGAGAAAAGAATTTACTCACCGGTAATTCTATTTCTCGTAGTCCGTAGTGGATGCTGGGAGCCCGTCCCAAGTGCGGACTTCTGCAATACTTGTATATAGTTATTGCTTAACTATAGGGTTATTGTTCTGAGCCATCTGTTTAATGAGGCTCAGCTGTTGTTCATACTGTTAACTGGGTATAGTTATCACAAGTTGTACGGTGTGATTGGTGTGGCTGGTATGAGTCTTACCCTGGATTCCAAATCCTTTCCTAGTAATGTCAGCTCTTCCGGGCACAGTTTCCCTAACTGAGGTCTGGAGGAGGGGCATAGAGGGAGGAGCCAGTGCACACCAGATGTAGTACCTAATCTTTCTTTAAAGAGTGCCCAGTCTCCTGCGGAGCCCGTCTATTCCCCATGGTCCTTGCGGAGTACCCAGCATCCACTACGGACTACGAGAAATAGAATTACCGGTGAGTAAATTCTTATTATCTATCACTTTCACTATTAAATAAACACCAGAGTTATTCACTCTACATATGCTCTAAATTACTGTATTAAGCTGATCATCCATTGACATTGAATCTTCTGTTTTATTTCATGGCATCAGCCTATATCAGAACAACACAGTGACATTTGCTGCTATAGTACAACAACTGTTATGGTTTAAAAAAAAACAAAATTAACTACTGTATGTTTATACCCCTGTGAGACTTTATGAATTCATTGTTTTACAAAAACTATTCTTGCATATTTTAAAAATAATTTGTATGTATTATTAATAGGAAGGCCAATCCCGGGCCATTTTTTCAATCCTGGGTATTGGGATTGAAAAATGGTCAATCCCGGGATTCCCGTGTTACCCGGGATTGGCTTTCAACTGTGTCCGGCCATCCCCCACGCCCCGCCCCTCCCCACCTGCCCCGCAGACATAAAAATACGTACAAACCTGCACAGCCGTGTAGCGGGTGAAGAGGAGGTGGCGAGTGAGTGCAGGGGAGCCGGCGGGTGAGTGCAGGGGGAGCCGGGAGGAGGCGGCGGGTGAATACCGCCATACCTTCCAGCTCTGCGGCTGCTGACAGCACAGCGTGACCTCACAGTCACAGGTCACGATGTGCAGGGGTAACCGGGAGGAGGGAGCCGGGCAGCATCTGAGCGTACTGTGGACGCTCAACGCTGATTCCTCAATCCCCGGGATTGGAGCTTCCAATCCCGGGATTGAATCCCGGCCGTTTTTAGGCCTAAATCCCGGGATACTGCCGATCCCGATCCCAGGATTGGCCTCCCTAATTATTAAGCACCATCGGGGTATTTTTTTCTTCTTAACCCCTTAGAGGCTGGCATACCTATTCTCCCAGTGGCTGCTTATATACATTTGGTTATCAGAAAATCATTTAGTACAGCACCTAAAACCACATTCTCCTTGTTAGTTTCGCCCTGCACAGCTGAATGCAGTATGACCTGTTAAGAGCTGCCTTTTAAAGGCAAGGTAGGATATTTTGTTTGCCTGTCAGTCTGGGAGGTGGGTGAGTCTAGGCTATATAAGGTCTGTCTGGGCCATCTGTCTTGGCATAGGTTTTGCCACAAAGCATTTGCTGCAATGCCCCAAATCTCTCCACCAGCATAGCGAGGTCCTCACAGTTTTGGGGGTATGTCTGCATCATCCACTTCTGCAGACCCCGGTTTTAGGTCCGCCAACTGAGTTCTGACCAGAGTTTCTTTAGAGAAACACCACTCATGGAAACGCTGAGCACGGCCTGGACTGGTAATGCCGACACAAGTCAGTATCTCGGTCTTTAAGGTCGAGTACACCTACCCCTCCCTTCCCTCGAGGTCCATATAAACCTACTGGGCCTCCCCAGACAGGTATGGAGCCAGCTTATCCACCCAGACTTCCGGTGGCCATTTCACTCTATTTGCCGTTCTCTCAAAGGTGGCGAGGTAGGCTTCTATGTCATCATCATGTGAAATTTTTTAAAGCTTGGGCTCCTCCTTAGGCCCCAGCTGTTGCTGCTGGCATTCCTTACAGACCGCAATTCTTGCTGCTGCTGCTGCTGCTGCTGACTTTGCTGCTGTCTGCTCATGGACATTGTCAGTATATTTCAGTATTTCCTTCATTTTGGCTTCTTTATGGGTTGGGAAGCTTCCCTTAGCATCCCACTCTGACACCACTTGTTATAAAGAAGCTATGTAGTGGAAGCATGCAGTGACTCCGGATTTCTTCACCGCGGTTTAATTTTGTCAGGATGACCGCAGTCCAGTAACCACTACAGAGTAAATGTTCAAAGCCCTGTCACTCACTACCAGAGACCTACTCCCAAGTCACTAGCCAGCTTTTCCAGCATGGTCATACAGACAAAAGGCCCAGACAGACCTTATATTCCCTAGACTCCTCCTCCCCCTCCCTTTTAGACAGGCAAATTACACTCCCAACTTGCCTTTAAAAGAGAGCTCTTCACAACTGGTCTGAGACACATTTTATATTTCACATGCCAAACTTCCCTAGGCTTAATAACCAAACACCACTGGCTCCTTTGTAGCACACTGCCCCTTTTGCCACTATATAAAACACACATAAAATTGAAACTGCCCAATCACTGTAGCCAGCAGTAATCAGGACACATGGGGAAATATCAGCGGCTGTTGTTTCTAGTGCAGACTCAGCTGCACTGATGCTGGCAGTGGGGGTGCTGTTGGGCTGCCCGATCACTGCTGGCCACAGTGATCAGGACTCAGGGATCTGTTTAATAAGCCTTGAACGGAGCTAAAGTGGACGGAGATAAAGTACCAGCCAATCAGCTCCTAAATACCTTGTCACAGGCTGGGTTTAAAAAATGACAGGAGCTGGCTGGCTGGCTGGTACTTTATATCTGTGCCCTTTATCTCCATCTAAGGCTTAATAAAAAGACCCCACAGTGTGAAAGAAGCCATGGTGGGGGAAGGGGCTTTAGCTGCTTTGTATGGGTGCTGCTAATCTTCCCGATCACTGCTGGCCACAGAGCCGGGACACAGAGGAAGAGTAGCCACACTGTGTTTTTTTTCAGGTAATGGCTGCTCAGCAGTCACGGGTTCCCGGTCACTGTGGACAGCAGTGATCAGGACACACACTGGGGGCAGAGCCGTGGGTGCAGGGGGCTGGGAGGTCCCTCTGATACAGTCAGCTGCTGGAAGATTCTTTTCCAACAGCTGCCCAGAGGGCATTTCTGACTAGTCGCATCAGATGCGACCATGTCAGGGAAAGTCCAGCCTGGTGTGGTTGCATCAGGCTAGTGGTTAAGTAGCTCCTGGGATGTCTAAGGCCACATGGAATCAGTTACAGAAAGAGGAGAAAGTATATGCTTTTCTTATATTCCGTTCAAAGGAGGGTTCATGACCCAGAATGCAATGAGGTTAAAAAAAAAACAATGGATACAACCAGAGACTGTCATTGAGAATTCTGAACAAATGGATGCTTCATTATTAACATAAATTATAATTTGTAAACTATTTGGCTCTTTGATAAAACTCCTTGTTCTGGAAGGAGTTAGAGCGATCATACTGAACTGGTTAATACAGAATGTCTGTACAGTTTCTGATAAGATTCTTATTTCTATATTATTACCGTATATACTCAAGTATAAGCCGACTTTTTTTAGCACTTTTTTTTGTGCTGAAAAAGCTGCCTCGGCTTATACTCGAGTCAGTGGGAAGGAGGGACATGGAGGGCACAGCGCGCACCTCTCCTGTGTCCCTCCTGCTTCTCCGGCGGGTCTATTAAATGAAGTACCCGTTCGTGAGCTCTGATTGGCTCACGAACCGGCACTTCATTTAACACACACACACCGCTGCCGCCGGAGACGCAGGAGGGACACAGGAGAAGCGCGCGCTGTGCCCTCCGTGTCCCTCCTTCACAAAACAGCGCGGGAGCGGCGGAGGGTAAGTTGTAATTGGCACTGGGGGAGCATATTTGGCACTTGTGGGGAGCATATGTGGCACTGAGGGGGCAAATCTGGCAGTATGAGGGCATATCTGGCACTGTGGGGGCATATCTGGCAGTATGAGGGCATATCTGGCACTGTGGGGTCATATCTGGTAGTATGAGGGCATATCTGGCACTATGAGGGCATATCTGGCACTGTGGGGGCATATCTGGCACTATGAGGGCATTTCTGGCACTGTGGGGGCATATCTGGCAGTATGAGGGCTGTGTACGGCTAGAGCTGCATTTCCCACCCTAGGCTTATACTCGAGTCAATAAGTTGCTGATTGGTTGATGGGGCAACTTCTCCACTGGCTCACTTCTCCGCTCTTATCATTGCTTAGTAAATGTCCCCCTTAAAATGGAAATACTGAAAATACTGCATTTACTGTACAGTACTTAGCCATATATTTTATATATGATTAAAGAGCATGAAACATGTATGGTTACTGTGTTGTTTTTACATTCACCTTCTTTTTTATTTTTGAATCTGTGCTTCATATTTTAATCAGACAATACACTTTTAAATTTGATTTTGTGTTCTCACTCATAGCTTTACTTTATTTGGATTCTCAAAGTTAGCCGCACTCTGGCTAGGCAGTATGGTACACTGTTGGGCTGCCATGCAGTTTGTCATACTGGATGGCTTTCAGGTAGGTTACTCCTGCCAAATTATGTTTTTCCTAGGCAGACAAATGGGAGCACTATGTACATAAAAAAAATAGAAATAAGAAAGTCATCCCAACTATATGATGTCCTTACATAACCTGAGAATACTATCAATATTTTTAAATCCTAATACAGCAACAAATAAAAAGTGCTTTCCATTCCCACCTGTGCACAACAGAACAGATGAAGCATCAAAAATAGTATGAGTGTTATTTGCTGAAAGTTCTCCTCTGCTGCAAGCAAATGCGAATAAACTGTGCTACATGTGCTTACCACCCTATGTGATAAGTAATTGAGTCTTAAGGGGTTATCAGATGTCAGAGGAATAGTTTGCTCGATGTTGTTAAAAAAAAACACAAAAGTCAGACAAGTAACAAGGAACTGGTCAATTTACTACTTTTCACAAGAAAGAAAACATTTGGACACACACTGGGCACAGTCATAATATTGCAAAAGCTCCAGCATCAAAAGACAAACAACAATTACATGTGTTAAAATCACTAAAGACGTTAAAAGCAAAACTCTGTGGTGGTAAACTGAAATTGCTTTAAAACGGCAAAGCAACTAAAGTTTCTGCAGTAACATTGTTCCTAACTTACAGCAGACATGTTTGTACATTTTTCTTTTACAAGACAATTCACAACTGTCCTGATTTAAGTGGGACTGTCCCTATTCTGGTGAGACTGTGCTGCCGACATTCAGGACATTTGGGTCCCAGCTGCTAGGAATATAGAGAAGAATGTCCCACTGAACATGTCTCTCTACATGACACAACCATGGCCCTATCTAGATGCCAAAGAATGGATTGTTGAGAGGTATGACATAATATTTAGGATGTCTTCTCCCCAAATCTTCCTAGAAATATCTAACTTCTATTGCATGGGTGTAACTAGAAATGGATGCCATTGCTGTGGGGCCCAGAGGCTTAGGTTATACAGTTGCATACTCATTTCTCAGATTTGCCTGCCAAACAATTGGGTCTGATCCACTGGCCAGCCTGAATTGTTTGACATTACATCAGCCTTTTTCAACTGGTGTGCCGTGACCAGTTGCTAGGTGTGCCACCACCTGCCGCACAGACCCACCACTGCCACCTGCAGCCAGCCAGCCAGCCAGACCTGCCACCAGACACCGTCGCCAACTAGATCGCCATCCGCCAGACAGTCCCGCAGCAGCCGCCCGGCAGCCAGATATGTAAGGCTGCTCGTCCAGCGCTTCACTTCCGTTCCGTACAGCCGGCCTGTATAATTACGCTGGGGGGTACAGGTGTGTGAAATTACAATGAGGGACATGTGTGTGTATACAGGTTGAGTATCCCATATCCAAATATTCCGAAATACGGAATATTCCGAAATACAGACTTTTTTGAGTGAGATAGTGAAACCTTTGTTTTTTAATGGCTCAATGTATACAAACTTTGTTTAATACACAAAGTTATTAAAAATATTGTATTAAATGACCTTCAGGCTGTGTGTATAAGGTGTATATGAAACATAAATGAATTGTGTGAATGTACACACACTTTGTTTAATGCACAAAGTTATAAAAAATATTGGCTAAAATTACCTTCAGGCTGTGTGTATAAGGTGTATATGAAACATAAATGCATTCTGTGCTTAGATTTAGGTCCCATCACCATGATATCCCATTATTGTATGCAATTATTCCAAAATACGGAAAAATCCCATATCCAAAATACCTCTGGTCCCAAGCATTTTGGATAAGGGAGACTCAACCTGTAATTACGTTGTGAGACATCACCAAGCACAGGTTTCCCACTGATATTCTTATGTAAGTAAAACCTATTTATTTCTACTCATTTTAAGAGAAACAGTAACAAATATCAACATATATTAAATATATGTCGATATTTGTTATTATATGTATTATATGTGATTTCAAAAACTGATGGTATGCCTTGGCAATTTTAAAATCTTGTTTGGTGTGCCACAAGATTAAAAAGGTTCAAAATCACTGCATTACATGTTCAATGAGAAGAGTGTTTAGTGGATGCTATAATGCATGCATGTCCAAACTGCGGCCCTCCAGCTGTTGAGAAACTACACATCCCAGCATGCCCTGACACAGCTTTATCATTCTCTAAAAGCAAAACTGTGTCAGGGCATGCTGGGATCTGTAGTTTCACAACAGCTGGAGGGCCGCAGTTTGGACATGCCTGCTATAATGATAAGGGATCCTGTAATGTGGAATAATTTGAACTGTAATGTGTCATAATCTGATATGCTCATTGTAATGTGGTGGCCTCTACAGGGTGATTCAAAAGTAGCAGTACACCCTTTTGTTTCAACAACTGTGCAGGGAATTGGAAAACTGAATACTCCAGTAATGTATGGGTGAGGTGGGCTATCTTTTAGGGTATGTACCGAACATGGGCGCCATCTTGAATCTAAGTCAGTTTTTCCAATTCCTGCACAGTTTTTGAAACAAAAGGGTGTACTGTGACTTTTGAATCACCCTGTATAATTTTAGCTCTACAATGTGACACATACTTCCCTACTGACTCGCAGGACGCTCAGTTTTTGGGGTAGCCTCCAGCACCCCCGGAAGAACAGGCAGATGTCCCGCATCCTGCCTGCACCATAGTGAAGCGGGCAGGATGGAGAGATAATCCCCGGCATTCGCATATCAGTGGGGACTGGCTAAAATGACGCAAACACGTCATTCACCTGTGAATCGTGGCATTTTCCCGAAGTGGGGGCGGGGCTTGATGATGTTCCTGCAGCCTCTCCTCTCGGGGAAAAGAAAAGTAGGTAAGTATGCTGTGACATCATGTAAACTAGGGAACTACGATGGTTCATAAAATAAACTATGGCAATACTATGGAGTATAATATTAACTAAGGCACTGCTATGGTTCAGAAAATTAACTAGGGCACTTTTATGGGGCATAAAACAAATAACAGATGCGTAATGATGTCTCTCAGGGAGCATTGGGACAGGGGCCCCTTTAATATGTTGCTATGGGGCCCAAAAAGCTCTGGTTTCGCTCGGGCTGCTTAAATGACTAGCATCTTCTATTCCAATTAAAACCAGCATGCAGCAAAAAGTATCAGTAATTTCCTCTAACTTCTTCCGCAACACAACAGTTATAAAGGATACCTTTTACATAAACATGTAATATAGTGTAGTTCAAAATGATGTTATTTCAATATATTTCCAAACTTGACAGTGCCTCAAATAGGGACTGTCCTGCTGAAATCAGGATAGTTGGGAGGTATGATATATGGGCCTACTTGGGGGGATGTGGCACCAGGTCAACAATCACAATGCTGACAGTCACAATGTCGACGGCTATTAGAATAACATTATTGAAATGGACATAACATTGAAATGCTTACAATGTCGACATCTGAAGTGTCTACATGTGAAATGACAACATTTTGCACAATGCTGACAATATGGTTAGGCTGCAGTAGGAAAGCGTTAGGATTAGGCTGGGGGAGGGTCAGTTTAGGAAAGGGTTATGGTTAGGCTGCAGCGAGGGGTTTGGGACATGTGTAGTGTGCACTGCCGCAGCCACCAGAGCAGGTAAATGAAACAGTAGCACCACAGGGACTGTTTTGTTGACATTCAAATCATGTCAACATTTCATCAGTGTCAATGTGATGAATGTTGACATACTGAGCATGCCAACATGCTGCATGCTGACATTATGACATGATGAATATTGAGAAAACATAGGTAGTCCCTATTTAGGTGCTTATTTATAAAACATTGCTGATCTTACTGGGACAGCAGCATATGAAGAGCCCAACCAGCAGGTTTACCATTAGTGATGGCATTACCATTGCTATCATTAGCCTTTTGATTTATGTGGCAAGAAACACAGCTTTTTCACGCCAATTTGGCAGGAGAATGCGCAGTGGAAGCAATGGGGAAAAGCGTAAGAATATTAGTGGATTAATCGCCTCCTCCTCTATCCAGGATACTATAGAGGTGAGAGGTTTTTGAACCAGAGAAACATCAAAGCATATAATTTTATGGATTTTGTAGTCTAGTCATTCTGTTATCTCTGATAGCCTTAAGGCGGGAACACACTACCCGACGGCGGAACTGCAGCGATGGACGACTATATCGTTGAGCGATATAGCATTCAATGATATAGGGGGTAATTCCAAGTTGACCGCAGCAGGATTTTTGTTAGCAATTGGGCAAAACCATGTGCACTGCAGGGGAGGCAGATATAACATGTGAAGAGAGAGTTAGATTTGGGTGTGGTGTGTTCAATCTGCAATCTAATTTGCAGTGTAAAAATAAAGCAGCCAGTATTTACCCTGCACAGAAATAAAATAACCCACCCAAATCTAACTCTTTCTGCACATGTTATATCTGCCTCCCCTGCAGTGCACATGGTTTTGCCCAATTGCTATCAAAAATCCTGCTGCGATCAACTTGGAATTACCCCCATAGTGCGTACACACTGAATGTTATCGTTCAGTGACATCATTGACGCCATTACCGAACATGCAGCTCAGCCCAAACATTGACGGGTTGAGCTGCATGTCAGCTCAATATTGCTGAATGCTGAGCGACGTGCGGGACCCCGCATCGCTCATCGTTCATCAATCTGACCACCATACACACTGGCCGATTTCAAGCTAAAAATAAACTATATCGTTATTGTTTATTTTTTAGGCAGATATCGACTAGTGTGTAGGCTAGTGTGTAGTCTCCATTTGGCTTTAGTTGTTTGTTTTTTATGGATTTAAGTTAGCCTTAATTCTCTCCCATGCAAGTTTAAACTTCCTTACTGTATCTGCTTCTTCCAGGGGCGTTTCTACAGAGGAGGGTGCCCGTCTGCACCTCCGGGTGGGCCCCCTCCTCTGCACGGCGCTGTAGACTTCGGCACTGTGCCGGAGTCTACTGTGCATGCGTAGGTCTCCGGAAACATGGCGCCCACCATGATCCGGAGACAAATTTTGGTACCGCGCATGCGCAGCGGCCATTTTGGTGGCGATTTCCACCGCAATTGCAGCTCCCGCCGCTGGACTCCGGAAAGGTAAGTATTAAAATGGGTGCAATGGGTGCGGTGTGGGCCCTCCCTGGACCCAGGGGCCCGTGTGTACTGCACCCATTGCACCCATTATAGAAACGCCAATGGCTTCTTCCTACTACCCTTTTGGTGAAATGACTGTTCATTTACTCCCCTGATACAGTGACTCATAGATATAACTAGACTCATAGATTACTTTTCTTATCAATACAATTTATACTGTGGCATGCTTTGTTTTGTTTGTTTTTTTTCCCATAAAAAATTAATTGCTACACTCCTGGCTATCCTACTAGTCTTCACAAGTTATCTATAGATATATTTTTTTACATAACCCCTCAATCTGTCCACAGTAACTTCTTGCATATGTTATCTGCAAAAATAGACTTAACCTTCCATACCATTAGTTATATCATTGATAAATACATCAAAGAGCACTGATCTAAGAACAATTCCCAGGGTACTCCAGTGTTAACCTTTCCCTCCACTAAATGCATTTACTACAACTGTGTTTTCTATCATTCAACATCTTATCTATTCACCCATGAATTCAATCCCAAGCGTTATTGTTTATTTATCAGTTATTGATGTGGGGCATGTCTATTTACTAAAATCTAGATATGCCACATATATTTCTCCATCTAATTATGAATACCTTAAGCCCCATACACACGGGGAGAGAAGTGTTCTGAGCGATCTGTCACAGACCGCTCAGCACACTCAGCACACAGCGCGATGTGTGTTGAGCAAGGGGGGCCGCTCATTTCACCCAGCGGTGAAATGAGCGATGTACTAGATTTTGCCTGCATGCAGGCCAGTGTAGTACCAGTGATAGTGACGCACGTGGGGCATACACACGGAGAGATCTGTGCTTACATTCTAAGCAATCTAGTCAGATTGCTTAGAAATGAAGCACGGATCTCTCCGCGTGTACCCCCCTTAAGTCATTCAGTGAAAAAGTAAATCAGATTTGTCCCCATACTGTAAGAGCCGTATATAAAAACATTTCCAACATGTCACCATTCTTCCCATTCACCCCATCGCTCATGATTAGATCTACATAAAACTCCCACAATTGTAGCCACTTTGATACAGACCTGTTCTTTTGGCAAAGTATCTGAATTACACCCCTTCCAACTGTCCCGATTTCAGCAGGACTGTCCCTCTTTTTGGGCACTGTCCTGATTTCCCACTAGCAGGCCACTGTGTCCCATGGGATGAGTTGAGGATGGGGGGCACTCTCAACACACACTGCTCCCAGAAAGTCCCTAGTGTGATGAACAACAGGACGTTACACACATTAACACCCCAGAAACATCAGAAGGTCTGGTCTAGCAGCCACAACATCATGACCCCTTTCAAACACACATGCCTTCAGCAAATGCAAGATGTCCCTACACTTAGGTTTTAAAATGTTGTGATGTATGGAGAAATATGTAGAAATGCATCACCTAAATTTGTTGTTTAGTAAAATGTGGACAGCCAGGCTACAAAAGATTATATGACCATGATTATATGAAAAGCACTAAAGTTTACATACTGTACAGTATAACGCTGAATGCAGTCTTAATCCAGAACTGCCCACGATGAACCAATGTGTTAAGGTTTTATTTTGCAGCTTTGATGGAACATAGAATCAGAGACATAAGGCAATGGGGAGCAGAGGTATCACAAAAGACACTGCAGTGGTTGTTTTTGTAATGTGGCTCAGCGGGCCAAATGGGCCCAGTACAGAGCTCTTATGATGATAACATTGTAGCTAAACTAGGTATCTGTCTTGGTCCTTCAGCCTTGCACTCCTAACCACCTACAAAACCATTACATCACCAATGAGAATAGTCACTGCTGTTGTTTAAAGTACAACCACCCATAATTACCATGCATGGATGGGGGTAAACAAAAAACATGGATTTCAGAAAGGCTACTTTTCAAAAAGCAGAGAAGTGTAAAATGTTATAGGTTCAGGAATATAACTTTACTAAGTTTCCTTTGTCAAATACCACAAAGAGCATCTCTTGACCTAGGGCCTATTCAGCTTGGCTCGCTATTGAGACCAAATTTTTATTTTCTCAGAACTGCTGCTGCTGAAAAAATGCATGTGAAGAAGGAAGGTAAAAGATGCGGACCGTTGCATTTGCAAATTATCGGTGCATACGCAGAAATCAAGTACCATCGACAATACGGGTTGACCCATGCATACGCAGGAAATACGTGGCTGTAGCAATCACAGTTGTCGTCAGATACATGCCCCAAAAAAGACCATGACATGCCTACGTTTTTTGAACCACTCCCCGCAAACGCCATGTAACCTCTCACAAACGGACACTTCCTGGCAATCACTATGCAATCGCAGATTTCTGTGCCTACTATCACACTGCGTTCGCATTACGGCCTTTACGCAATCACAATGCAGTTGCAGTGCATGCGCAGACATTCTTTAATCGTCCTATTCGCAATTGTGCAAAATTGCAACTGAAGTTATATAAGGTCCTTAATCCACTTAGCATTTTTGTATTGAAAATTCAGTCACCTTCACTTCCTTGTTCATAGATCAATGTAAACATTTGTACAATTACTTGTACTCTCTAGAACAGATACTTTGCTGATATTTTTAGCTGTGATTGGCTAAAATGAAGAAATAACTATTGTGCTTACCTACTCTCTGTATGATATATCTTTCTTAATAAATTTTATTTTCTTGCACACTGTAAATTACATTGATAAAAGGCTAGAGATGCACCTAAAAGCGGACAACCTCAATAAAACAGTTTGATTAGTTTGCTTTCCATTCTGTTCTTCATATCCAACAACATTAAACAAAACGTTCCACTGATACAAAGTCTTTTTTTTTCCACAATAATGCTTGTGTGTGTATAATTTTTACAGGTGTTACTATGAATCTAGTAAAGAATACCAATTTGAATAAAAAAAACCTGATATTACACTTTGTACGTCTCTTTTTTTTTTTTATCTTATAAGCAGTTTAAGTACAACTACATTTACTTTTTATATACCAGTTCTAGCTGACAACATTTATTTATACTATACAACATTGTGCTAATATTTAATATTTCCGCATAGGTTTGTCTTCCACAAATGTATTCAGTTGTTAGTCACCCACCCACCTATCCTAAGCTTTATGGCTGTGACATTTTAATTAGTTTCTCAGTATCAGATTCCACCTCCCTAATGTTCATATCAGGTAATTTATTTTGAGGTGCTCAGTCTGCTGCGTAATAATAATTATGTGTCTAAGGTTTGTTTTTCCCCTTTTTTTGCAAAGTATCATTTGTTTAAACCATTTACATTTATCTCCTTAATAACAGACTGAATAAATAATAATATAATTATGAGCACTTCTACTTTAATTAACAGATCTGATTGCTGGTATTCCCAAATGCAAATGAGCAGTCACAGCTTCTTATGTGTTAAGCGAAAAACTCCTGCTCGTCTGTAATATAATGTAACCTCAATCTAAATACTATATACATTGAAATGGATCCGTCACAATGACTAGTCATGTTTCTTTCAATTTATATTTCTATTTTTAATAGGATTAAGATAAAAATGTATAATACTTCTACTTGTGTGAGGCTTTCTCTGCCTTCTAAAATAGGTATTTAGTATGCTTACAGCATTCGACGCTGTAAAAGTGGTATTTAGAGTGCTTACAGCGTTCTACTGTTGATGTCATTTTGTATTATACACCTATACTAGTGGTTCCCAACCTCAGTTTTCAAGGCACATTAACAGTCCTGGTTTTAAATATATACATGCGTGAGCACAGATGATTTACTCAAAATAACTGAGGTACTAATTAAGTCACCTGTGCTCATGTATGGCTAACATTAAAACCTGGACTGTTAGGAGTAAAGTTACTAAGATGGGAGTTCTATTTAAGATTGGATGTTGCCCATAGCAACCAATCAGATTCCAGGTATTATCTTCTAGAAGGAGCTAGATAAATGAAAAGTAGAATCTAATTGGTTGCTATGGACAACATCCCATCTTAAATAGAACTCCCGTCTTAGTAAATCTACCCTTCCCTTAGTGTGCCTCGAGGACCATAGTTTGGAAACACTGTTCTATACCAAATTTTAATCATGTGTAATTTTCCTCTCACAATTGACTGAGATAGTTGCCCATAGCAACCAACCAGCTTCTTCAGTAGCAATAATTTATAGAGTAACATAGGTGAGATTAGTGGCTATAAAATATCATATTAAATAGTAGTAATTATTATTATTATTATTATTATTATTATTATTATAATAATAATAATAAAAGTAATTTTATTTATTTATTTATATAGTGCTCTTTCTCTAATAGGACTCAAGGTCAGTGCCGTAACTAGGCATTTTAGCGCTGTGTGCAAGAAACGACATTGGCGCCCCCCCATGTAAGATAGGGGCAGTGCGCGCCGTAGGCGCGCAAAAAATATATAGGGGCGTGGCTTCATGGGGAAGGGGCGTGGCCACAAAATAATAGCAATTCATACTACGGTGCACAGTAGTCTACATTATTCAAATTACGCTGCACAGTAGCGCCACTACACCAGGTAGAGCCCCTTTTATACATTACAGCAGACAGCGTCCCCCTTTTTACACATTACAGCAGACAGTCTCCCTTTTAACACATTGCGGCAGCCAGTCCCCCTTTTTACACATTGCGGCAGCCAGTCCCCCTTTTTACACATTGCGGCAGCCAGTCCCCCTTTTTACACATTGCGGCAGCCAGGACCCTTTTTACACATTGCGGCAGCCAGTCCCCCTTTTTACACATTGCGGCAGCCAGTCCCCCTTTTTACACATTGCGGCAGGCAGGCCCCCTTTTTACACATTGCGGCAGCCAGGCCTCCTTTTTACACATTGCGGCAGCCAGGCCCCCTTTTTACACATTGCGGCAGCCAGGTCCCCTTTTTACACATTGCGGCAGCCAGGCCCCCTTTTTACACATTGCGGCAGCCAGTCCCCCTTTTTATACATTGCGGCAGCCAGGTCCCCTTTTTACACATTGCGGCAGCCAGTCCCCCTTTTTACACATTGCGGCAGCCAGTCCCCCTTTTTACACATTGCGGCAGCCAGTCCCCCTTTTTACACATTGCGGCAGCCAGTCCCCCTTTTTACACATTGCGGCAGCCAGTCTCCCTTTTTACACATTGCGGCAGCCAGGCCCCCTTTTTACACATTATGGCAGACGGTGTCCCCCTGAGAGAGAGAGAGAGAGACATACTTACCATCTCCCCGCTGACAGGCTCCTCGTGCAGCTCCCTCGGTGCAGGCAGGTGAGAAGGAGGAGGAGGGAGGGGGACTGGGGCCGCAGCAACGCTATTTCATTGGTAGTAAGCGCCGCTGCAGCATCCCCCTCTCCTTCCGTATTGGCTGCCCGGCGCTGCTGTGGATGCTGGGATGGAGGAACCGCATCCCAGCATCCACAGCAGCGCCGGGCAGCCAATACGGAAGGAGAGGGGGATGCTGCAGTGGCGCTTACTACCAATGAAATAGCGCTGCTGTGGCTCCAGTCCCCGTCCCTCCTCCTCCTTCTCCGCTGCCCAGCGCTGCTCTCCTCCTCAGTGCGGCGGCGGCGCACGGCGCAGACTTCAGAGGCGGCATGTAATGAGTCAATTTGACTCATTACATGCCGCTGGCCGTGCGCCCTCAGGGCAACTGCGCTGTGTGCCAAGCCCACTTGGCACACACGTAGTTACGGCCCTGCTCAAGGTGATTAACAAATAGAATGATCATACAGTATTGAAATGATGAAATACAGAAAAGCTTTTCATAAAATATAGAGAACATGGAGTTACTAAAGGGACATTAAGTAAATGTGGGGCAGATGTATTAACCTGGAGAAGGCATAAGAAAGTGATAAACCAGTGACAAATGCAAGGTGATAATGCACCAGCCAATCAGCTCCAATATGTAAATTAACAGTTAGGAGCTGATTGGCTGGTGCGATATCACTTTGCATTTATCACTGGTTTATCACTTCCTTATGCTTTCTCCAAGCTTAATACATCTGTCCCAGTGTGAGGAAAGTCTTGAGTCTTTTTCGAAGGATAGAGTAGGGGCCTCTCTTACTGTGCAGGGAAGTGAGTTCCATAGAGTCAGAGCCGCATGGCTAAAAGCTTGATTCGGAGATTCTAGGTACTGCTAAAAGTCCTTCATCTACAGATTGCAGTAATCGAGCGTATGGAAACAGAAGCTACCTTGGGAAAAGGGCTTTGAAAGTCAGTAAGCCAATCTTGAAATAGTTTTGCCATATTACAGGCAGCCAGTGGAGGGGGTAGAGAATGGGCTATTATGTGGCTGTATTTTGTACCAGCTGTAAGTGGTGCAATCCTTTTGCTGGGAGACCAAGGTAGACGGAAGATCTTAAGAGGAAATTAAGTGCTTGATTTCGGATATGTTTCTCAGATGCATGAATAAGGATTTGATTGTGGCTTATATCTGATGCTAAGTGTCAGGCCACCATCCAGGACAACACTAAGATTCTGCAAATTATCAGTGTTTTGTAATTCTGAACCCCAAAATGTAAGTCCAGTTGGTTGGCTATGCTGTGGTCTTGTCCATTAATACAGTATCTACATATGTTGCTTGACCTGTCCTGGTTTTTGGCCTTTGGATATAAATGTTTATCTTGATACGTATTACTATTGTTTCAAAAATGTATAATGCAGGTGGATTAATAAAACAATATATACTGTACATAAAAGCAAGTTTTCGACTTTATACTAAAACAGATTAAGCTTAATGCCATGAGGGTGTTACAATTTTCTGCTTAAAACAACTTGGGAAGATGTTTTTTTGGAACCAAAACAATGGGGCAGATGTATTAAGCCTGGAGAAGTGATAAAGCAGTGCTAAAGAAGTAATAAGTGGAAGGTAATAACGCACCAGCCATCAGCTCCTAACTGTTATTTTTCAAACCTGTAATGATTGGCTGGTGCGTTATCACCTTCCACTTATTTCTTTATCACTGCTTTATCACTTCTCCAGGCTTAATACATCTGCCCCAATATCTGAGATATACCACATAAATCTGCAGGCAGGTGGATAATTTGATAACTTTAATTAATTTATATTCTACACAATTTGTTCAGTTGAAGGGGCTAGGGTATGATATGTTGACAGTTATAATGTCGACACTGACCATGACAACATTCATAATTTAAATACTGATGAAATGTTGATATGTTAGAATGTCGACATATCATCCCTGGTGGCCCAGTGGTTCCAGCGAGGCTACCGGGTCCCAGGTTCATGTCATTGACTCCCTACCCTCCTTCAATACAGACATACCTTTTGTGGCACACTGATGTGAAGAAAAACACAGTGGCATTGTACTTCTTCTGATTAACTAGAAAGCTATCAATCACTATTACAAGCCTTTATATGGAGACCCGATTTAGGTGGTCATTCCGAGTTGATCGCAACCAGCAACTTTTTGCTGCTGCTGCGATCAACTAGTCCATTCCTATGGGGGAGTGTATTTTAGCTTAGCAGGGCTGCGATCGCTTCTGCAGCCCTGCTAAGCTAAAACAATTTCAAGCAGAACATGACTAGCCCTGGACATACTTACCCTGTGCGACGATCTCTGCGATGCTGGGGCCGGCTTTGACGTCAGACATCCGCCCTCCGTTCTCCTGGACACGCCTGCGTTTTCTTCTCCACTCCCCGAAAACAGCTGGCAACGGTCCGGTGACGCCCAGGAACGCCTTCTCTCTGTCAATCTTCTTGCGGTCGGCTCTGCGACCGCTTTCTTCGTAGGACGCGATGTAACCATGCATGCGCATTCCAGACCCGTTCACACCGCAGCGACAAGCCGCTGCGTGCGAAAGGGTCGGAATGACCCCCTTAAGCCTCAATACAGTGTGGACATGAAGTGCCTACCACGGAATACAATCATAGGAACCCACATGGGGTGTGGTCATTTAGTAAAGGGGGTGTAGCCATCCATAAAAGAGAAGCTGATCGTCATAAATCGACAAAAAAATAACAAGACAAATAGATCACTGTCATTAAACAGGGTAAATGTAATAATACCAAATATTTATTAATAAAAACATTCATTTAAACATTACAACAACCTCTACCAAGCAAATAAACTGTGAATATTAGAAATGCTTACTTGACAATTTCTATATAAAGTAGTACTGCAAATAACAGACCAATGGGTTAGTAGATGAAATCAATACAATACCAATTATGTATTAGCCATTCAAATGATGTTAGTAGGATTAGTAAATCAAGATGTTAAAGATGAAAAGTTAGTAGACAATACTGGGTTGAAAAATCAAAACCTTTTAGAAAAAAAGCCATCAATGCTGAGCTGCATGTCTTAATAAGCAGCATAACCCTGGAATACATACAATTGAGCATGTGTTCCATGTGTTTTTAATCCAACTGATGGAGTTAGCCGTTTGTTGGCGGTGGCCATTTTCTGTTTCCAGGTAATTATTAAATCAGCTACAGCCTGAGGTTTCCCTGTTGCTGTCTGCTGATGGTGGCAGCAGCAGAGATGCCCTCTAGTGCCTGACAATCTAACAGTGAAAAGTAAACAACAGTTATATTTGGAGGCCCACTGGCAATTCCCCCACCCCAAATCCCTGATGGCCCAGTCCAAGCCTGCCCCACGGTTCCTCACTTGTATGTCACATGGTTCCCTCCCAATATTCTCCACAGTGTTCTTCCTGCATGCCAGTTTGCACCCAAATATGCCCCACAGTGCTTACCAATATGTCACAGTTCTCCCCCCAATATACCTTCCCTGTATGCAAAACAGTGCCCCCACTCCCACAATTTGGCTCCCTCAGATCTCCTGGCCTCTTACCAGGACAGTGCGAAAGCTATTAAAAAGACCATAGCACCCTTAATAAAAGAGCAAGCCAACTCCTTTAAACAGGTCCTCCAGGAGGCAAACACTAATATACTGCAAATAATGCAGAGCGCCCAATATAATGAAATAAAACTTCATGAGACATTCCAGGATGTCTTTCAGCTTAAACAGCCCTACACGAAGCTATATAGGCAACACCTTCAAGTATTAAATAAGCAGTATGGCCTAGAAAATAGCTCGCAAGGGAACAATTTACGTGCCGTGGGACTGTCCGAATCTATGACGCGTGATGCATTGACTCATTTTATCACCCCCCCACCCTGAGCTACTTTGTGTAAAGAATGCCTATGTTGACATGATAGTGGAATGAGCTCATTGTATTTGTCCCTCACAAAAAATCCAGAGGCATTCCCTAGTTTGAGTTTCCATCATTCCGTGTCACAACTTTCTACACAGGGAGGCACTGTGGCAAGCGTCCAGGTGAAATCGATCCCTCACCTGTGAGGGCCACTAGTTATTCCTCTATGAAGATCGTTTGGCAGAGGTGACTCGCACCTGGAAGGACTTCACTCCAATTTGTGATGGCTTAGTTTAGGAAGGACAATGCTTTGTCCTAATATTATGGCACACCTGCGCCTGTTTACAGAATATTCCCTTGTGGAATTCTTCTCTCTTGATGATGCAACGACCTACAGTATCTACAGGAAGAAACAGCCTCCCAGAATGCAGAACCAACCAAACCAATGTGTTCTTTGACCTGCTAACTGCCCTTTGACATCTGAGGTTCCCGTTATGTTTTGTGCTGTTGCAGTTGTCCATACGGACTTAAAATTGATCAGCTTTACATGACTTCATTGTTTATTTCAAATGTTGCTTTGGACACGTATTGTATGGTTATGTTACTTATCTCTCACTATATAGTTCTTATGGCAATTTGAATTCTCGGTATGTATGATGTTAAATTGCTACCATGGCATCCTTGAAAATTTGCTCATGGAATGTGGGTGGGATTAACTCTCCTGTTAAAAGAAACTCATAACATATGTCTGAAAATTTTGTGTGGATGTTATGATGCTTCAGGAAAGCCATTTGTTAGAACCTGAAGTTTAGACACCTAATACTATGGGTTACTCTGTGTTATCATTTGCCTCTTTTTCCTCAAAATAGCATGGTGCAGCTAAGCTACAGTATTTAAAAAAACTTCTGTCCCCTCTGCTCCATAGTTCACATGTTGACAGCACATAGCGATGCGAATAAAATGCATTTTCATGGAAAACATGAATAAAAAGATGCCGGCATTAGTAAACGCGCTCGCGACTAGGTGCGACTACAAGGGCTATTTAACGTGACTGCAGCAATAATGGAGGACACATCTTACCCCCATATTTTAACGCTGTGATCATAAAGGTTTTCCCATACCTGGTAGAGACTAAGCTGCCCAGCTCTTATAATCCAATTTCCCCCTTAGATGTGTATTATAAACTTCTGATAAAGAATTTATCTGAGAGGCTGAAGTTGATCTTGCTATCTATTATACAGTAGCTCCAGATCAAACAGGATTTATTTGAGGATGACATTCAGCTGTTAATATTAGGAAGGTACTTTCTGTGATCCAGTCACTGGCTTTGTCAGGAAGCCAGACTCAGCAAGCTATCATATCCATGGATGCAGAGAAAGACTTTGATCTTGTAATCTGGGATCATTTGTACACCACTGTCTAGTTTGGCTTTCCTGAGGGGATTCTGAAGACATTCCACACATTATATTCCACCCCATCAACCCAGGTGTCTGGCAATGGATATCTGTCTTCCCCACACTTAGCGCATAGAAGGACTCATCAGGACTGTCCCTCTATTATTGGCTATAGTCTTAAAGCCGTTTCTGTAGAGTTATGTGGGTTATCCACCTTTAAAGGTATTTGTATTTGCTCAGTTGAACTAAAACTCTCTTTGCTGACATGTTGCTCTTTGTGTCTGACCCCGTTATCTCGGTTCCAGCTGTGGTCTCCCTATTGTCATAGCTTGGCTCCTTTGCCGGCTGTAAGATCAATCTTTACAAATCAGAATTACTTCTCATGAGGGGTTGATGTTGCACATCATAGAACACTTCTACTATATGTCAATTTCGTATTGTACATTTGGCAAGATTGTATAGTGTGGCAAGCAACCATACATTGCTAAGTTTGAGCTGCATCTACCTAAATCTGAGGGGAGGGGGGTGGCCTAGGGTTACCTGATATTCTCACAGTCTCCTGAGCAATGTTCTTCTGATATATCAGTTATTAGATACTGGGTACTGAAGCTTTTACTCTCTTTTCCCTCCTAGGTTAGAGGATCCTCTCTTTCTTCACTGGAAGAAGAAAGGTATAGAGCAGGTGAAGGATCTCTTTGACCCAGGTGGGACTATTCTTACATTTCAATATGTACTGTACGTGACACATTCCCCCACAAGGAATTTTATATGTACCTATTTGCCTGTTTGGTAATCCATCAGATGGCTTTGCAGGATACTACTGATCCTATTGATACTTTTGTGTCTTTTATCCAAATTAATTTCTATAAAATTAGATATCTTTACTCAGAGTTACCCGGTCCTAATGTAGATAAGATATGTGGCAGGACAATATTTGATATTCCCAGTATTACCTCTCCTGATATCTTAGCAAGTTATGACTCTAGCTTATAGTTTTTGAAATATTTCTGATTACAAGAGGTACATATTAAGACTGTTAATAGAGTGTATATTTCTCAGAGTTGCAGACAGTCCATGGTGGAGGAAGAGTTGAGGTGTTGCCCAAAATATAAATGTCTTGATGCAACCTTCTTTCATAGTTTTTGGTTATGCCCTAAAATCAGATTTTGGGAGAAGGTTATGAATTTTATCAATTCTCTTTTCAAGCTGAGGATGGTAATAGATCCCTTGGTCCTTCTCTGTGTTATTTTTTCTGGTTGAGACTTAGTCATTGAAAGGCATGCTATGACACCTTCTTACTGTTATTGTTACTGTAGCTAAGAAAGATATCTTTTGTAATTAGATATCTTCTAAGACACCATTTTTTGAGCTGGTTAAGACTCTTTTGCTTCAAATTATGTATTGTGATAGGCAAGTTATAGTTCCAAATTTTGAGTGTACGATCCCTGCTTTTTAGTAATAAAATGGAGCATTTACATTGACTCATTTGACTCGTCCTCATAAAAGATTTTGACGTTTTTATGACATTACTACATGGTTTTTATACAGACAAATGTCAAGAATTACTTGGTGTTTACTGTTTAAGAAATTGTGAAATAATTATCAGTACCTAAAGACCAACCTCTAATATGTCCAAATATTACAGTACACTCATACTCTTTGTTGTTTACCTAAACAGCTGTATACCATATATATATATATTATATATATATATATATATATATATAGTAAGTTTGTTAAAAGTTCAGACATGGTGAACTTTGAACCAATAAATTAGCTATATTTCTTCATTGCATCAGCTAAACCAATACCATTTACAGCTTTCCATCAGAGATTCAATCTTGGCAACTAATGTCAAAAAGCCATTACTGGATAACTATTTATTCTGAAACAGAGACACTGTACATGCTCTGAGAGGCATTAGTTGTAGTTGTTTTCTATTATCTACCACACAATGGATATGTGGGAGAGGATGTTCTGGCCAAATCTACATACTGTATTACACATGGGTGTCCTATAGTCCCTTTCCTACTCTCTAAACACTTGTCAATTTCAACCTGCAGGTAGTAGATGACACCTGTTCACTGTGACTTGCAGAGGTAAGCAGGAGGGTTTTGGGTGACATGCGCAAGAAGTGTGGCGATCCTTGTAATTAGGAGCAGCTAGAGTGGGAGGTAGCGAACAGGGCCGGTTTTAGACCTTGCGGCGCCTAGGGGCGATTGTTTTTATGCACATAATGCCATGTAGAGCCCCTTTCATACACTTACGCCAGGTAGAGCCCATTTTATACATGTTATGCCAGGTAGAGCCCCTTATGCATGTAGCACAAGGTAGAGCCCCTTATATCCATTGTGCCAGGCAGAGCCCCTTATATACATTGTGAGAGGCAGAGCCCCTTAAACACGTTACGCCAGGTAGAATTTCTTATACACTTTGCACCAGGTAGAGACACTTATACACATTGTGGGAGGTAGAGCCCCTTTTATACATTACGCCAGGTAGAGCCCCTTACACACATTATGCCAGGTAAAGCCCCTTACACACATTATGCCAGGCAGAGCCTCTTATTACACGTTACTCCAGGTAGAGCCCATTATACACATTGCGCCAGGTAGAGCACTTTATGCACATTGCATCAGGTAGAGCCCCATATAAACGTTATGCCAGCTAGATCCTCTTATACACAATGAGCCAGGTAGAGCCCCTTATACACATTGTGCCAGGTAGCCCGCCTTATACATGTTATGTTAGGTAGAGCCTTTTATACACATTTTGCCAGGTAGAGCCCCTTATATGTGTTACGCCACGTAAAGGCTTTTATACACATTGCGCCAGGTAGAGCATCTTATACACAATGCACCAGGTAGCCCCTTATACACATTTGCACAAGGTAGAGCCTCTTATACAGAGTGTGCCAGGTAGCCCCTTATACACATTGCACCAGGTAGAGCTTCTCTCTCTCTCTCTCTCTCTCTGTATATATATATATATATATATATATAGAGAGAGAGAGAGAGAGAGAGAGTATGAATATTTGTGTATGTGTGCGTGTGCCATCCGCCCCGATGCCTGTGTCCCCGTCACTCAACATTCATCTGCGACAGTAGGTCCCCCGGATGAATTTTGCAATATTTTTTTAATACAATTAATGGGCTTAAAGAGTTATTTCATTAACTGCATTTTAGAGAATTTTGTGTAATTTATTTTCATTCCCATAGTCAGAGCTTGGGACTTAAAGTAAACCTCTGCATTCAGAGCCTTCATTTATTTATGTCTGAAGCACAAAAAAAAAAATCTTCCCAAGTCTAATGTCAAGGGGAGTGCATTTATTCTCTACAAGTGGGTACACACTAGGCGATGTGCTCAGTGAGCGAAATCACCTAGTGTTTCCACTTCCCAGGCCAGGCTGCCCAACTGCGGGCATACACACTGTGATTTTGCACAGTGATGTCATGCCGCGGCCGGCCAGAGCATGCATCTTTGGACAATGAGTCCAAACTGAGCTGCATGCACGGCCGAGACCGAGGGTTGTTGACAGCCCTGGGGACCACACAACGCTCATTGTCGGCTACATACACAATCGGCAATATAGTAAACTAAGGGGAAAATGAGCGATATAGTTTACTATATCGCTAAGTGTGTAGGCACCTTAAGTCTCAGTATTGCATCTGCTTGATTGTACAACTACTGACACTACTATGGTGGGAGCCAAGTGGAGAGAGTACAGTGGCAGTGCAGGAGGATGGGTTGCTACGGGGTTGTGATTGTGTTACTGAAGAAATGAGGAATTGTGTTGCTACAGGGGAAAGGGTAATGTGTTGCTACATGGGATGGCCACACCATGATGGTGGCACATATGCTTTGCTTTACACACTTCGCCATAGGATCCTTTTTACAATGCTATACGTCCATTTTCACTAGTAAATTGTATGCATTTTACATGTTTAAGCAAGTAAAGTGTTATCGTGGTCCCTTCAATGATATCCCAATGCGAACCTCATGCTAGAAAAGGCTGTGCACCCCTGGTCTAGGTTGCTCACTATTATTATTATTACATTTTATTTATAAGGCTCCACAAGTGTTTCGCAGCGCCGTACAAAGGACAGTACAGGGAGACAAAACTTAGCATTACAGTAAAAAATAGATAATACAGCTAAGATGTAAATAGCAAGGTAGTAATCATCGTAGAGATGAGCCTTTACCAGCAGGAGAAAAAGCTGGTAAAGATGGTCGCTGAGTAGGAGAGAGCTGCGAGTGAAATGTGTCGAGAAGAGGGCTTTGACAACAAGAGGAAAGAGGCCCCTGCTCTGAAGAGTTAACAATCTAGTGGGAAGGGGCGACAGACAGATGACATGAGAAGCAAGCAAGCGGGAGGTAGCCTGTAAGCAAAGCAGAGATGTTCAAGGCATGAGGCAGGGAAATGGAGGAGCAGCCTCAGGACTAGGTTATGCATTGGAAGGGTATGCATTGATGAATAGGTGGGTTTTTAGTGCCGGTTTGAAGCTTTGCAAGGTCGGGGAGAGTCTAATGGAGCGAGGGAGCGCGTTCCACTGAAGGGGTGCAGCACGGGCAAAATCTTGAACTCGAGCACGGGAAGCAGTAACCAGGGCAGAGTAGAGGCTACGGTAATTGGCTGACTGTAGGGGGCAGGAGGGAGTATGAAGGGAGAGGAGGTTGGAGATGTAGGGAGCAGTGGAATTAGAGATGGCCTTGTATGTGAGGGTGAGGAGTTTGAAGAGGATACTGTAGGGGAATGGGAGCCAGTGTAGATTTTGTCAAAGAGGGGTGGTAGATGTGGAGCGGCGGGAGAGGAAGATAAACCTAGCTGCAGAGTTGAGGACAGATTGGAGGGGAGCAAGATGGGAACAAGTGAGGCCAGTGAGAACATTGCAGTAGTCGAGTCGTGAGATGACCAGTGAGTGGATGATAAGTTTAGTTGCACTCTGGGAGAGAAATGGCCTGATGCGAGCAATGTTGCATAGCTGGAACCAACAGGATTGCGCCAGAGCTTGGATGTGGGGTGCAAAGGAGAGGGAGCAGTTAAGAGTGATGCCCAAGCAGCGGAGTTGGGAAATGGGTGGGATGATGGTATTCTCAACAGTGATAGAGATATTGGTAGGGGGTGTTGCTCTGGCTGGGGGAAAGATAATGCGTTCAGTTTTGTCCATGTTGAGCTTCCGAGAGCACTCAAACATCCAGTAGGAGATGGCGGAGATGCAGCTGGAAACCTGAGAGAGGACAGAGAGGGACAGATCAGGAGAGGTAGAGTTGTGTGTCATCAGCATAGAGGTGGTATTGAAGGCCAAAGGTGTTAATGAGCGCACCCAGGGAAGAGGTGTACAGGGAGAACAGAAGGGGGCCTAGGACAGAACCCTGAGGGACACCAACAGGAAGGATGGAAGGGTGTGAGATGGTGCCAGAGGCAGACACAGAGAAGGAGCCGTTAGTGAGGTAAGAGGTAAACCAGTCAAGGACAGTGCTAGAGAGGCCAACGTTTTTGGAGTGTCTAGTCTATAGAACAACAATATTTCTACCATTTGCATCCAGGAAGGAATTTGTCAACTTATTTCTCTATGAAAATTTATTTTATTTTTTTCAAATTATATTACTGAAATCATGACTGAAACAACAAAGTAAAAACAAGTATTGTAGATTAAACCTGCACAGCAATTCTTTCACTAGTGTAGTATTATTCTGACCTTAGTTATTAGGACTAAAAGCTTTCATTCTGCTCTATTTATATAGAATGTATAAATCTGCATGTTTTCCCATGTATAGTTTCCCCACATGAATTACACTTCTGTTTACTTGTACTACAAAAACTCATTCACCTATAGTGCATTTTTCTTCAACCCCAGACTGTATGGCTCTGACATTTCAATTAATTTCTTACTATCAGATTCCCAAACTTCCTGTTCATACCATGTAATTCAAACATTCATCTGTCTTATCTCATAGAGTTCTAAGACAGCTGGCTCTTTTATCATGATAATGTGCATCAGGTTTTCTAGTTTTTCAACATTGTAAGCAGCCTTCATGTTAACGGAATTCTGTCCTTATTGACACAAAGAATAATTTTTTGACAGTGTAATTCTGACATCCTATTTTTAGCAAGAGCTTTAAGGAGAAAAGCTACATAAATAACAAATCTATATAATATTTACTATATGCTTAAACTAAAAATTAAGAATTTTGTTCTCAAAAGTATTTGTCATTCTCACTGTAAATGTTATTATTTAACTGAATTTAATCATTATTAACCTGTAATGTACATACTGTAAGTTACTACTAGTTTATTTTTCAACTTGAGAATTCTCAAGTTAGATTTGTGGGGCTCTACATACAGTAAGCAAGCACTGGTTGATAGTTATTGATTGCACATACTGTACAAAACGGTTATACAGAAGTTAGTCGTTGCAACACTTAGGAATGAATAAAACAATCCCATTAGGGAGTAGATTTAATCCAAGAACAGTCAATAACATCATTTTGGTGGCCCCTTCCTCAGGAGTCCAGGTGGGATCATTTGTCTAAGTGTCTGAAATGCAGATTTTTTTGATTAAATATACTACAAAGGTAAAGTTTTAACACTCATATGAGTTGTAGTTCCTGAATTCTATATAAGTGCTGCACTTGCGTGTTGGGGGTAGGGGGTGCTTTATTTCAAACCTGCACCACAGTAATTAAAACGTATCCACTTTGGAGTTTTGCTCCTGGATATTCTAGTCGAAGAGACAAGTGCACAAGCGCATTGATGCAAAAAATCCAACCTATTCCCCAAGTCACTATATATATATATATATATATATATATATATATATACTTTCTTGCTCTTTCAGTATTCCAGAGGTATCCCTGATTTCTGGGAAAGCTCACATGGATTCTGCTCACTTCTCTAGTCAACTGGGTAGGAGATTATTAACGTGATTCTCTATGAATCATAGAGGTTGGTGGGAACTGGGTATAGACTGGTGTAGTGTACAGTATGTGTTGAAGTTTGGTAATGGCTGAATAAAAGAAGTACTATAGTTACTACTCATGCTCCAGTGGTCTTATTACAAGATACACAATCAAAACATATTAAAACACATTTAAATAATTTACTTGTTTATATAATCTCACTTGGCAAAAATAACAGATTATAGCATTTTCATGATCATATTGTTGTATAGTATTTGTTCCCATAATATAGGTCAAACAGTATTGTCCACTTTTATCATTATCAGCTATTCAGAAAAGCCTAATGTTGTAGAACTAAAGTAATTATACAAGGTCTGGCTTATAATAACGAGACAATAAACCTTGGACTATCCCAAAACGTTTTGCAAGACCCCTCTTACACAGCATTCACACAGGTTGTGTTTTTCCTGTGCGTCATAAAAATTCTTAGTTCAAATTTAGAGCATCATTCAAACTGACCATTGACTCTGAATCTGAATGATGGCAGGAATGGTAATTATCGACAAAGAATCTGTTAGGCAAGTTTTGCATCAAGATCTTAACATGTAAAATCGAAAGCAAATGTGTAAGGATATTTTGGAACAAATTCAAGTGTATTCACATTTTTTAAAGTTATTACCTGTGATGAAACATGGATCTTTTAGTACAATCCTGGGACAAAATTACAGTCCATACACTGGAAAACACCATCATCACAAAGAATGAAGAAAGCACATCAAGACAAATACAAATTTAAAGCCATGTTAATTGTTTTCTTTGATGTCAAGGCAGACTGGGTACCAGAAGGCACAACAGTGAATTAAGATTACTACAAAAATGTTTTAGAAACTTTGCAGGAAAGAATCAGAAGAAAAAGTTGAGGAGAAAGGTTCCAGCCTCCATCAGGATAACGCACCAGCCCACACAGCTTTCTCTGTGAAGCGGTTTTCGGCAGGAAAAAATATTGCAGCGCTAGAACACACCAGACCTAGCACCGTGGACTTCTTTCTATTCCCTAATATCAAACCTTTACTCAAATGCATCAGTACTGAGGTAATTGAAGAAAACAATGGAGCTGTTGAGACAGCCGATATATAATGAGCTACAGCAAAGCTTTGTTCAATGGAAAATAAGACTGCAGACGTGTGTGGATGCAAAAGGAGAGTATTAAGAAGGAGAATGAAGTTAAAATAAACTTAATATAATTAAACATTAATTACAGCCAGTGCCGTAACTATACATTTTAGCACAGTGTGCAAGAAGCAGCATCGACCCCCCCCCCCCCCCCCTTCATATATAAAGTAGGGCTAGTGCGCGCCGCAGGCGCGTGCCAGAAATGTAGGGAAGTGGCTTCATGGGGAAGGGGCGTTATCACAAAATAATATCAATTCATATTACGCCGCACAGTAGTCTCCATTATTCAAATAACGCCACGCAGTGGTGCCACTTACACACATTACAGCCCCCCCCCCCCTTTTTTTTTTTAATTCAACAATTTATATTAGATTTTTTATAGAAATACAAGAACAGGGAAGACCTTCATGATACAGACATACCAAAAACCGGAGAGAAACCGGTATAGTTACAATAATCCATCGTAAAGTGCTTTTAAGCCACATCAGTGTAATCACAGATACATAGTCGGGAATTGTAGGCTTGAGTAAGAGGTAAAGGATAAACAATCTTAACCTACATGAGGTCTAGGAAATTATGAAGACATTACCGACGTGCTACTCAGCATAAGAAATCACCATATACCTAAGGCTAAGCATACAATTCTACCTGAGGTTTCACAGGACATCAGTATACCTGAGAGGTCAGTAAAGAAGACAGACAGGGGAAGGGGAACAAATGGGGAAAACAATACAAGTATAATCATATCATGAATGAGTAGCGGCCAAAGGAGTCTTAAGTAAAGATATTAAAGAAGTAATTCAGGCATGGTTAGCCATTCTAACCAAAGAGAAGGTTCAGTACCCATATGGCATCAGACTAAACATACAGCATGGGGTATTAAAATTAATATAATTGCATTTCCTAAGAAAACAGCAGGAGGTCCCAAAGGAACAGTACATGGGCCTAGGTTGTCAAGAGGCCCTATCGATTTGTCTATATAGATACCACATTGTGGTCTCAAAAAGTTTATAGATGAACGACTGTACATCCGGGTCTAGAGTATCAATATACTTCTCCCACTTCTTGGCAAACCGCCTGACCCCCAATTCAATATCAGGAAGAGTAGCACGCCTCTCAAAATAAATAATCCGGAGGGTCATGTGTTTCACAGCCATCAAAGAATGGGTAGACGGTTTGATCCAATTATTAAGAATTTCTTTCTTGGCAATTGTCAGGATAACAGAGAGTACCTGAACAATATCTCTATCTTCAGGCCCAAGAGACCACTCCCTAAAATCAAGTAGCAAACAAGCCTTCGGGCGTTTTATTAACCGTAAGTTAAATACTGTGTTGAGATAAGCGACCACCTTGTACCAAAACTTAGATATTTTCCGGCAAGACCACATATTGTGGTACAAGGTGGCACTCTGCGCAGTACATTTGATGCAACAGCCAGTGTCGCTGGGACCATGTGTGCCCTCTGATTAGGTGCTATATATGCCCTTTGGAGCGTCTTCAAGTGAACCTCTTGCAAAGAGGCAAAGTATAAGACCCTAAAAGTGGGTAAAATGTTATCTAACAATTCAGCGCACGATCCCATATTGGGGATATCTCTGGACCATGAAGACAACGTGGAATCCCAGAGCCGGTCTCTATATGAGACCCTAAAGGTGTTTCTGAAGTAACTAAGATGGTAAGGACAATCTCTAGTAAGCACCATTAAGGTGCGCAGCGGGTCTGTGGTAGCCTCAGAAATCATTGGGTGAGACTGGGATTGAGTAAAGTGTCTAGCCTGCAAGTACATAAAATTCGGTATTTCCCACCGGGAATTTTTTATCTGGATATCAGAGAAAGAAAGCACTGCGTTGCCTCCTGGGTCGTATATGTCTCTAATAGCTGTGATCCCCTTTTCTCCCCAACTCAAAAAATGTGCGTTATCAAGGCCAGGAAGGAAACATGGGTTACCCCAAAATGTAGTGTGAAGAGAGGTGTCAGGTTTTCTCTGGGCTTTAGTGTGAGTGGCCTGCCATGCTCGATATGTATGCCAAAATAAAATATTATGTTTTATCTCAGATGGGAGACGGGAGTTTGGGGTGTGTAAGAGTGCAGCAGGGGAGAAAGGATGGAATACGACCAGTTCAAGTGGCAAGTTCGTAAATACTGATCTGCCCCAAAGCCAGTCTGTGATATACCGGTACATTGCTGCTCTACTAAATAGGACAGGATCCGGGATTCCCATACCTCCCTCTTCACGTAATAGCTGCAACCTAGCGTAGGGGACTCTTGGTCGTTTACATGCCCATAGAAATCTAGTGAAACACGGTTTAAGAAAAAGGACATCTTTCTCAACAAGGGCAATAGGGAGCATAAGAAGAAAATAAGCAATCTTGGGAAAAAAAATATATATATATATTTGATTATTATGAATGTGAGTTTCTACATGGAGTGTAGCTAATTGGCCAAATTAGTCTGAGAAATGATAATGTAAATAAGCAATGGTATAGAACTGGAAGGCTCAAATTGTCTTGATTTACTCAGCAATCTATTCACTGTTATCTGTAAAGCTAGTGTGAAAGTGTTATAGTTATGTAGCAACCGGAATAAACACAATAAGTGCAAATAATTATCAGTTAGTCAAAACTGATGTTTCTTATACTTGTATCATTGTTTCGTAGGCCTAATAAATATTAGAATATATTTAGAAAATATATAATAGAAAATATTAGAAAATTGCAATGGTGAACATTCAGACCAGTGATAAGACAATTAAACATTTATTTTCGGTTAATAAATGGCTGTATTATTATATCATATAATTAAAATTCTTATTATATTATACATAATTACTTTTTAATTTATATATTGATAAAAAAATTATCCAACATTACATTTCTTTGTTACAAAAGCTAGTAAACCTCTAGAATTGTGTAACTGATGTGACGCCCTCAAACTGCAAGTTATGTTACAAAGCAATCATTGCTCTCTATAGACAGAATCTTGCTACTTTTTTTAATTATGTTGATTATGAGAATAAGATAATTACTTCATTCAAATTTTTACATTAATTGTTAATCGCTCTGCACATTTTTTTGGCCCACTGTTCCTTGCAGAACTGCTTTAACTCATGGTTAGTGGTGGGCTTTCTTGCATTAACACTTTTAGTCCTACCAAAACATTTCTATTGTCTTGTCATTGTGTATTTTGTCTCAGTTGCAAACTTTTAGTACAACGTAATTCATTAAGTTAAACTTTTAAGTCTGTTTTTATTTTCAAAATATATGTCTTCTATTACTCATGAAAGTGAGGGAATATTGCGACTGTCTTTATTATCTGCATTAGTTTTGTGTTTTACACTGTTTTTTACAAAAATTTGTCTTGAAAATAAGAATTTACTTACCGATAATTCTATTTCTCGGAGTCCGTAGTGGATGCTGGGGTTCCTGAAAGGACCATGGGGAATAGCGGCTCCGCAGGAGACAGGGCACAAAAGTAAAGCTTTCCGATCAGGTGGTGTGCACTGGCTCCTCCCCCTATGACCCTCCTCCAAGCCAGTTAGGTACTGTGCCCGGACGAGCGTACACAATAAGGGAGGAATTTTGAATCCCGGGTAAGACTCATACCAGCCACACCAATCACACCGTACAACTTGTGATCTAAACCCAGTTAACAGTATGATAACAGCGGAGCCTCTGAAAAGATGGCTCACAACAATAATAACCCGATTTTTGTAACTATGTACAAGTATTGCAGATAATCCGCACTTGGGATGGGCGCCCAGCATCCACTACGGACTCCGAGAAATAGAATTATCGGTAAGTAAATTCTTATTTTCTCTATCGTCCTAGTGGATGCTGGGGTTCCTGAAAGGACCATGGGGATTATACCAAAGCTCCCAAACGGGCGGGAGAGTGCGGATGACTCTGCAGCACCGAATGAGAGAACTCCAGGTCCTCCTTAGCCAGGGTATCAAATTTGTAGGATTTTACAAACGTGTTTGCCCCTGACTAAATAACCGCTCGGCAAAGTTGTAAAGCCGAGACCCCTCGGGCAGCCGCCCAAGATGAGCCCACCTTCCTTGTGGAATGGGCATTTACATATTTTGGCTGTGGCAGGCCTGCCACAGAATGTGCAAGCTGAATTGTATTACACATCCAACTAGCAATAGTCTGCTTAAAAGCAAGAGCACCCAGTTTGTTGGGTGCATACAGGATAACAGCAAGTCAGTTTTCCTGACTCCAGCCGTCCTGGAACCTATATTTTCAGGGCCCTGACAACATCTAGCAACTTGGAGTCCTCCAAGTCCCTAGTAGGTGCAAGGCACCACAATAAGCTGGTTCAGGTGAAACACTGACACCACCTTAGGGAGAGAACTGGGGACGAGTCCGCAGCTCTGCCCTGTCCGAATGGACAAACAAATATGGGCTTTTTTGAGAGAAAAAAAAAAAAACACCAATTTGACACTCGCCTGGTCCAGGCCAGGGCCAAGAACATGGTCACTTTTCATGTGAGATGCTTCAAATCCACAGATTTGACTGGTTTTAAACCAATGTGATTTGAAGAATCCCAGAACTACGTTGAGATCCCACAGTGCCACTGGAGGCACAAAAGAGGGTTGTATATGCAATACTCCCTTGACAAAGTTCTGGACTTCAGGAACTGAAGCCAATTCTTTCTGGAAGAAAATTGACAGGGCCGAAATTTGAACCTTAATGGACCCCAATTTGAGGCCCATAGACACTCCTGTTTGCAGGAAATGCAGGAATCGACCGAGTTGAAATTTCTTTGTGGGGCCTTCCTGGCCTCACACCACGCAACATATTTTCGCCACATGTGGTGATAATGTTGTGCGGTCACCTCCTTTCTGGCTTTGACCAGGGTAGGAATGACCTCTTCCGGAATGTCTTTTTCCCTTAGGATCCGGCGTTCCACCGCCATGCCAACAAACGCAGCTGCGGTAAGTCTTGGAACAGACATGGTACTTGCTGAAGCAAGTCCCTTCTTAGCGGCAGAGGCCATAAGACCTCTGTAAACATCTCTTGAAGTTCCGGGTACCAAGTCCTTCTTGGCCAATCCGGAGCCATGAGTATAGTTCTTACTCCTCTACGTCTTATAATTCTCAGCACCTTAGGTATGAGAAGCAGAGGAGGGAACACATACACCGACTGGTACACCCACGGTGTTACCAGAACGTCCACAGCTATTGCCTGAGGGTCTCTTGACCTGGCGCAATACCTGTCCCGTTTTTTGTTCAGACGGGACGCCATCATGTCCACCTTTGGTATTTCCCAACGGTTTACAATCATGTGGAAAAAACTTCCCGATGAAGTTTCCACTCTCCCGGGTGGAGGTCGTGCCTGCTGAGGAAGTCTGCTTCCCAGTTTCCATTCCCGGGATGAAACACTGCTGACAGTGCTATCACATGATTTTCCGCCCAGCGAAAAGTCCTTGCAGTTTTTGCCATTGCCCTCCTGCTTCTTGTGTCGCCCTGTCTGTTTACGTGGGCGACTGCCGTGATGTTTTTCCCACTGGATCAATACCGGCTGACCTTGAAGCAGAGGTCTTGCTAAGCTTAGAGCATTATAAATTTACCCTTAGCTCCAGTATATTTATGTGGAGAAAAGTCTCCAGACTTGATCACACTCCCTGGAAATTTTTTCCTTGTGTGACTGCTCCCCAGCCTCTCGGGCTGGGCTCCGTGGTCACCAGCATCCAATCCTGAATGCCGAATCTGCGGCCCTCTAGAAGATGAGCACTCTATACCACCACAGGAGAGACACCCTTGTCCTTGGATATAGGGTTATCCGCTGATGCATCTGAAGATGCGATCCGGACCATTTGTCCAGCAGATCCCACTGAAAAGTTCTTGCGTGAAATCTGCCGAATGGAATTGCTTCGTAGGAAGCCACCATTTTCTACCAGGACCCTTGTGCAATGATGCACTGTTTTTAGGAGGTTCCTGACTAGCTCGGATAACTCCCTGGCTTTCTCTTTCGGGAGAAACACCTTTTTCTGGACTGTGTCCAGAATCATCCCTAGGCACAGCAGACGTGTCGTCGGGATCAGCTGCGATTTTGGAATATTTAGAATCCACCCGTGCTGTTGTAGCAGTATCCGAGATAGTGCTACTCCTACCTCCAACTGTTCCCTGGACTATGCCCTTATCAGGAGATCGTCCAAGTAAGGGATAATTAAGACGCCTTTTCTTCGAAGAAGAATCATCATTTCGGCCATTACCTTAGTAAAGACCCGGGGTGCCGTGGACAATCCAAACGGCAGCGTCTGAAACTGATAGTGACAGTTCTGCACCACGAACCTGAGGTACCCTTAGTGAGAAGGGCAAATTTGGGACATAGAGGTAAGCATCCCTGATGTCCCGGGACACTATATAGTCCCCTTCTTCCTGTTCGTTATCACTGCTCTGAGTGACTCCATCTTGATTTGAACCTTTGTAAGTGTTCAAAAAAATTTTTTTTTTTTTTTAGATTTAGAATAAGTCTCACCTAGCCTTCTGGCTTCAGTACCACAATATAGTGTGGAATAATACCCCTTTTCTTGTAGTAGGAGGGGTAATTTAATTATCACCTGCTGGGAATACAGCTTGTGAATTTTTTCCCATACTGCCTCCTTGTCGGAGGGAGACCTTGGTAAAGCAGACTTCAGGAGCCTGCGAAGGGGAAACGTCTCGACATTCCAATCTGTACCCCTGGGATACTACTTGTAGGATCCAGGGGTCCTGTACGGTCTCAGCGCCATGCTGAGAACTTGTCAGAAGCGGTGGAACGCTTCTGTTCCTGGGAATGGGCTGCCTGCTGCAGTCTTCTTCCCTTTCCTCTATCCCTGGGCAGATATGATCTTATAGGGACGAAAGGACTGAGGCTGAAAAGACGGTGTCTTTTTCTGCAGAGATGTGACTTAGGGTAAAAACGGTGGATTTTCCAGCAGTTGCCGTGGCCACCAGGTCCGATGGACCGACCCCAAATAACTCCTCTTCCTTTATACGGCAATACACCTTTGTGCCGTTTGGAATCTGCATCACCTGACCACTGTCGTGTCCATAACATCTTCTGGCAGTTATGGACATCGCATTTACTCTTGATGCCAGAGTGCAAATATCCCTCTGTGCATCTCGCATATATAGAAATGCATCCTTTAAATGCTCTATAGTCAATAAAATACTGTCCCTGTCAAGGGTATCAATATTTTTAGTCAGGGAATCCGACCAAGCCACCCCAGCTCTGCACATCCAGGCTGAGGCGATCGCTGGTCGCAGTATAACACCAGTATGTGTGTATATACTTTTTATGATATTTTCCAGCCTCCTGTCAGCTGGTCCTTGAGGACGGCCCTATCTATAGACGGTACCGCCACTTGTTTTGATAAGCGTGTGAGCGCCTTATCCACCCTAAGGGGTGTTTCCCAACGCGCCCTAACTTCTGGCGGGAAAGGGTATACCGCCCATAATTTTCTATCGGGGGGAACCCACGCATCATCACACACTTTATTTAATTTATCTGATTCAGGAAAAACTATGGTAGTTTTTTCACATCCCACATAATACCCTCTTTTGTGGTACTTGTAGTATCAGAAATATGTAACACCTCCTTCATTGCCTTTAACGTGTGGCCCTAATAAGGAATACGTTTGTTTATTCACCGTCGACACTGGATTCAGTGTCCCTGTCTGTGTCTGTGTCGACCGACTAAAGTAAACGGGCGTTTTAAAACCCCTGACGGTGTTTTTGAGACGTCTGGACCGGTACTAATTGTTTGTCGGCCGTCTCATGTCGTCAACCGACCTTGCAGCGTGTTGACATTATCACGTAATTCCCTAAATAAGCCATCCATTCCGGTGTCGACTCCCTAGAGAGTGACATCACCATTACAGGCAATTGCTCCGCCTCCTCACCAACATCGTCCTCCTACATTTCGACACACACGTACCGACACACAGCACACACACAGGGAATGCTCTGATAGAGGACAGGACCCACTAGCCCTTTGGAGAGACAGAGGGAGAGTTTGCCAGCACACACCAAAAACGCTATAATTATATAGGGACAACCTTATATAAGTGTTTTCCCTTATAGCATCTTTTTTATATATTTCTAACGCCAAATTAGTGCCCCCTCTCTCTGTTTTAACCCTGTTTCTGTAGTGCAGTGCAGGGGAGAGCCTGGGAGCCTTCCCTCCAGCCTTTCTGTGAGGGAAAATGGCGCTGTGTGCTGAGGAGATAGGCCCCGCCCCTTTTTCGGCGGCCTCGTCTCCCGCTCTTAACGGATTCTGGCAGGGGTTAAATATCTCCATATAGCCTCCGGAGGCTATATGTGAGGTATTTTTAGCCAAAATAGGTTTTCATTTGCCTCCCAGGGCGCCCCCCTCCCAGCGCCCTGCACCCTCAGTGACTGCCGTGTGAAGTGTGCTGAGAGGAAAATGGCGCACAGCTGCAGTGCTGTGCGCTACCTTTAGAAGACTGAGGAGTCTTCTGCCGCCGATTCTGGACCTCTTCTTATTTCAGCATCTGCAAGGGGGCCGGCGGCAAGGCTCCGGTGACCATCCAGGCTGTACCTGTGATCGTCCCTCTGGAGCTGATGTCCAGTAGCCAAGAAGCCAATCCATCCTGCACGCAGGTGAGTTCACTTCTTCTCCCCTAAGTCCCTCGTTGCAGTGATCCTGTTGCCAGCAGGACTCACTGTAAAATAAAAAACCTAAGCTAAACTTTTCTAAGCAGCTCTTTAGGAGAGCCACCTAGATTGCACCCTTCTCGGCCGGGCACAAAAATCTAACTGGCTTGGAGGAGGGTCATAGGGGGAGGAGCCAGTGCACACCACCTGATCGGAAAGCTTTACTTTTGTGCCCTGTCTCCTGCGGAGCCGCTATTCCCCATGGTCCTTTCAGGAACCCCAGCATCCACTAGGACGATAGAGAAATGCACTTTACAGTACAAAGTGCATCCCACTGTCCGTATAAGGAAGGAGATGCTTTGTTTCTACCATCTGCGAGAAAAATACAAGTCTGTTTGTGGGCAGAAAAATGAGGTAGGATAGAAGAAGTTGTAATTCTGCTCATTATGGTCAGATATTTCAATATTTTCTTTTTATGTAACCAAACTAAACAAAAACACCATACTAACTGTAACAAGCATTAGCACTGTATCTACTGTTCCAATATGAGCAGGCTGGTCTGTTGTCCTAATAGCCAGGACCTGCCCTAAATGTTGGGAGGTTTAGTGTGCTTACCATGGTGCACTGCAAGGGTGTTCTTAGGGAAGTGCACTGGAGAGAACCTTTGGGAGTACTATAAATGCCCACTATGGTTTTGACACATCCCCATAGGCTACACTCTTGGTTTGGCCATGACCCTTTTATGATATGCACAGGGTTTTTTTTTCCCCTTTGGGGAGGTTACATGTTTTTTAATGAAGAATTTTGTTAAATTATGAACTAGGGGGGTACAGAACAGTAGCAGAAATAACATATGTTTCAATGGAATCATTAGAATAAATAAGAATCTTCAAATACAAAAAAACATACAATACACACCACAACAGCAAAACATCCAGAGGAACCATATCAGATATGTTAAAATAAGGCATCTAGGGAAATATAGGGGAGTAAGTGAGTGGAACACTGAGAGTGGACAGGGGTGGGGACCATAGGCAAGGTAGTAATAGTGGAGATATGGAGGTGATGTCACTGAAATGTAAATGTCATCAAAAAGATGAAGAAGTTTCAGTCCTGTAGAGGAAGGGGATCTTACACTGACTGGTCCAAAGAACCCATGTGCTAGGAAACATATTTTATGTATTATGGGGAATACATTATATTTTGTAACAATTACATCTAATTTGCACCCAATCTTCTACGGAGAGAGTTCCATATGTGACAACTTCCCACTTCAGCTCATGAGGATCTTTAATTGGTAACTTGTGGAGCAACATTAAATGGTAAAACAATTATTTAACCCTCAAGATGATCTACAGTAATTGGACAGAGCTTTCTAATGGAGATGACATTTGCATACTAGGATACACAGTCAAGTTGGAGTGTAAAATATCTAAGGTATTGATACTTGCAAGAGTTGAGGTGTCAGGAATCGAGCTTGGAGTTCTGCAAATGATGGGAAATTTATCTAGAATTATCCAGCAAAACAAGTCCAATATGGAAATGAAGAATGAGATAAGCCCAAAGGAACAAGAGATTACTCCACAACAGTGATTGGTGTTAAGTCTGAGATATAAACCATAAGTGTAGACAAAGCAAAAGCTGGTATGGGGGAGCTACGATGTGTCTTCCCTCATTGTTTGTTGTTGCTGCGGTCATATAAACATTCCTTCTTCTCGTGCCTGCCTCGAAAATGTGTCTTATTCGCATCGCTATGCAAAAAAGAGACACAAGCAGACTACCCCAATTAAAATTATATGCTGCATGTGTATATCCTGTGTGTGACTGCAGCTGTATCTGATACGAAATGTTACGCTACAGTGTTTTCCACTGTCACTGTAACACAGCATTTTTCTATTCAGTCGTACACAGAATATACACACGCACACATAATTTTAATAAGCATAGTATGCTTGTGCGTCTTATTTGTATAGGAATGCAAGTAAGATGCATTTTCAGGCAGAGTTATTTATTTATCATTTATTACCAATTATTTATATAGTGCACATATATTCTGCACAGTGGCGTAACTACTGCCCCCGCAGCCCTCGCGGTGGCTTGGGGGCGATGGGCTGCGGGGGCGCCACTGATTTAGCGCAGATTGACATGCGGACGAGCGTCCGCATGTCAATCTGCGGTCTCCTCCTTCCCTCCGCTGCTGTAAGGAGGGACACGGAGGGCGCAGCGCGCACCTCTCCTGTGTCCCTCCTGGGTCTCCGGCGGGTCTAATAAAGGAAGTGCCGTTCATGAGCTCTGATTGGCTCACGAACCGGCACTTCCTTTAACAGACCCGCCGGAGACCCAGGAGGGACACAGGAGAGGCGCGCGCTGTACCCTCCGTGTCCCTCCAACACAAAACAGCGCGGGGGGGGGCACTGGGGGAGCATATGCGGCACAGGGGGAGGGGGGCTTATGTGGCACTGGGGGCATATGTGGCACAGGGGAGGGGGGCTTATGTGGCACTGGGGGCATATGTGGCACTGGGGGGTATATGTGTACCTGGCACAATGGGGGGGAAGGGGGCTGTATTTGGCACTGGGGGCATGTGAGTACCTGGCACTTTGGGGAAATATCTGGCACTGGGGGCATATGTGGCACTGGGGGGGTATATGTGTACCTGACACATGGGAGAGGGGGGCTATATTTGGCACTGGGGGCATGTGAGCACCTGGCACTGTGGGGGAATATCTGGCACTGGGGGCATATGTGGTACTGGGAGAGCACAGCCCAAAGAATTTTTTGGCTTGGGGGAGAAAAATTTCTAGTTACGCCACTGATTCTGCAGCACTTCAGGAGAGAATATTTGGCCATTTATATCAGTCCCAACTGTAGCTTACAATCTATATTCCCTACCACATAAACACTCATACACACTAACGCTATGGTTAATTTTGTTGTGAGACAACTAACCTACCAGTATATTTTTGTACTGTGGGAGGAAACCGGACTATAACATCAAATATATATATATATATATATATATATATATATATATATATATATACTGCGCTTCTAATGTTAAATGTATGAGCAGCTCCTGAACAACTGTGGGAATATGATATAAATAATAATGAGCGCTTATATAATGTGTTTAACATTCATATCTGTAAAAGAATTAGTTAAAAATTGTTTGTCACAATGTTTACAGACCCTTTCAATGAATGGGTGTGTTATAAGTCCGGAGTGCGTTTGAATGGGGTTCCGTTTTTTTAAAGTCCGGCAATTACAACCGATCTGGGCACCAGTGAATAGATGACTGACCCTGCTGTCCCTACCTCGCTGTGTTTCCTGTTCTTTCGATGCTGCACGGATTGGTCCCCCATACGGCTTGGTGAGCAGCTTCAGTCAGTGTGTTGTGCTGACATCACCTCTCTTATCCGTGCTCAGTCCTCCGTCTCCCAAGCAGCACGTTCTCTGCGCAGAGGAATGACGCTAGGTCCAACGCGTTTCAGGCATTAGTGCCCTTTGTCAAGGTCGAAAGGAAACCAGACTACTCGGAGGAAATCCACGCAAGCACAGGGAGAATATACAGAGCTGACAGCTCTCATGCGCCCTACTCATAACATACGAAGGCTATACCAGGAAAGATTCATCTGTGGGTAATTAAGCTGGGCCTACAGTACTCTGTAGTTTTATCCAACACAAAGTTGAAGAAGAATATAGATTAGGGGCATTGGTCTCTTTATCCACTCAAACACTTGTCTGGGATGGAGAGTATAATAAACACATTGGGGGCAATACAAATGTTTATTATTTTGTCTAAAGAAATGGGAGTCTATCAGAGCTATTCAATTGTTGCTCCGATTAAATGCCCATTGGCCTCGGCAATCACTTCTCAGCTCACACCCCCGAAGTTGGCAAGCTGAGATGTGTGAAAAGATGGCGCCCAAACAGAACTTTCCCCGTTGCGCACATTAGTTTAGTTGTGTTTAGCCGCTTTATGTAGCTTAGCACTGACTAATTGGGCGCAATAATTAAGGGGTGCCCAAAACAAATGAATTGCAACAATGGGGGCCCACTAATTATCGCGCTTTAACAAACAAGTGAATCGCCCATATTGAGTTACATGATCCGTTTTGTAATATTTAGTGAAGTTAATGGCATTTAATCACCTCCCACGAGTAGGCCTAAAGAAATTATCCAAAAATATGCAAGGATTACTGATTGACCCCAAAATGTGCAAGCCAGTTGTAAAATTGTATCAGGAGGGTCTGAAATAATTAGAAAAATCAAGGAAAAATTAAAACATTTTATGGATGCAATTCTACTTGTTCTACTTGTCCATCATATAAAAAGTGTTCTATTTGGCAAAGTCAGTATTGATAGTTTCAGGCAAGCTATTTGTCCACTTTTTAAGGGGCTCCCTTGAAATTACTATGCGCTATTTTATTTGGACAAATTAAGCTAGACAACTGTTTCTGTATGCTTCTTTATAATATTTTGCCAGTGTTTGAACGCATTTGCAAAGTAAAGGTATAATGTCCCAATTCTACTCTGTGTCAGCAACAGCACCATGCAGATGCTGAGGTGTACGTGCAGCAGTATTCAATTATGCTTTTAAAGTGGACCCTTTATGTTGAGGTAATCATGGGCCTGATGCTGAAGTGGATGCTAAGAAGCAGCAGCTGCTACTTTTTTAGCAGACACTACTGTGAAATTATATTAATGCTGCAGTCTATAAGATGTCTATTGAGACGCCAAATGGCTGCAGCCCTAATCCACTATGGTGCACACAAAGGCACACAATAGAGCGGGCATCAGGTGCACAATCAGACTTCTGAGCAAACCTATGATTGCTCAGAATGTCCAATGGTATTTGGCTGCTGATACCAAAGCGACTGCATCTTTTTGATGCAGCCCACGTTACCGTCACGCACCAACACGCCCACCAATACAAGCCACCCCAATTATCACCACCCAGGAACACCTATTGATTGCATACGCATAAGTACATTGGGTGTTTTATAGTAACATACGGTAACACACTAAATTCCATCCAGTACAAAACTTTAAGTATAGGGTTAAATAATGTCCAAAAAAAGCACTAAGATGTATTTTTCATACAGTATATTCAGCTCTGTTAAATTTGGAAAGCCACAGAAAATGCTAAAAAAAAACTAAGAAATCCCTTAAATGATGTAGTGACTGACAATAAATCAGTGCCGATTGCATGGGGTGTTTCTGAGTACTCAGTTTCATCGCCCTCTATTTAAAATACATATTTCTCAGAATTGTCATACCTGGAACTTGAACGCGCAATCTTATACACTGCAGTCAAACATATGGAAGAAGCCTGGTAATTCTAATAATACTGTATGAAGCTAGTTGTAATGATCAGTATAAAACCATTGCAGTTAAGCAGATCTACTGTATGTGTAGTGTGTGACTATAAGGAATTGGATTTGTGGCTGCACACTACACAGATCTGCTTAGCTGCAATGGTTTATGTATAGCTAGTACATACACGGAACCCCCCCCTTGCAAATCTTGTGTTTACCCTGTATATATTTATATGAAGATATAGGCAACGCTAAAACTGGTTAAAGAGCTTATTTGTCCCAATACTGTATTTATTGTGCAAGATCCAGAAGACATCCCACACTCACCTAGTCTAGCGGAGGGAAGGAGCAGCACAAACTTCAGAAAAACTGAAGAAAATTTCCTCAGATTGAAATGGATGTTGGGCACTGTAATTTGAAGAAAACTGATGTCATTCAAATTATTTGGTTCCAATATCAGTTAGTGCTGAGTCTTCCCATGTCTGCACCAAAATGGGTGAGTGTGATACACATAATATAATATATCATATCATATCATATCACATCACATCATATTACACACACCGAGTAAATGATAGAGTGCTCTTGGCAGGGGTTGTTGCACGAGTTCCAGAAAGTTAATAATATCTCAATAAGCCTGGCTAATCAGGTTTATTATCATGGTGGCCATAGCAGCAGGGAGAATCAGCATGCCAATCTATTCAGGTATTTAGGTGAATTATCTTTTGCAAACATAATAAGCAGATGTGCAAGGAGATAATGTGAAGCAACTCGATGTCATAAGAAAATGCATTCTGAAAGCCTGTTTTGCCAGATAAGACGTACAGCTCTAACGCTGCACATTTTGCTAAATTGAAGGGAGCAGCTATAGGAAGATTAAAAAATTAAGTCTAGATAGACAATTTAGTAGTTTGAAGGCAAGCATCAATCCCAATAACCATCTGATCAGGATTGGTCAATAGAAACTGCATGAAACGTCAGTATGACAATTCCTGTATCCTTTCAGGCTGTTCTCATTAAAAATGTCTTATGGTATACAGCTCAACATTCAGATACTCGTATTACCAAAGCATTCATAAATGCATCACTCACCAGCAAGACACACTGATCATACCTGCCCATGTATCGGCAGATGAGATTTAATTCAATTTTAGATGGGACACAATATTTTCTACTTGAACTGGGAGCAGCTGATGTTAACACAGTGTAAAAGTAGAGAAGGAAGCATAAAAGAGAAATTGGTTAATAATTCCTAAGATGTTAAACTACATTAAGATGGTTTAAGTTAAGCAGAATACAATGGTATAGGGACCCTAGTTCCATACCTCCCAACATCTGGAATTTGCAATGCGAGACTCCCTTGTGTGACAAAGCCGTGCATGACCAAAAAGGGGGCATGGCCTACAGAGAAGGGGGTATGGCTTTGTGTAAGTGCCGCGATCACGAGCCATGCCCCCATTTCCCATCACCGTGGGGGCATGTCAAGCGCTCTGTGAGCTACTGGCATGCCCCCAGTCCCTCTGGCTCCCATGTTCATTCGCATGCTAGGAGCAGCGAGTGACAGGAGCTGAAGGAAAGTCTAGGTATTGAGTATTTTGGGGGGTAATTCAGAGTTGATCGCAGCAGCAAATTTGTTAGCAGTTGGGCAAAACCATGGGGGTCATTCCGAGTTGTTTGCTCGTTATTTTTTTCTCGCAACGGAGCGATTAGTCGCTAATGCGCATGCGCAATGTCCGCAGTGCGACTGCGCCAAGTAAATTTGCTATGCAGTTAGGTATTTTACTCACGGCATTACAAGGTTTTTTCTTCGTTCTGGTGATCGTAATGTGATTGACATGAAGTGGGTGTTTCTGGGCGGAAACAGGCCGTTTGATGGGAGTGTGCGAAAAAACGCTACCGTTTCTGGGAAAAATGCGGGAGTGGCTGGAGAAACGGAGGAGTGTCTGGGCGAACGCTGGGTGTGTTTGTGACGTCAAACCAGGAACGACAAGCACTGAACTGATCGCAGACGCCGAGTAAGTGTGGAGCTACTCAGAATCTGCTAAGAAGTGTCTATTCGCAATTTTGCGAATCATTCGTTCGCAATTTTGATAAGCTAAGATTCACTCCCAGTAGGCGGCGGCTTAGCGTGTGCAAAGCTGCTAAAAGCAGCTTGCGAGTGAACAACTCGGAATGACCCCCTATGTGCACTGCAGGGGAGGCAGATTTAACATGTGCAGAGAGAGTTAGATTTGGGTGTGGTGTGTTCAATCTGCAATCTAATTTGCAGTGTAAAAATAAAGCAGCCAGTATTTACCCTGCACAGAAATAAAATAACCCACCCAAATCTAACTCTTTCTGCACATGTATATCTGCCTCCCCTGCAGTGCACATGGTTTTGCCCAACTACTAACAAAATTCCTGCTGCGATCAACTTGGAACTACCCCCTATGTGTTGTATGTAGTATGTGTTTGTGTGAGTTTCCTATAAATGCTTCAGTTTTCTAACATGCTCCAATGACATACTGGTAGTTTAATTGGCTTCTGATAAAATGAATCATACTGTGTGTGTGAATATGTGATAGGAAATAAGTACAGTAAGTTCATTGGGGCAGGGACAAATGTAATTGAAATACTGTCTGAAAAGCACTGCATAATTTGCAAGCACTCTATAAAGAATGCATAAAAATGTCCTCTTTCCTTCACTTTCAGCAGCAGAAGCTAAAGCACAATGAAAAGTAATTATCACATGTCACTGCGCTTAGTCTAAATACTAGCCCCACAGTCACTATATTAGGGGTCTCCTCTATATTATAGTTACTAGCCGAGGAAATTTATTCTGCATAATTTAAGCACAATAATGGACAGAATGCTTTGCATAATAGAAAACAAAATTTGCCTGTCTGTCATAATAGTTACCAGTGGTAGGTTCAGGGGAGGGGGCACCAAGCCCCCCCACACACACGTTTAGGAGAATTTTAATTTTGTTTTAGTCATTAATACTGCAGCAACAAAACAGTGTGTACAGTGACACACACACAAGTGCTGCTCTCTTTGATGGGATGGCGGTCATTAGGTCGACATGAGTTAGGTCGACATACTTTGGGTCAATCACGTTTGGTCAAGATGCATTGGGTCGACATAATCACTAGGTCGACATGGAATAAGGTCGACATAAGTTTTTCAATATTTTTTTTCATTTTTTGACTTTTTCATACTTCACGATCCACGTGGACTACAACTTGGAACGGTAACCTGTGCTGAGCGCAGCGGTAGTGGAGCAAGGCACCTTGTCCGAAGCATGGCAAGCAAAGCGAGCCATGCAAGGGGACACGGTGCACTAACTGGGGTTCCCCGTGACTTTTCGAAGAAAACAACACCAAAAAACGTTTAAAAAACTCATGTTGACCTTTTTCCATGTCTGCCTAATGACCATGTCGACCTAATGCGGTCAACCCAATGTATGTTGACCTAAGTTATGTTGACCTAATGAACCACACCCCCTTGGATGGTGATAAGAGGAAACCTCCTGCAATCTCCCCTCGGTACGGGGTGAGATAGTATGGTCCTGCCAGCGCTAAAATAATTACTGGTGTCGGCAGCCAGATGGGATCAGTTTACATATGCACGGTTGGCTCTCCTATCTGGCTCCTGTGTTCCTGTGATATCGGCTGCGTCCTGCTGCTCCCTGCCAGCATCTGGAACTCCATCTCCTTAGTATGGTGTCCGCTCACTGCCCTAAGTCTTGTAAACTCCGCCTGCCATCTCAGTACATGTAAGCTGTTCCCATGGCTAATGCTGGGTAAGCTTCCATCCTGAATGAAGGGCAGCAGCTGGGGGAGGAGCAGCCACCTTTATTGTGTGGTGGTACAGATATATCAGTGGGGAAGGATAATTCCCTGTGTACCCCCATTGAGCCCATCTCACTGCTCCCCCCACATAGAACCCCCTAGCCAGTTCAGTACCAGTGAATCCCCCCTCATTCAGACCACTGTTTTCCCACTCCTCCCACCCCTATTTCACCACCCCCTTCCTATCCTGCCCAGTGCCCCCTATTCTCAGAGTGGCCCCAATCCAGTCCAGTGTCCCACACCATCTCACTGATCCCCCCATCACAGTGTCTCCCACCCTGCTAGCCCAGTGTCTCTTCCCTTCTCTTCTCCAACCAGCCTACTGCCCCATCTAACTGCCCCTCAGCAAGAACCGAGCAAGTCCAGTAATACCCCTTTTCCACTAGCTTTTAAAACACGGGTAAATGCACGGGGGCGCGCATTTACACGTGTTTTTTTCTAGTGGAAAAGGTCCCCCCTGCAAATTCCCGGATCAAGTGATCCGGGAATCCTACCCGGGTACCCGTAAGCTGTGTAGTGTGAACAGGAGCCGTGACACAGCTCCCGTTCACAGTGTATGGAAGGGCGGCGCTGGGAGATCATGTGATCTCCCAGCGCCGCCCCTGCCGCGTCAGCAGCAGCATCACCAACCCGGCAATATGCCGGGTTGGTGAGCGTTGTGGGAAAGGGGGCTGTAGCACGGGTCGCAGCCGTGTCAGGCTCCCGGCTGCGACCCGTGCTACAGATGGAAAAGGGGTGTTACAGTGCCCCTCCTAATTCAGCAAGTGTACCCCCTTCTGCAGCCTAATGGCCCCGCACCACCATCTCACTGCACCCTTTACATCCAACCCAGTGCCCACTGTATGTCACTCACTACCTCTTCCCGTCTCCTTCTACCTGACATCACCAAAAGCCTCTCCGTTACCCACTGCCTATCACTCTCTGCCTGTCATCACCCACTGCCTCTCGCCATCACCTTCTCCCTTTCACTTACTGCCTCTCCCCATCACCTTCTCCCTGTCATCCACTGCCTCTCCCTCTAGAGAAGACCATTCTATAGACTGCTGTTTCATTCATCCAGGAGATTCTAGAGCAGTGATCACCAACCCATAGCTCGCGAGCTACTTGTAGCTCGCGTAGTATTTTCGGTAGCTCACAGAGCGCACAGTCTTGGGCAGTCACTGGCACTCCTCCCTTCATTTTTAATATGGTGCCGGCCGTCAGCCAATCAGAGCTTGTGGACCGGCAGCGGCGGCAACTGATTGGCTGCCGGACCACGAGTTTTGATTGGCTCACTTACCGGCACCATATTTTAAATGCCCACCACTGCCGGAGACTCTCTCACCCTCATCGTAGCCGCTCTCCGGACTTCACAGGAGAGGCTCGCGCTGCGCTCTCCTCCCCTTCCGTCCCTCATACAGGAGGAGCAGCACCGGCGGCAGTAGAAGAAGCTAGCAAGGGTTAGCACTGTGTGGGGCCCCGTATCGGACACTGCAAGGGGGCATTATTTGTGTATCTGGCACTGCTGTGGGGCATTGTTTGTGTATCTGGCACTGCTGAGGGGCATTACTTGTAGTTGTGAGGCCACACCCACTTTTGCAGGAATGCACGTGAATTGGGGGGAGATGGTAGCTCCTTCAGAGGTTTTATTTTCCGAAAGTAGCTCACACCCCAATTAAGGTTGGAGACCACTGTTCTAGAGGGATATTCAAGTGGGTTGTGGGGAGCAGTGGGGTTTGTATAACAATACCACTAGAACTGATGCCACTGAACAGCAGAGGAGGGGCCAAAAGTCCATCCACTTCACTGGGTAAGTGGGCAGTAGGGTGGTCTACTATACGGAATTTAGGGGTCTACCAGAGATACCTTGAGAGTAGGAAGTCGAGTACAACCAAGGCAATATCACATATGTGCTTAGAAGCACCAGGAACGTGACAAAGATCCCTGGTATTTATTTTCCAATTTGGAAATAATGGGTTTATTATAGTTAACATGTATTATCTAGTTCTTAGTTATAAAATTATTTCCTAGCTAAATAATAAAGCAGTGCAAATAAACATTAGCAGCTGTATCCATATTTAGATGAACATCAGTCTGCTTTTCAGTATTCACAAAGTTTTAGATTTCCTTGGTATATTGGCATTACCACATATTCTTAAAAATTGCATACCCATAAATATGTAATCAGCTGTATATTCATATATATCCAACCATTAGGATGAGCTTTTTAATGAGCTTTTCACAAGTAACAAATACAGCACATCACAGGTCGGGAACAGTCACAGGAATGTTAAGGCTACATTACAGTATAGGCTACTTTAACTAACTGTTGTCAACCTTTTCATGAACAGTGTATTTCAAAGCTTCGTGACTAAAACATATTTCACAAACCTGAAATGTTGTGGTTTCACAGAAAAATAATATTTTAACTACTTTATGTACAAAGAAAAAATGGACATATATTTAATGGGCAGTGGTTCTCAAACTTTGTGCCGTGGCACCCTGGGGTCCCTCGTGACACTTGCAGGGGTGCCCTGGGTGGGTGGTACAGTACCAAATCAAATTATTTATGGGCAATGTAATAGGCAAAACCAGTGCTGGTGGATGTCAATTATAAAATATGTGAACAAACAGAAGCAAATCCTTTTCCTCACCATATAACTGAACCTAAGGATGACATATAAACACAATAGACGTCATTTTTCTTTTTAAGTTTCTCAATAAGAAACATTTGGCCTACGGATGCCATGAAAAAGGAAGATTTATAGTAGACTTACCATGGTTAATTCTCTTTCTGCGAGGTACACTGGATTCCACAGGGAATAACATTGAGGTGTACATTTGGATCTTGATCCGAAGCACCAACAGGCCAAAGCTTTGACTGTTCCCAGGATGCATTGCACCGCCTCCTCTATAGCCCGCCTCCAGGCACCGGAGCTCAGTTTTGTTAACCAGTCCAATGCAGTAGCAGGCAAAAGAGATGGTAGATGTTAGTCACATAGAACCACATTCTCACGACAGGAGAAGGGACTAGCGGCTAACGCCATACAAACCCAAAGAAGCTAAGTGTGTCAGGGTGGGCGCCCTGTGGAATCCAGTGTGCCTCGCAGAAAGAGATTTAACCATGGTAAGTCTACCATAAATCTCCTTTTCTGCAGCGGGGTACACTGGGATTCCACAGGGAATAACATTGGGGATGTCCTAAAGCAGATCCTCATGGCAGGGTACGCACTGTAGGGGATACAAGAACCCGGCGTCCAAAGGAAGCAATCACATTTTTAATCCATCTGGCCAAGGTCTGCTTATTCGCAGGACAGCCACGTTTGTGAAAACCAAAAAGTACAAAAAGGGTATCTGACCTCCTGAGGGAGGCAGTCCTCTCTACGTAAATAAGGAGAGCCCGTACCACATCCAAATACTGCTTTTTGGAGGACAAACCAGAAGAGATAAAGGCCGGAACCACAATCTCCTGGTTAAGATGAAAAGATGACACCACCTTAGGTAGATAACCAGGGTGAGTTCTAAGAACAGCTTGGTCACGGTGAAAAATCAGATAGAGTGGACGACAGGACAAAGCGCCTAAGTCCGACACCCTCCTAGCAGAGGCAACAGCCAGCAGAAACATGACCTTAAGCATAATATATTTAAGGTTCAAATGGAGACTCTTATAGAGCATTCAAAACAACAGACAGATCCCATGGAGCCACCGGAGGGACATAGGGAGGCTGAATCCGTAAAACACCCTGAGTGAACGTATGAACGTCAGGGAGAGACGCAATTTTTCTTTGAAACCACACAGGCAAGGCAGAAAAATGAACCTTGAGAGAGGCCAGACGAAGACCTAAGTCCAGGCCTTGTTGCAAAAAAGCCAAAAGTCTGGAAGTTTTGAAAGTATATGCATCATAATTCTTACCAGCACACTAGGTGAAGAAAGAATTCCAGACCCTATGATAAATCCGTGCAGAAGCCGGATTACGAGTTTTCAGTATAGTTTGAATAACCGCCTCAGAGAATCCCTTGGCCCTCAGGAGTGAAGCTTCAAGAGCCACGCCGTCAAAGCCAGTCTGGCCAGGTCCGGATAGACACAAGGGCCCTGAACGAGGAGGTCTGTGCATTGAGGAAGTAGAAGAGGACGCTCTATCGAGAGACCCTGCAGGGCTGATAACCAATGCCGTCTTGGCCATGCTGGAGCGACTAGGAGTAGTATTCCTCTTTTTTGCTTGAACTTACGCAGTACCCTGGGCAGGAGTGACACTGGAGGGAACACATAAGGCAGCTGAAAGGTCCATGGAATTTGCCAGTGCGTCCACGAACGCTGCTTGAGGATCCCTTGTCCTTAATCCGAAGACCGGAACCTAGCGATTGTGTCGAGATGCCATCAGGTCTACATCTGGTAGGCCCCACTTGTCCACTAGGAGTTGAAAGACTTCCGGATGAAGACTCCGCTTCCCAGTTGAGGACTCCGGGAATGAACACCGCCGATATTGCTGGCAGATGGCGTTCCACCCAACTGAGGATCTTTGATTCTTCCAGCATTGCCATGCGGCTTCGAGTGCCACCTTGATGATTTATGTACGCCACTGTGCTGGCTTTGTCTGATTGTACTTGAACAGGCCTGTTCTGAACACTGCCTGCAATTCCAGAATGTTTATCGGGAGGAGAAATTCCTCCCTGGTCCACCTACCCTGGAGAGAGTGGTGCACCAACACCGTGCCCCAACCCCGCAGACTGGTATTCGTTGTCAAGAGGACCCAGTTGGAGATCCAGAAGGGACGGCCCCTGCTCAACTGTCGGTCCTGTAGCCCTCCGGAGTCAAGGAAATCATTTGAGACCTGATCCGATGAGACAGGCCATCCCACTTGCAAAGGATTAACTTCTGCAGAGGGAGGGAATTAAATTGAGTGTACTCTACCATGTCGAAAGCCGACACCATGAGAACTAGTACTTGCATCGCTGAGTGTATCGACACTCTTGGGCGAGAGAGGAAATATCTGATCCTGTCCTGAAGTTTTCAGGACTTTCTCTGGAGACAAAAACAATCGTTGGTTGTGTGTGTCCAGTAGTGCCCCCTGGTGCACCATGCTCCGATCAGGCACCAGCTAGGACTTTTTCCAGTTGATTAGCCATCCGTGGGCTTGTAGGAATTGGACCGTCAGTACCAGATGACTGAGAAGAATCTCTTGGGAGTTTGCCAGGATCAGCAAGTTGTCCAGATACGGCAGGATCCTGATTCCCCGATGGCGGCCATAACCTTGGTGAAGATCCGAGTTGCCGTGGCCAATCCAAAAGGCAGTGCCTGGAATTGATAAAGTAGGTTGCCAATAGCAAACCTCAGATATTGAGATGCGACATGGCAATAGGTATGTGCAGGTAAGCATCCTGTATGTCCAGGGATACCATGTAGTCTTCAGGTTCCATGGCCAGCACTTTAGAGCGCAGGGTTTCTATACGGAATTTGGATACTCTCACAAACTTGTTCAATGACTTGAGGTTGAGTATAGGCCAGAAGGACCAATTTGGCTTCGGGACTAGAAACAGGGTCGAATAGTATCCCCTGCCTCTCTGAGACAGAGGCATCGGTATCCAGGAGGGATTGTACAACCAAGTGTAGAGCTGGCGCTTTTAACGGATACACAGGGATAACCGTTGTGCAAAACTGGGAGAAGTCTTTTGAAAGAGATTGCGTACCCGTGAGAGATGACTTCCCGCACCCAGGCATCCGAAGTGGTCTCTAACCAGGCCTGGGCGAACTGCAGAAGTCGGCCTCCCACCCTGAGGTCCCCCAGGGGGAGGCCCACCCCGTCATACTGCAGGCTTGTCTTGTTTGGAAGCAGACTGACAGGTGGCCCAGGATTGTTAAGATTTAGTGGTTTTGGAAGCACAAGCCTGTCGCCTAACCCTTTGCTTTTCCTGGAGGTTGAAAGGAACGAAAGGTGGTACTCTTAGCCTTCGGAACAGAAGGATTAGTATTTGTGAGACATGCAGTTTTGGCAGTACCCAAGTCAGTTACAATCTTGTTCAGATCCTCCCCAAATAGGATATCTCCCTTAAAAGGGAGCACCTCCAAAGTCTTTTTGGAGTCCAGGTCCACCTTCCAGGACCTCAATAACATAATTCGATGATCCAGAATGGACGTAGTAGACACCTTGGCCGCCATTACACCTGCATCAGAGGCCACCTCCTGAATATAGTGGGAGGCTGTGGTAATATAAGACAGATATTGTCTGGCAGTGTCAGAAAAGTCCTGAGGTAGCTCATCCTCAATTGCCTGAACCCATGCTTCAATACCTTTAACAACCCAGGAGGCAGCCATAGTGGGTCTACGTCTACGTACAGTGCAAGTAAGGGAGTAAATAGACTTCAGGCATCCCTCCAGACGCTTATCCGCCGGTTCCTTCAGTGAGGTGACAGTGGTGACAGGCAGAGTAGATGACACCATGAGACGGGCGACATGAGAGTCCACCGGCGGTGGAGTTTCCCACTTGTTACTCAACTCTGCAGCAATAGGATAACGAGCTAGCATCTTTTTAGACAGGAAAATTTCTTTCCTGGTGACGACCAGGATTCCTGACGTATGTCATTTAAGTGGTCAGAATGTGGTAAGATTACCTTAGCAACCTTCTGATGTTTGAACTTATCAACTTTCTTAGACGCAGCAGTAGGCTCAATGTCATCATCTATTAGAAGAATTAGTTTAATAGCCTCCATCAGGTCAGGAACATCAACCTGGGTTGTAGATTCCTCATCAGAAGCAACTGTATCAATGTCTGACGGATCAGTATATTCCCCATCCTCATCGGAAGAATTATCCGAAATATTAGTGGATTGTGGGGGAAAAAATAAGAATTTACTTACCGATAATTCTATTTCTCGTAGTCCGTAGTGGATGCTGGGGACTCCGTCAGGACCATGGGGATTAGCGGCTCCGCAGGAGACAGGGCACAAAAGTAAAAGCTTTAGGATCAGGTGGTGTGCACTGGCTCCTCCCCCTATGACCCTCCTCCAAGCCTCAGTTAGGATACTGTGCCCGGACGAGCGTACACAATAAGGAAGGATTTTGAATCCCGGGTAAGACTCATACAAGCCCCACCAATCACACTGTACAACCTGTGATCTGAACCCAGTTAACAGCATGATAACAGCGGAGCCTCTGAAAAGATGGCTCACAACAATAATAACCCGATTTTTGTAACAATAACTATGTACAAATATTGCAGACAATCCGCACTTGGGATGGGCGCCCAGCATCCACTACGGACTACGAGAAATAGAATTATCGGTAAGTAAATTCTTATTTTCTCTAACGTCCTAAGTGGATGCTGGGGACTCCGTCAGGACCATGGGGATTATACCAAAGCTCCCAAACGGGCGGGAGAGTGCGGATGACTCTGCAGCACCGAATGAGAGAACTCCAGGTCCTCCTCAGTCAGGGTGTGCCCCTGACCAAGTATCAGCTCGGCAAAGTTGTAAAGCCGAGACCCCTCGGGCAGCCGCCCAAGATGAGCCTACCTTCCTTGTGGAATGGGCATTTACATATTTTGGCTGTGGCAGGCCTGCCACAGAATGTGCAAGCTGAATTGTACTACACATCCAACTAGCAATCGTCTGCTTAGAAGCAAGAGCACCCAGTTTGTTGGGTGCATACAGGATAACAGCAAGTCAGTTTTCCTGACTCCAGCCGTCCTGGAAACTATATTTTCAGGGCCCTGACAACATCTAGCAACTTGGAGTCCTCCAAGTCCCTAGTAGCCGCAGGTACCACAATAAGCTGGTTCAGGTGAAACACTGACACCACCTTAGGGAGAAACTGGGGATGAGTCCGCAGCTCTGCCCTGTCCGAATGGACAATCAGATATGGGCTTTTTTGAGACAAACGCCGCCAATTCTGACACTCGCCTGGCCGAGGCCAGGGCCAACAGCATGGTCACTTTCCCTGTGAGATATTTCAAATCCACAGATTTGAGCGGTTTAAACCAATGTGATTTTAGGAATCCCAGAACTACGTTGAGATCCCACAGTGCCACTGGAGGCACAAAAGGGGGTTGTATATGCAGTACTCCCTTGACAAACTTCTGGACTTCAGGAACTGAAGCCAATTCTTTCTGGAAGAAAATCGACAGGGCCGAAATTTGAACCTTAATGGACCCCAATTTGAGGCCCATAGACACTCCTGTTTGCAGGAAATGCAGGAAACGACCGAGTTGAAATTTCTTCATGGGGCCTTCCTGGCCTCACACCACGCAACATATTTTCGCCACATGTGGTGATAATGTTGTGCGGTCACCTCCTTCCTGGCTTTGACCAGGGTAGGAATGACCTCTTCCGGAATGCCTTTTTCCCTTAGGATCCGGCGTTCAACCGCCATGCCGTCAAACGCAGCCGCGGTAAGTCTTGGAACAGACATGGTACTTGCTGAAGCAAGTCCCTTCTTAGCGGCAGAGGCCATGAGTCCTCTGTGAGCATCTCTTTAAGTTCCGGGTACCAAGTCCTTCTTGGCCAATCCGGAGCCACGAGTATAGTTCTTACTCCTCTACGTCTTATAATTCTCAATACCTTGGGTATGAGAAGCAGAGGAGGGAAGACATACACCGACTGGTACACCCACGGTGTTACCAGAAACGTCCACAGCTATTGCCTGAGGGTCTTTTGACCTGGCGCAATACTTGTCCAGTTTTTTGTTCAGGCGGGACGCCATCATGTCCACCTTTGGTCTTTTCCAACGGTTCACAATCATGTGGAAGACTTCCCGATGAAGTCCCCACTCTCCCGGGTGGAGATTGTGCATGCTGAGGAAGTCTGCTTCCCAGTTGTCCACTCCCGGAATGAACACTGCTGACAGTGCTATCACATGATTTTCCGCCCAGCGAAAAATCCTTGCAGTTTCTGCCATTGCCCTCCTGCTTCTTGTGCCGCCCTGTCTGTTTACGTGGGCGACTGCCGTGATGTTGTCCCACTGGATCAATACCGGCTGACCTTGAAGCAGAGGTCTTGCTAAGCTTAGAGCATTGTAAATTGCCCTTAGCTCCAGTATATTTATGTGGAGAAAAATCTCCAGACTTGATCACACTCCCTGGAAATTTTTTCCCTGTGTGACTGCTCCCCAGCCTCTCAGGCTGGCCTCCGTGGTCACCAGCATCCAATCCTGAATGCCGAATCTGCGGCCCTCTAGAAGATGAGCACTCTGTAACCACCACAGGAGAGACACCCTTGTCCTTGGAGATAGGGTTATCCGCTGATGCATCTGAAAATGCGATCCGGACCATTTGTCCAGCAGATCCCACTGAAAAGTTCTTGCGTGGAATCTGCCGAATGGAATCGCTTCGTAATAAGCCACCATTTTTCCCAGGACTCTTGTGCAATGATGCACTGACACTTTTCCTGGTTTTAGGAGGTTCCTGACTAGCTCGGATAACTCCCTGGCTTTCTCCTCCGGGAGAAACACCTTTTTCTGGACTGTGTGCAGAACCATCCCTAGGAACAGCAGACGTGTCGTCGGAAACGGCTGTGATTTTGGATATTTAGAATCCACCCGTGCTGTCGTAGAACTACTTGAGATAGTGCTACTCCGACTTCCAACTGTTCTCTGGACCTTGCCCTTATCAGGAGATCGTCCAAGTAAGGGATAATTAAGACGCCTTTTCTTTGAAGAAGAATCATCATTTTGGCCATTACTTTGGTAAAGACCCGGGGTGCCGTGGACAATCCAAACGGCAGCGTCTGAAACTGATAGTGACAGTTCCGTACCACGAACCTGAGGTACCCTTGGTGAGAAGGGCAATTTGGGACATGGAGGTAAGCATCCTTGATGTCCAGGGACACCATATAGTCCCCTTCTTCCTGGTTCGCTATCACTGCTCTGAGTGACTCCATCTTGATTTGAACCTTTGTATGTAAGTGTTCAAAGATTTCCCATTTAGAATAGGTCTCACCGAGCCGTCTGGCTTCAGTACCACAATATAGTGTGGAATAATACCCCTTTCCTTGTTGTAGGAGGGGTACTTTGATTATCACCTGCTGGGAATACAGCTTGTGAATTGTTTCCAATACTGCCTCCCTGTCGGAGGAAGACGTTGGTAAAGCAGACATCAGGAGCCTGCGAGGGGGAGACGTCTCGAATTTCCAGTCTGTACCCCTGGGATTCTACTTGTAGGATCCAGGGGTCCACTTGCGAGTGAGCCCACTACGCGCTGAAACTCTTGAGACGACCCCCCACCGCACTTGAGTCCGCTTGTACGGCCCCAGCGTCATGCTGAGGACTTGGCAGAAGCTGTGGAGGGCTTCTGTTCCTGGGAATGGGCTGCCTGCTGCAGTCTTCTTCCCTTTCCTCTATCCCTGGGCAGATATGACTGGCCTTTTGCCCGCTTGCCCTTATGGGGACGAAAGGACTGAGGCTGAAAAGACGGTGTCTTTTTCTGCTGAGATGTGATTTGGGGTAAAAAAGGTGGATTTTCCAGCTGTTGCCGAGGCCACCAGGTCCGATGGACCGACCCCAAATAACTCCTCCCCTTTATACGGCAATACTTCCATGTGCCGTTTGGAATCTGCATCACCTGACCACTGTCGTGTCCATAAACATCTTCTGGCAGATATGGACATCGCACTTACTCTTAATGCCAGAGTGCAAATATCCCTCTGTGCATCTCGCATATATAGAAATGCATCCTTTAAATGCTCTATAGTCAATAAAATACTGTCCCTGTCAAGGGTATCAATATTTTCAGTCAGGGAATCCGACCAAGCCACCCCAGCGCTGCACATCCAGGCTGAGGCGATCGCTGGTCGCAGTATAACACCAGTATGTGTGTATATACCTTTTTAGGATATTTTCCAGCCTCTCAGCTGGCTCCTTGAGGGCGGCCCTATCTGGAGACGGTACCGCCACTTGTTTTGATAAGCGTGTGAGCGCCTTATCCACCCTAAAGGGTGTTTCCCAACGCGCCCTAACTTCTGGCGGGAAAGGGTATACCGCCAATAATTTTCTATCGGGGGAAACCCACGCATCATCACACACTTCATTTAATTTATCTGATTCAGGAAAAACTACAGGTAGTTTTTTCACACCCCACATAATACCCTTCTTGTGGTACTTGTAGTATCAGAAATATGTAACACCTCCTTCATTGCCCTTAACATATAACGTGTGGCCCTAAAGGAAAATACGTTTGTTTCTTCACCGTCGACACTGGAGTCAGTGTCCGTGTCTGTGTCGACCGACTGAGGTAAATGATGGTTTTACAGCCCCTGACGGTGTTTGAGACGCCTGGACAGGTACTAATTTGTTTGCCGGCCGTCTCATGTCGTCAACCGACCTTGCAGCGTGTTGACATTATCACGTAATTCCTTAAATAAGCCATCCATTCCGGTGTCGACTCCCTAGAGAGTGACATCACCATTTCAGGCAATTGCTCCGCCTCCTCACCAACATCGTCCTCATACATGTCGACACACACGTACCGACACACAGCACACACACAGGGAATGCTCTGATAGAGGACAGGACCCCACTAGCCCTTTGGGGAGACAGAGGGAGAGTTTGCCAGCACACACCAAAAACGCTATAATTATACAGGGACAACCTTTATATAAGTGTTTTTCCCTTATAGCATTTTAATATATATATACATATCGCCAAATAAGTGCCCCCCCTCTCTGTTTTAACCCTGTTTCTGTAGTGCAGTGCAGGGGAGAGCCTGGGAGCCTTCCCACCAGCATTTCTGTGAGGGAAAATGGCGCTGTGTGCTGAGGAGAATAGGCCCCGCCCCCTTTTCGGCGGGCTTCTTCTCCCGTTTTTCTGAGACCTGGCAGGGGTTAAATACATCCATATAGCCCCCAGGGGCTATATGTGATGTATTTTTAGCCAGAATAAGGTACTATCATTGCTGCCCAGGGCGCCCCCCCCCCAGCGCCCTGCACCCTCAGTGACCGCTGCTATGAAGTGTGCTGACAACAATGGCGCACAGCTGCAGTGCTGTGCGCTACCTTATGAAGACTGAAGAGTCTTCTGCCGCCGTTTCTGGACCTCTTCACTTTTCGGCATCTGCAAGGGGGTCGGCGGCGCGGCTCCGGGACGAACCCCAGGGTGAGACCTGTGTTCCGACTCCCTCTGGAGCTAATGGTGTCCAGTAGCCTAAGAAGCCAATCCATCCTGCACGCAGGTGAGTTCACTTCTCTCCCCTAAGTCCCTCGTAGCAGTGAGCCTGTTGCCAGCAGGACTCACTGAAAATAAAAAACCGAACAAACTTTTACTCTAAGCAGCTCTTTAGGAGAGCCACCTAGATAGCACCCTTCTCGGCCGGGCACAAAAATCTAACTGAGGCTTGGGGGAGGGTCATAGGGGGAGGAGCCAGTGCACACCACCTGATCCTAAAGCTTTTACTTTTGTGCCCTGTCTCCTGCGGAGCCGCTAATCCCCATGGTCCTGACGGAGTCCCCAGCATCCACTTAGGACGTTAGAGAAATTGCCCTTACAGATGACCCTTTGGCCCCAGAGGGGCGTGGGGTAGATTTTTGTCTAACCAAGATTGATTTAATTGTTGGAATTGGGTTGACAGAGCATCCGCCCAGGGCAGATTATGTACAGGGACAATATGTGGCTGTAATGGCACAGGAGGTCCCACAGGGGGCGCAAGACGTGTAACAAGTGTACTCAGCATACTTGAGAATGCTGCCCAAGGTGGGTCCTGATTAGCCACATGAACTGCAGGTAGACTGGGTGTATGGCAGCAGCTAAAACTTCCTCCTCAGGTAAATCCGTGCCAGTACTGCAGGATGCAGAAGCGTCCGCGGATTTCCCGCCCAGTGTGGCAGACATTATAGGGAACATAGCCGTAGGGCGTAACGGTACAATATAGCCAGACAAACACAATATCGGCAAAAAAACAACCTATGTTATGTGACAATAAACACTGGACACAAAACAGAGGATTTAAGCGATATGAAGTGACTGAAACACACAGTAAAAATACCAAATTGTATATTCTGTGTAACACTATATATATATATATATATATATATATATATTTATATATCTCGCACCTAGCCCCTCACGGTACAGAATATAGTGATAGCAATATGTGATACAGGAGAATGGAATCCCTCACAACAGCTACAGGCACACTCAGTCACATGTACAATGCAGAAGTTATTACATATAGACAATAAAACTGCACTGGACTAGTAATTTACATATAACTATGTATGAGTATAGATATAACAATGCACAGTAGATACTGGATGTATATCACAGAATACGTGTACCAAATATTCAGATAGCAGTACACTTGTTCTTAACTAACACTGTCTAAAATGACATGTAGAATACTTAAGTGTCTGTAAAAGCACAGCGCTGATGAGGCAGGCAGCTTTACAGAGGAGACAGTGCCCTGCAGTCCCAGAGATCAGCCAGCTAGTAGTGAAGATGGCGCCAAAATCAGGGAGTGAGGGAGAGTGAAATGCAGCTCCAGAGCAGGAACACCAGCAGTAGATGGCGCCCGGAGCTGGGGGAAGGGCTACAGGTCAGCGCCTTATCCCCTATGCTGGTCCTCACCACCAGGTACTGTGAAGCCTATAACAAACGGATTTTAGTAAATCCGACCTGTGCTCCCCGGTGGATATAGTGGGGTAACTGTGCAGTCCAGTGTCCACGCCAGCAGTGCGGTTCGTCTCCTGGGACCGCGACGGATTGCAATTAATCGGCAGGTCCCACCAAGGGGACTTTCTTACCTCCTCCCTGATGTGCAGCCACGTGATCCAGGACAGCATCAGCGGTGTGTGCCTGAAGTCCGGTGAACTAGGCCGCGGGAGTATGCAGCGCTGCTGGGGAGGTGATGGAGCCGCAGCACAGAATGTCAGACTGACATAAAAGTGCTGCGGCGCTTGAAGTCTTCTAAAAAAGCTCTTTTCCGGGCTGCCTAGCGCAGCCCCACCTGTTAGCTGCCTGCTCTGCAGGCACCAACTTACAAACTGAGCTCCAGTGCCTGGAGGCGGGGCTATAGAGGAGCCGGTGCAGTGCATCCTGGGAACAGTCAAAGCTTTAGCCTGCTGGTGCCTCGGATCAAGATCCAACTCTACACCCCGATGTTATTCCCTGTGGAATAGCAGTGTACCCCGCTGCAGAAAAATTCTAATACTCTAGGGTGCCGTGATTCAAAAACGTTTGGGAACCACTGGGTTAGGACTATTTTGCAGAATGTTTACATTTAAATATTTTCATTTGCAATACATTAGACAGGAAAAAATAGGATAACGTCTTTGCAAAAATTTCCTTGGCACAGTTATTTTTATATTATCAATTCAACCCTAGGATGTTACCCCACAAGTTAATGAACTAGTTCTCTTGAGTATATTGATACTAAATACATGTCTAGTAGTTTATGTGAGTTTTGGGAGAACCCATATGGGTTAACCCATAAAACTACTATAGAACAGCTTTATGCTGCTTTAACCAGAAAATAATAGCATCTGACATAGCTTTCACTATTAGATCTAACTTACACAAATTCTATAAGCAATGATGGACAGGAGAGATACAAAATAACCTCTCCTACCTAAGGGAAAATCATGATGACATTGCAACTGTGACAACACAGTATTTCAGCTGATTATTATTATTATTACTACTACTGAAAATGACAAGAATAGGAATAAAAAATAGCAATGGTCATTCATTATTTTTTCAGTTGATCGTGATGGATGTTTTTGTAACTGTCATTAATAGATTTCACGATAATGATGATGCTTACAATATGTTTATTACTACTAATAAAATTAATACAGTGCATCTAGTTAGGTTAGCCTATTTTAATGGCATGGTTTCCACTGGAGAAAATATATCTAAATTTATCTAAATGATCTATTTAATTAACCCTGCATTACACAAGAGCCATTAATAAAAAATAACAGGTGCCCCAAAAAAGTGATTGTTTTCCAAATAAGCAACAACCTACAACAATTTATATTGTTCCAAAGGACCAATTATATGTTTAAGAGAGGATTACTAAAAATACAGCCTTGTTTCATATTCTGTAGAATTGTAAATTGATACTGTAATAAAATAATTCTAATTTTGACAACAATAATGAAGAAAAGAGAAGGGAAAGAAAGAGAAAACAAAGAAGAAAATGAAAGGAAGTGAAACAGATACAACAGAATATTCCAAAAACAAAGTTCTATACCTCTTAGCCTTATTCCTTACCACCATGCCACATACACATAATGAAGCAGATTATAAAACAGAGTGACCAGTATGTAGGTCCCACCAATCATTACTCTATACATTAGAACCAAGGTTGTCTAACTATGGCTATCATATCAAGTTTGTCTAACTATGGCTTGCACGTGAGACACTTGCCTGGGCATCCTCTGTTGATATATAATAAATAGGTTTGTATTGTGGAAGAAACTGAAAAGGTTTGCTATATTTCAGTATTCCCTTAACAAACAAATGAGGTAATTTACACCATTGATGAAGGTAAATCTACTATTGTATCTCCAGAGTTATGGACCTATTTATCTATAAGTCTAAAAAGAAAAATGTTGTATTGTCTTTTGGGTCTGTTTATGAAAAACTTAGGAGAGACAGCTGAGCAATGCTCAGCTCACCAATTATACTGACTGGCAGCAGTAAGTAAAAACTTACTGCTTCACTAATCAGTCCAGGCCCCATATGCACATGCATGATGTGAAGCATGAAGAAGCATTTACCAAACATGGCTACCACTGCCAGAATCCTGACCTATCAACAAAGAATAGTTTTTATGTATTGCTCTGTCCCTGCATCACTGTTCTACCTAAAAACTCAAAAACAAACAGGAGTTTTAACAGTCATTTGCACTGTTCTCAGTTAAAGCATAACTGCTGTACAAGGCTTGTTGCTACAAAAAAAAAGTACACTTTGACACATATGATATAAAAATATTGTTCAATATACTTAGGGCTCCATGTAGTAACACTCCTTTTATCATGGAGAAAAATCTACTGCTGCTTCACCTGTTATCATTGTGAAGAGGTCAGCGGCTACCGCGCTATCTACCAAAAGTTGCTGTGTCCAAGAGGGTGAATGTAAAGTCGCACCCTCTGTGGTGTCAGCAGAGATGTGCCTTTAATGTCTTCTGTGCACGTACGGCTTGTGCAAACTGGGCATGCACAATACACGGCATTCATTTTAATAACCTAGCCCTGTGTATCCTCCCTCCTCACCATGACCTCCCCGCCACACAGCCACCTGGGAGGTGACGACCCCTGCTCTCCTCTCCCGGATTTTTTTTTTTTATCAATTTTATTGACAGTAGAACTTCTCTTCAGGTGGCAGCAGATAACAGGACCTTCTAGTGACAAAATCAGTGTCTTCTGTTCTCCTTCTAATATTCAAGCCTTCGCTTGTAGGCTGAAGACAGATGGTACATATTAAGAAACAATATGTACAAGTATAATCACTATCTTTTTCATTTTGCCCCCTTATCTCCCCTTAGTACACAAACCCTTATTTTATACTTGTTACAACAATAGTCACTCCTGCCATGTGATTGTAAAAGGGTTAATCAAAACAAAAAAAGCACCTGGTCTAAGTATAACTAAAATCCCCCACAATTATATTAAAACTCACTATTAACCAACACTGTTGTCACCATGTTAGTTCACAAGCTGGCACTCTTAGGTAGTCTTCAGTTACTCCCTCATCTAACAAATAATAATAATAATAATTTTATTTAAATAGTGCTCTTCTCCAGCAGGACTCAAAGTCGCTTTACAGACATCAAAAACAAAGTGCATAGTACAAAGGATTCAGTATTACAGCAAGTAGAAAAACCCCACAGAAATAATAATAAACCATGAAAACCTAAACAGAATAATAAGCATATTGCAGGTTGGTGCACACATTGTGGGCAATAAGATCCATGGGTTATATATTCCACCCACGAAAGGTACCAGGTGAGGCCATGTTAGGCACACTATGTAGGATTCCCTGGGTGGAGTAGGTTATACCTAGAAGAAATGACACAAAATGGGAACATTGCAGCATCCTAATACTGGGAGTAGGGTCCCAACATAACTATCAGGCCCATGTTTGTTCATCCCATCCACAGGCGCACCAAATGAGACAGCCATGTTGAATGCACTACAAAGGTTACACTGTGGGAGATAAGCCAAACAGGGACCCAAGGCATATATGGGAAAACTGACACGTTTGTGGTACCACTGTATAATATATCCTGTATGAATAGATCCACGGGAAGTACATCCAACCCATAGAGGAACTATCCGAGGCAGCAATCTGGAATGCACTTCATAGGCTGCTGCTGACAAGGATCGCAAACAGTGGAGGTATAGCCTACAGGTATAGGATACAGCGGGGCGAGAGTACATGCAATCACAAGCTTATGTAATCAAAGTTGCTTTTAACCAAACAGTTCCCTGTATAAATTTAGCATTATGTCTGATATATTAATTCTTAAGACAAAATCCACAATATTTAGTAAATAAAATGCTGATAACAAATTGTATATAGTAGAACTAGAACACAGAAACAGAAGAATCACACTGACTTACTTTTCACGTAACCTACAGTACTGTCAAAGAAGGCCAGTAGATATGAGCATAGTACCAGATTGTTCCCCATAAACTGGCAATTACTCAAATTATTTCAGTATTTTTTATACCCTTCTAAACTGTTTTATGGATTAGTGTCCATATTGGGGGTCATTCCGAGTTGTTCGCTCGCAAGCTGCTTTTAGCAGCTTTGCACACGCTAAGCCGCCGCCTACTGGGAGTGAATCTTAGCTTATCAAAATTGCGAACGAAAGATTAGCAGAATTGCGAATAGACACTTCTTAGCAGTTTCTAAGTAGCTCCACACATACTCGGCATCTGCGATCAGTTCAGTGCTTGTCGTTCCTGGTTTGACGTCACAAACACACCCAGCGTTCGCCCAGACACTCCTCCGTTTCTCCAGCCACTCCCGCGTTTTTCCCAGAAACGGTAGCGTTTTTTCACACACACCCATAAAACGGCCTGTTTCCGCCCAGAAACACCCACTTCCTGTCAATCACATTACGATCACCAGAATGAAGAAAAAACCTTGTAATGCCGTGAGTAAAATACCTAACTGCATAGCAAATTTACTTGGCGCAGTCGCACTGCGGGCATTGCGCATGCGCATTAGCGACTAATCGCTCCGTTGCGAGAAAAAAATACTGAGCGAACAACTCGGAATGACCCCCATTATCCTTACTATACTGTATCTCTATTCTTGAACATAGCAGATATAAGCATTACTTACACTAAGCAAATTACTTTTCTGACAATGTACATAGGAAACATAATATGATACACTGATTACTTGTGAGGATGCATCCTCCCCAAAAATTGCTTAATGTGCCTGTATATGTCATTGACACATTGGGAGGGATTTGACTGCAGGAGAACACATCAGCCAAGCGGAATCAGTGCGGCAACAGCTGATCAAATTGCGGTTAGCAGGGAAGCAAGCACTTTTGTGTGAATTTGGGATTCAGGCGAACAGGATAGGGGTGCAAAATGCGGTGACGCTGCCGGTGTTTAAACACCGTGACAACAGCAATTTGCACACTTTGCCCACAATATTATCTTGTTACATACAGATATTACAAACATATATAGAAGTCTTCCCAAACATGTATTATGGGAAGTATTGCTTTAATGTGTGTGTATATCTATACATATCTATAAATATACACATAAATGTTTTCCTGGCCAAAGAATTGTATACTCTATTAGTATTTATGGCACTCTTAACAAAACAATAACAAGGAGTGATTGTCCTTCAGTGATAACAGGGCATCTTCATCTATAATCAGGGTAAGGCTACAGGAAATGCAGTAACCCTCATTAGCCCCAGTGGATTGTTGGAAACCATTTTGCCTAAATGCAAATCTTACGATTGATCATGACAACATAAACATATCATTTCCATAATTATCCTAATTAATCTGTAATCATGACAACATGCATCCTGCATAGCTAGTTTTGCATAGTTTATCAGGTAGAGGATATAGTGGTTAGCACTGCTGACTCGCATCACTGTGGTCATGAGTTTTATTCTGACCACTAGCTGTGCAGAGTTTTTATGTTCTCCAAGTGTTTGTGTGGGTTTCCTCCAAGTGCTAGTTGTCTTCCCTAGAATCTAAAAACATACTGGTAGGTTAATTGTCTTAAACACAAAGGCATTTATTCAATTAGTGCCGGTATTTTCGGCATGCCAAAAACCCGGGGCTAATTCGACAGTCAGTCTTCAATAGCGGGCGTTTTCATCCGTTTTTTAATACATTTTCGACCATGCAGATTCAACTTTTTCTTTTGTCGAATCCGCATGGTTGAAAACAGATCCTAAAACGGACTTTGAGATGTGTAACACATGTACCCTGCAATGCATGAGTAACAGGGCTAGGTGTGACAACCACTGCATACTTGACAGCTCTACTTTGTCTTCCTTCCAACCTGTTGTCAGTGTTTCCCTCTCTCATTCTCCACCCTATACCATGTGACAAGATGGATGAAAGGCAGAAGTGAGACACCATAAATGCATACAGGTTCCTTCCAAATCCTCTCACTATATTCACAATCTCCTGCTTCCTGCCTTAATGTATGCGATTAAAACACACTCCTATTTAAGGTTTATACGTAAGTAATACTTCTGTATATTTTGTTTGTTTTTGTCATCCGTGTGAATAGTACACACTGCTTTTTCTGAATAAGATATTGCTCACCAGACTGATGTGTTAATAGTGACAAATGTAGCCATTGCGGTCATACCCCACTGGAGATGCCCAATCTCATCTGATTTTGGAAGCTAAACTGTGGAGGGTCGGGTTAGTACTTGGATGGGAGACCACGTGGGAATACCCAGGTACTGCAATTCACCACTGTCCGCCACTTATACAGATCGGCATCAGGGAGCACAATAAAAAAATTATTGTCTGAAGCAGTAGTGGCTTGACCCATGATTTAAATCCCTGTAAATAAATAATTGTCAGTTTCTTCAAACGATTACCATATACAGTGCATCCAGAAAAAATTCACAGCGCTTCACTTTTTCCACATTTTGTTTTGTTACAGCCTTATTCCAGCCTGGAATAAATTCATTTTTCCCTCAAAATTCTACACACAATACCCCATAATGACAACGTGAAAAAAGTTTTTTTGAGATTTTTGCAAATGTATTAAAAATAAAAACCTAAGAAATCACATGAACTGTACATAAGTATTCACAGCTTTGCTCAATACTTTGTTGATGCACCTTTCGCAGCAATTACAGCTTCAAGTCTTTTTGATGCTACAAGCTTGGCACACCTATCTTTGGGCAATTTTGTCCATTCCTCATTGCAGCACCTCTCAAGCTCCATCAGGTTGGATGGGAAGCATTGATGCACAGCTATTTTCAGATATCTCCAGAGATGTTTAATCGGATTCAAGTCTGGGCTCTGGCTGGGCCACTCAAGGACATTCAGAGTTGTCCTGATGCCACTCCTTTGATATCTTGGCTGTGTGCTTAGGGTCGTTGTCCTGCTGAAAGATGAACCATCGCACCAGTCTGAGTTCAAGAGCGCTCTGGAGCAGGTTTTCATCCAAGATGTCTCTGTACATTGCTGCATTCATCTTTCCTTCATTCCTGACTAGTCTCCCAGTTCCTGCTGCTGAAAAACATCCCCACAGCATGATGCTGCCTCCACCATACTTCACTGTAGGGATGTTATTGGCCTGGTGATGAGCGTTGCCTGGTTTCCTCCAAACATGACGCCTGGCATTCACGCCAAAGAGTTCAATCTTTGTCTCATCAGACCAGAGAATTTTGTTTCTCATGGTCTGAGAGTCCTTCAGGAGCATTTTGGCAAACTCCAGGTGGGCTGCCATGTGCTTTTTTACTAAGGAGTGGCTTCCATCTGGTTACTCTACCATACAAGCCTGATTGGTGGATTGCTGCAGAGATGGTTGACCTTCTAGAAGGTTATCCTCTCTCCACAGAGGAATGTTGTAATTCTGACAGAGTGACCACTGTGTCCTTGGTCACCTCCCTGACTAGGGCCCTTCTCCCCTGATCGCTCAGTTTAGATGGCCTGGTGGTTCCGAACTACTTCTATTTACGGATGATGGAGGCCACTGTGCTCATTGGGACCGTCAAAGCAGCAGATATTTTTCTGTATCCTTCCCCAGATTTGTGCCTCGAGACAATCCTGTCTCGGAGGTCTACAGACAATTCCTTTGACTTCATAGTTAGTCTGTGCGCAGACATGCACTGTCAAGTGTGGGACCTTATATAGACAGGTGTGTGCCTTTCCAAATCATGTCCAATCAACTGAATTTACCACAAGTGGACTCCAATTAAGCTGTAGAACATCTCAAGGATGATCAGTGAAAACAGGATGCACCTGAGCTTAATTTTGAGCTTCATGACAAAGGCTGTGAATACTTATGTACATGTGATGTCTTAGTTTTTTATTTTTAATAAATTTGCAAAAATCTCAAAAAAACGTCTTTTTAAGTTGAAATTATGGGGTATTGTGTGTAGAATTTTGAGGACAAAAATGAATTTATTCTATTTTGGAATAAGGCTGTAACATAACAAAATGTGGAAAAAGTGGAGCACTGTGAATACTTTCCAGATGCACTGTACGACTGCATTACTTTAAAACAGTGCGGCTTTCCCTATACTCTATCCTTTAACTAGGTTAATTGTGTGCCAGGAAAATTAACTCTAGTATGTATGTGTTTGTGTGGTCGATAATTTAGCCTGTAGCAATGGATTTGCTGGTATGAAGGATTGCACATTAATATAAAGCAATGCATAAAATGTCAGTTCTATATAAAAAAAAAACAATAATATTAATAACAATAATAATAATAACAACAACAACAGTTCTGTTGCAGAGACATAATGGAACTGAGAAAAAACCCAAATGCTTTCAAACACATAAAGTAGAAAAATATTTATTTCATACTTTATTTTATAATGTTGACTACAGGATACTGTCAGATACAGTATATAATAGCACAAAACACCAAATTATTTAGTGATGAATGTATCTTTAAAACAAAAGTAACATTTATGCCACGACTATGAACACCACATAGTACCCACAAGCTTCCGTCCTGTCCTAGATCTTTGGCTAAGTTCAGTGGCGGATTTCACCTATGAGCTGCAGCACTGCAGCCCCCCTCCAGTAAAATCCGCCACTTCACTGAGCTCAGCTGAGCCAGTTGCAGTCTGTGTGTGTGCACTGGCTCAGTGGCTTCACTGTGACTGGCAGTAACTTCCTACTGGAAGTCCTACCTGCCAATCACCCGCAGGACAGGCAGTTCCATTGGGAGGTGTTTCCTCCCTACGGGATTGCCAATCCGAGCTGCGATTAGCAGAAAGCTGACTTACTGTAGGCAGTGGATGCAGTCCATAGAAGCTGGGGGACTGCGCATACGCACTCAAGCAGCCTCTTGTGCACATGTGCAGGTCCCGGCGCCTGCCAGATCCATTGCACAGACACCGGGACCCGGCTGTCCGGGTGATGGCTCTCTCCTCTTTCTCTCCAGCATGGGCAGCGGCAGCCCGCCTGCCCGAAGTAGGTAGGAGCCGCTGCTGGCTAAATGACTACATCTTGAGAATATGTAGCATATGCTTCCTTCCCAAGTATATTTTAATCTATTTCCACATAGGACTTCCTAGAACCGATCAAAGACCCTTTACTGAGAAAACAGATTACCTTATATTCCATTTATCCACCCTTAGCCTTCTTCATTGTTACGCTTCACAGATTTTAGCACATTAATAAACGCAGGAGACTCCTCAGCTTGTCTTGGAAATTACCAGAGGTTAATATGTCATTTGTTTTTAGCATGCATAGTCAGTGCCGAAATTTATTCAAAATACATATCACATGAAGGCTTAAAGGAAAGATTACAAATTCTGCTGTTTTAATAGTTAAGCCTCTGATTTAGGTTTTTGAAATAACTTATTTTCAGCCACCTTGGACCAAGTATTATTTATGTATATGCCTAGCCTAGCAAACCTTTCTTTGTATTCTAGTGTCTCCATCCCTTTAATCAATTTGGTCACCCGTCACTGAACCTTTTCTAGCTCCAGGATATTCTTTTTGTAGTATGGTGCCCATAATTGTGCACAGTATTCGAGATGCAGCCTCACTAGTGATTTATATAATGTGAGTATAACACTCTCATCCCTTGCATCAATTCCCCGCTTAATGCATGCTAATACCTTGTTTGCCTTTTTTGCTGCATGCCTACTTCTGGTTCTACTGTTAAGTTTGATATCTGTGTGAACACCTAAATCTTTTTAGAGTACAGAATCCCTTAGTTTTTCCCCATTTAGTATATAGGTGGTATTCCATAGTTTTTGAGGTTGAAAAACGACAATTTGTCCATCAAGTTCAACCTGTTAGTGCTCTCCTACACTGTAATATTTTTAAGACTAATTTTAACTGTGGTGAATGCTTAGCCATAAACTAAAATACTCCTTTGTTTTTTTTTGTTTTTTTATATTTTATTTTACTACTATAGTACATGATTTACCCACCATAACCCTACATATCCTTATTCATTAGGAATTTATCTAACCCATTCTTAAAAGTAATGACAGAGTACACCATTACTACTCTCTCAGGCAGGGAATTCCAAATACGTATTGTCATTACTATGAAGAAACCTTTCCGTCTCCGTGTGCGAAATCTCTTCTCCTCTAACCTAAGCGGGTGTACACGTGTCCTTTGTGGTAATCTTACAAAATGCAAAACCCCGGCTAGCTCTGTGTATCGACCCCTTATATATTTGTAACTGTTATTAATGTCTCCTCTTAATTTCCTTTTTCCCCAGTGTAAACATGCCTAGCCTTGAAAACCTTTCTTTGTATTCTAGCGTCTCCATCCCTTTAATCAATTTGGTCACCCGTCACTGAACCTTTTCTAGCTCCAGGATATCCTTTTTGTAGTATGGTGCCCATAATTGTGCACAGTATTCGAGATGCAGCCTCACTAGTGATTTACATAATGTGAGTATAACACTCTCATCCCTTGCATCAATTCCCCGCTTAATGCATGCTAATACCATATTTGCCTTTTTTTGCTGCATTCCTACTTCTGGTTTTATTGTTAAGTTTGATATCTGTGTGAACAACTAAATCTTTTTCCAGTACAGAATCCTCTAGTTTTTCCCCATTTGGTATATAGGAAGTATTCTTGTTCTTGCTACCAAAGTGCATTACCTTACATTTGTCCATATTGAACTTCATTCTCCATTTTGCTGCCCATGTTTCTATACAGTAGATGCTAAGTAAGCCTCTACATAATGAATATTTTTCTACTTGTTTTCTAGAACTACGTATATGTATTTGGGATAATATTTCTTAGTCTATTGTCACATTATACCCCTTTTGGCACTGTGGATTATATTGGCACTATATACTTTTTCTTACTACTAATAATAATACTAATTAAAAAAAAAATAAGAATTTACTTACCGATAATTCTATTTCTCGTAGTCCGTAGTGGATGCTGGGAACTCCGTAAGGACCATGGGGAATAGCGGCTCCGCAGGAGACTGGGCACAAAAGTAAAGCTTTAGGACTACCTGGTGTGCACTGGCTCCTCCCCCTATGACCCTCCTCCAAGCCTCAGTTAGGATACTGTGCCCGGACGAGCGTACACAATAAGGAAGGATTCATGAATCCCGGGTAAGACTCATACCAGCCACACCAATCACACCGTACAACCTGTGATCTGAACCCAGTTAACAGCATGATAACAGAGGAGCCTCTGGAAAGATGGCTCACAACAACAATAACCCGATTTAGTTAACAATAACTATGTACAAGTATTGCAGACAATCCGCACTTGGGATGGGCGCCCAGCATCCACTACGGACTACGAGAAATAGAATTATCGGTAAGTAAATTCTTATTTTCTCTGACGTTCTAGTGGATGCTGGGAACTCCGTAAGGACCATGGGGATTATACCAAAGCTCCCAAACGGGCGGGAGAGTGCGGATGACTCTGCAGCACCGAATGAGAGAACTCCAGGTCCTCCTCAGCCAGGGTATCAAATTTGTACAATTTAGCAAATGTGTTTGCCCCTGACCAAGTAGCTGCTCGGCAAAGTTGTAAAGCCGAGACCCCTCGGGCAGCCGCCCAAGATGAGCCCACCTTCCTTGTGGAATGGGCTTTTACAGATTTTGGCTGTGGCAGGCCTGCCACAGAATGTGCAAGCTGAATTGTACTACAAATCCAACGAGCAATAGTCTGCTTAGAAGCAGGAGCACCCAGCTTGTTGGGTGCATACAGGATAAACAGCGAGTCAGATTTTCTGACTCCAGCCGTCCTGGAAACATATATTTTCAGGGCCCTGACTACGTCCAGCAACTTGGAGTCCTCCAAGTCCCTAGTAGCCGCAGGTACCACAATAGGCTGGTTCAGGTGAAACGTTGAAACCACCTTAGGGAGAAATTGAGGACGAGTCCTCAATTCTGCCCTGTCCGTATGAAAAATCAGGTAAGGGCTTTTATAGGATAAAGCCGCCAATTCTGACACACGCCTGGCCGAAGCCAGGGCCAACAGCATTACCACTTTCCATGTGAGATATTTTAAGTCCACAGTGGTGAGTGGTTCAAACCAATGTGATTTTAGGAACCCCAAAACTACATTGAGATCCCAAGGTGCCACTGGAGGCACAAAAGGAGGCTGTATATGCAGCACCCCCTTGACAAACGTCTGAACTTCAGGAACTGAAGCCAGTTCTTTCTGGAAGAAAATCGACAGGGCCGAAATTTGAACCTTAATGGACCCCAATTTTAGGCCCATAGACACTCCTGTTTGCAGGAAATGCAGGAATCGACCCAGTTGAAATTCCTCTGTAGGGGCCTTCCTGGCCTCGCACCACGCAACATATTTACGCCAAATACAGTGATAATGCCTTGCGGTTACCTCCTTCCTGGCTTTGATCAGGGTAGGGATGACTTCATCCGGAATGCCTTTTTCCTTCAGGATCCGGCGTTCAACCGCCATGCCGTCAAACGCAGCCGCGGTAAGTCTTGGAACAGACAGGGTCCTTGCTGGATCAGGTCCCTTCTTAGAGGTAGAGGCCACGGGTCCTCTGTGAGCATCTCTTGGAGTTCCGGGTACCAAGTCCTTCTTGGCCAATCCGGAGCCACGAGTATAGTTCTCACTCCTCTCCGTCTTATAATTCTCAGTACCTTGGGTATGAGAGGCAGAGGAGGGAACACATACACTGACTGGTACACCCACGGTGTTACCAGAGCGTCCACAGCTATTGCCTGAGGGTCCCTTGACCTGGCGCAATACCTGTCTAGTTTTTTGTTGAGGCGGGACGCCATCATGTCCACCTTTGGTTTTTCCCAACGGTTCACCATCATGTGGAAGACTTCTGGATGAAGTCCCCACTCTCCCGGGTGGAGGTCGTGCCTGCTGAGGAAGTCTGCTTCCCAGTTGTCCACTCCCGGAATGAACACTGCTGACAGTGCTATCACATGATTTTCCGCCCAGCGAAGAATCCTTGCAGCTTCTGCCATTGCCCTCCTGCTTCTTGTGCCGCCCTGTCTGTTTACGTGGGCGACTGCCGTGATGTTGTCTGACTGGATCAGCACCGGCTGACCTTGAAGCAGAGGTCTTGCTAGGCTTAGAGCATTGTAAATGGCCCTTAGCTCCAGGATATTTATGTGAAGTGATGTCTCCAGGCTTGACCACAAGCCCTGGAAATTCCTTCCCTGTGTGACTGCTCCCCAGCCTCGCAGGCTGGCATCCGTGGTCACCAGGACCCAGTCCTGAATGCCGAATCTGCGGCCCTCTAGAAGATGAGCACTCTGTAACCACCACAGGAGAGACACCCTTGTCTTTGGTGACAGGGTTATCCGCTGATGCATCTGAAGATGCGATCCGGACCATTTGTCCAGCAGGTCCCACTGAAAAGTTCTTGCGTGGAATCTGCCGAATGGGATTGCTTCGTAGGAAGCCACCATTTTTCCCAGGACCCTTGTGCATTGATGCACTGAGACTTGGCCTGGTTTTAGGAGGTTTCTGACTAGCTCGGATAACTCCCTGGCTTTCTCCTCCGGGAGAAACACCTTTTTCTGGACTGTGTCCAGGATCATCCCTAGGAATAGAAGACGTGTCGTCGGGATCAGCTGCGATTTTGGAATATTGAGAATCCAACCGTGCTGCCGCAACACTACCTGAGATAGTGCTACCCCGACTTCCAACTGTTCCCTGGATCTTGCCCTTATCAGGAGATCGTCCAAGTAAGGGATAACTAAAACTCCCTTCCTTCGAAGGAGTATCATCATTTCGGCCATTACTTTGGTAAAGACCCGGGGTGCCGTGGACAATCCAAACGGCAGCGTCTGAAACTGATAGTGACAGTTCTGTACCACAAACCTGAGGTACCCTTGGTGAGAAGGGTAAATTGGGACATGGAGGTAAGCATCCTTGATGTCCAGAGACACCATATAATCCCCTTCTTCCAGGTTTGCAATCACCGCTCTGAGTGACTCCATCTTGAACTTGAACCTCTGTATGTAAGTGTTAAAGGATTTTAGATTTAAAATAGGTCTCACCGAGCCGTCCGGCTTCGGTACCACAAACAGCGTGGAATAATACCCCTTTCCCTGTTGCAGGAGGGGTACCTTGATTATCACCTGCTGGGAATACAGCTTGTGAATGGCTTCCAATACCGCCTCCCTGTCGGAGGGAGACGTCGGTAAAGCAGACTTTAGGAAACGGCGAGGGGGAGACGTCTCGAATTCCAATTTGTACCCCTGAGATACCACCTGAAGGATCCAGGGGTCCACTTGTGAGTGAGCCCACTGCGCGCTGAAATTCTTGAGACGGGCCCCCACCGTGCCTGAGTCCGCTTGTAACGCCCCAGCGTCATGCTGAGGACTTGGCAGAGGCGGGAGAGGGCTTATGTTCCTGGGAACCGACTGTTTGCTGCAGCCTTTTCCCTCTCCCTCTGCCACGGGGAAGAAAAGAGGAGCCCTTTGCCCGCTTGCCCTTATGGGTCCGAAAGGACTGCGCCTGATAATATGGCGTCTTCTTATGTTGAGAGGCTACCTGGGGTAAAAATGTGGATTTCCCAGCAGTTGCCGTGGCTACCAGGTCTGATAGACCTACCCCAAATAACTCCTCCCCTTTATAAGGCAATACTTCCATATGCCTTTTGGAATCCGCATCACCTGACCACTGCCGCGTCCATAACCCTCTTCTGGCAGAAATGGACAGCGCACTTACTCTTGATGCCAGTCGGCAGATATCCCTCTGTGCATCACGCATATATAGAAATGCATCTTTTAAATGCTCTATAGTCAGTAATATACTGTCCCTGTCTAGGGTATCAATATTGTCCGTCAGGGAATCCGACCAAGCCACCCCAGCACTGCACATCCAGGCGGAGGCGATTGCTGGTCGCAGTATAACTCCCGTATGAGTGTATATACATTTTAGGATATTCTCCTGCTTTCTGTCAGCAGGTTCCTTAAGGGCGGCCGTCTCAGGAGAGGGTAGTGCCACCTGTTTAGACAAGCGTGTGAGCGCTTTATCCACCCTAGGGGGTGTTTCCCAACGTGCCCTATCCTCTGGCGGGAAAGGGTATGATGCCAATAACCTTTTAGGAATTATCAGTTTTTTAATCGGGGGAAACCCACGCTTCATCACACACTTCATTTAATTCCTCAGAAGCAGGAAAAACTACAGGCAGTTTTTTCTCACCAAACATAATACCCTTTTTAGTGGTACTTGTATTATCAGAAATATGTAAAACATTTTTCATTGCCTCAATCATGTAACGTGTGGCCCTACTGGAAGTCACATTCGTCTCTTCATCGTCGACACTGGAGTCAGTATCCATGTCGGCGTCTGTGTCTGCCATCTGAGGTAACGGGCGTTTTAGAGCCCCTGATGGCCTTTGAGACGCCTGGACAGGCACAAGCTGAGTAGCCGGCTGCCTCATGTCATCAACCGTCTTTTGTAAAGAGCTGACACTGTCACGTAATTCCTTCCATAAGCCCATCCACTCAGGTGTCGACTCCCTAGGGGGTGACATCTCTATTACAGGCAATTGCTCCGCATCCACATCATTTTCCTCCTCAAACATGTCGACACAATCGTACCGACACACAGCACACACACAGGGAATGCTCTGATAGAGGACAGGACCCCACTAGCCCTTTGGGGAGACAGAGGGAGAGTATGCCAGCAGACACCAGAGCGCTATATATAAACAGGGATTAACCTTATAGAAGTGTTTTTCCCCTTATAGCTGCTGTTATGTTAATACTGCGCCTAATTAGTGCCCCCCTCTCTTGTTTTACCCTTTTCTGTAGTGCAGGACTGCAGGGGAGAGTCAGGGAGACGTCCTTCCAGCGGAGCTGTGAGGGAAAATGGCGCCAGTGTGCTGAGGAGATAGGCTCCGCCCCCTTCTCTGCTGATTTTTCTCCCGCTTTTTGCTATATTCTGGCAGGGGTTAAAATACATCCATATAGCCCTGGGGGTTATATGTGATGTATTTTCGCCAGCCAAGGTGTTTTTATTGCTGCTCAGGGCGCCCCCCCCCAGCGCCCTGCACCCTCAGTGACCGGAGTGTGAAGTGTGCCTGAGGAGCAATGGCGCACAGCTGCAGTGCTGTGCGCTACCTTGGTGAAGACTGGATGTCTTCTGCCGCCGATTTTCCGGACCTCTTCTTGCTTCTGGCTCTGTAAGGGGGCCGGCGGCGCGGCTCTGGGCCGGACTCCGAGGCTGGGCCTGTGTTCGGTCCCTCTGGAGCTAATGGTGTCCAGTAGCCAAGAAGCCCAGGCTGGCTGCAAGCAGGCAGGTTCGCTTCTTCTCCCCTTAGTCCCTCGATGCAGTGAGCCTGTTGCCAGCAGGTCTCACTGAAAATAAAAAACCTAAAACTAAACTTTTTCTAAGAAACTCAGGAGAGCCTCCTAGAATGCACCCTTCTCGGCCGGGCACAAAAATCTAACTGAGGCTTGGAGGAGGGTCATAGGGGGAGGAGCCAGTGCACACCAGGTAGTCCTAAAGCTTTACTTTTGTGCCCAGTCTCCTGCGGAGCCGCTATTCCCCATGGTCCTTACGGAGTTCCCAGCATCCACTAGGACGTCAGAGAAATATTATTATTATTATTATTATTAGTAATAAGAAGAAAAAGAAGAATGTCACCTATAAATAAGATTTTACTTACCGATAAATCTATTTCTCGGAGTCCGTAGTGGATGCTGGGGTTCCTGAAAGGACCATGGGGAATAGCGGCTCCGCAGGAGACAGGGCACAAAAAGTAAAGCTTTTCCAGATCAGGTGGTGTGCACTGGCTCCTCCCCCTATGACCCTCCTCCAGACTCCAGTTAGGTACTGTGCCCGGACGAGCGTACACAATAAGGGAGGATTTTGAATCCCGGGTAAGGCTCATACCAGCCACACCAATCACACCGTACAACTTGTGATCTAAACCCAGTTAACAGTATGATAACAGCGGAGCCTCTGAAAGATGGCTTCCTTCAACAATAACCCGAATTAGTTAACAATAACTATGTACAATTATTGCAGATAATCCGCACTTGGGATGGGCGCCCAGCATCCACTACGGACTCCGAGAAATAGATTTATCGGTAAGTAAAATCTTATTTTCTCTGTCGTCCTAGTGGATGCTGGGGTTCCTGAAAGGACCATGGGGATTATACCAAAGCTCCCAAACGGGCGGGAGAGTGCGGATGACTCTGCAGCACCGAATGAGAGAACTCCAGGTCCTCCTTAGCCAGAGTATCAAATTTGTAAAATTTTACAAACGTGTTCTCCCCTGACCACGTAGCTGCTCGGCAAAGTTGTAATGCCGAGACCCCTCGGGCAGCCGCCCAAGATGAGCCCACCTTCCTTGTGGAGTGGGCCTTTACAGATTTAGGCTGTGGCAGGCCTGCCACAGAATGTGCAAGTTGGATTGTGCTACAGATCCAACGAGCAATCGTCTGCTTAGACGCAGGAGCACCCATCTTGTTGGGTGCATACAATATAAACAACGAGTCAGATTTTCTGACTCCAGCTGTCCTTGCAATATATATTTTTAATGCTCTGACAACGTCCAGTAACTTGGAGTCCTCCAAGTCACTTGTAGCCGCAGGCACTACAATAGGCTGGTTCAGATGAAATGCTGACACCACCTTAGGGAGAAAATGCGGACGAGTCCGCAGTTCTGCCCTGTCCGAATGGAAAATCAGATATGGGCTTTTGTAAGATAAAGCTGCCAGTTCTGACACTCTCCTGGCCGAAGCCAGGGCTAGAAGCATGGTCACTTTCCATGTGAGATATTTCAAATCCACCTTCTTTAGTGGTTCAAACCAATGAGATTTTAGAAAGTCCAAAACCACATTGAGATCCCACGGTGCCACTGGAGGCACCACAGGAGGCTGTATATGTAGCACTCCCTTAACAAAGGTCTGGACTTCAGGGACTGAAGCCAATTCTTTTTGAAAGAAAATCGACAGGGCCGAAATTTGAACCTTAATAGATCCCAATTTGAGACCCATAGACAATCCTGATTGCAGGAAATATAGGAATCGACCCAGTTGAAATTCCTCCGTCGGAGCACTCCGATCTTCGCACCACGCAACATATTTTCGCCAAATTCGGTGATAATGTTGCACGGTTACTTCCTTCCTTGCTTTAATCAAAGTAGGAATGACTTCTTCCGGCATGCCTTTTTCCTTTAGGATCCGGCGTTCAACCGCCATGCCGTCAAACGCAGCCGCGGTAAGTCTTGAAACAGACAGGGACCCTGCTGAAGCAAGTCCCTCCTTAGAGGTAGAGGCCACGGATCTTCCGTGATCATCTCTTGAAGTTCCGGGTACCAAGTCCTTCTTGGCCAATCCGGAACCACTAGTATCGTCCTTACGCCTCTTTGCCGTATAATTCTCAATACTTTTGGTATGAGAGGCAGAGGAGGAAACACATACACCGACTGGTACACCCAAGGCGTTACCAGCGCGTCCACAGCTATTGCCTGCGGATCTCTTGACCTGGCGCAATACCTGTCCAGTTTTTTGTTGAGGCGAGACGCCATCATGTCCACCATTGGTCTTTCCCAACGGGTTACCAGCAAGTGGAAGACTTCTGGATGAAGTCCCCACTCTCCCGGGTGAAGATCGTGTCTGCTGAGGAAGTCTGCTTCCCAGTTGTCCACTCCCGGGATGAACACTGCTGACAGTGCTATCACATGATTCTCTGCCCAGCGAAGAATCCTTGCAGCTTCTGCCATTGCACTCCTGCTTCTTGTGCCGCCCTGTCTGTTCACATGGGCGACTGCCGTGATGTTGTCCGACTGGATCAACACCGGTTTTCCCTGAAGCAGAGGTTCTGCCTGGCTTAGAGCATTGTATATTGCTCTTAGTTCCAGAATGTTTATGTGAAGAGACGTTTCCAGGCTCGTCCATACTCCCTGGAAGTTTCTTCCTTGTGTGACTGCTCCCCAGCCTCTCAAGCTGGCGTCCGTGGTCACCAGGATCCAATCCTGTATGCCGAATCTGCGGCCCTCCAATAGATGAGCACTCTGCAACCACCACAGAAGAGACACCCTTGTCCTTGGAGACAGGGTTATCCGCAGGTGCATCTGAAGATGCGACCCTGACCATTTGTCCAACAGATCCCTTTGGAAAATTCTTGCGTGGAATCTGCCGAATGGAATTGCTTCGTAAGAAGCCACCATTTTTCCCAGGACTCTTGTGCATTGATGTACAGACACCTTTCCTGGTTTTAGGAGGTTCCTGACAAGCTCGGATAACTCCTTGGCTTTTTCCTCCGGGAGAAAAACCTTTTTCTGAACCGTGTCCAGAATCATCCCTAGGAACAGCAGACGAGTTGTCGGCATTAACTGGGATTTTGGAATATTCAGAATCCACCCGTGCTGTTTTAGCACTTCTTGCGACAGTGCTAATCCCATCTCTAGCTGTTCTCTGGACCTTGCCCTTATTAGGAGATCGTCCAAGTATGGGATAATTAATATGCCTTTTCTTCGAAGAAGAATCATCATCTCGGCCATTACCTTTGTAAAGACCCGAGGTGCCGTGGACAATCCGAACGGCAGCGTCTGAAACTGATAGTGACAGTTTTGTACAACGAACCTGAGGTACCCCTGGTGTGAGGGGTAAATTGGAACGTGGAGATACGCATCCTTGATGTCCAAGGATACCATAAAGTCCCCCTCTTCCAGGTTCGCTATCACTGCTCTGAGTGACTCCATCTTGAACTTGAACTTCTTTATGTACAGGTTCAAGGACTTCAGATTTAGAATAGGCCTTACCGAGCCATCCGGCTTCGGTACCACAAAAAGAGTGGAATAATACCCCTTCCCTTGTTGTAGAAGAGGTACCTTGACTATCACCTGCTGAGAGTACAGCTTGTGAATGGCTTCCAAAACCGTCTCCCTTTCGGAGGGGGACGTTGGTAAAGCAGACTTCAGGAAACGGCGAGGTGGATCTGTCTCTAATTCCAACCTGTACCCCTGAGATATTATCTGCAGGATCCAGGGATCTACCTGCGAGTGAGCCCACTGCGCGCTGTAATTTTTGAGACGACCACCCACCGTCCCCGAGTCCGCTTGAGAAGCCCCAGCGTCATGCTGAGGCTTTTGTAGAAGCCGGGGAAGGCTTCTGTTCCTGGGAAGGAGCTGCCTGTTGCTGTCTCTTCCCTCGACCTCTGCCTCGTGGCAGATATGAATAGCCCTTTGCTCTCTTATTTTTAAAGGAACGAAAGGGCTGCGGTTGAAAAGTCGGTGCCTTTTTCTGTTGGGGAGTGACTTGAGGTAGAAAGGTGGATTTCCCGGCTGTAGCCGTGGCCACCAAATCTGATAGACCGACTCCAAATAACTCCTCCCCTTTATACGGCAAAACTTCCATATGTCGTTTTGAATCCGCATCGCCTGTCCACTGTCGCGTCCATAAAGCTCTTCTGGCCGAAATGGACATAGCACTTACCCGTGATGCCAGTGTGCAGATATCCCTCTGTGCATCACGCATATAAAGAAATGCATCCTTTATTTGTTCTAACGACAGTAAAATATTGTCCCTGTCCAGGGTATCAATATTTTCAATCAGGGACTCTGACCAAACTACCCCAGCACTGCACATCCAGGCAGTCGCTATAGCTGGTCGTAGTATAACACCTGCATGTGTGTATATACTTTTTTGGATATTTTCCATCCTCCTATCTGATGGATCTTTAAGTGCGGCCGTCTCAGGAGAGGGTAACGCCACTTGTTTAGATAAGCGTGTTAGCGCCTTGTCCACCCTAGGAGGTGTTTCCCAGCGCTCCCTAACCTCTGGCGGGAAAGGGTATAATGCCAATAATTTCTTTGAAATTATCAGCTTTTTATCAGGGGCAACCCACGCTTCATTACACACGTCATTTAATTCTTCTGATTCAGGAAAAACTATAGGTAGTTTTTTCACACCCCACATAATACCCTGTTTAGTGGTACCTGTAGTATCAGCTAAATGTAACGCCTCCTTCATTCCCAAAATCATATAACGTGTGGCCCTACTGGAAAATACGGTTGATTCGTCACCGTCACCACTGGAGTCAGTGCCTGCGTCTGGGTCTGTGTCGACCGACTGAGGCAAAGGGCGTTTCACAGCCCCTGATGGTGTTTGAGTCGCCTGGACAGGCACTAATTGATTGTCCGGCCGTCTCATGTCGTCAAACGACTGCTTTAGCGTGTTGACACTATCCCGTAGTTCCATAAATAAAGGCATCCATTCTGGTGTCGACTCCCTAGGGGGTGACATCCTCATATTTGGCAATTGCTCCGCCTCCACACCAATATCGTCCTCATACATGTCGACACACACGTACCGACACACAGCAGACACACAGGGAATGCTCCTAACGAAGACAGGACCCACTAGCCCTTTGGGGAGACAGAGGGAGAGTTTGCCAGCACACACCAAAAGCGCTATATATAACAGGGATAGCCTTATAATAAGTGCTCCCTTATAGCTGCTTTATATATATCAAAATATCGCCATAAATTTGCCCCCCCTCTCTGTTTTACCCTGTTTCTGTAGTGCAGTGCAGGGGAGAGACCTGGGAGCCGTCCTGACCAGCGGAGCTGTGAGAGGAAATGGCGCCGTGTGCTGAGGAGATAGGCCCCGCCCCTTTTCCGGCGGGCTCGTCTCCCGCTATTTAGTGAATCCAGGCAGGGGTTAAATATCTCCATATAGCCTCTGGGGGCTATATGTGAGGTATTTTTAGCCTTTATATAGGTTACATTTGCCTCCCAGGGCGCCCCCCCCCAGCGCCCTGCACCCTCAGTGACTGCGTGTGAAGTGTGCTGAGAGGAAAATGGCGCACAGCTGCAGTGCTGTGCGCTACCTTTAGAAGACTGCAGGAGTCTTCAGCCGCCGATTCTGGACCTCTTCTGACTTCAGCATCTGCAAGGGGGCCGGCGGCGCGGCTCCGGTGACCATCCAGGCTGTACCTGTGATCGTCCCTCTGGAGCTGATGTCCAGTAGCCAAGAAGCCAATCCATCCTGCACGCAGGTGAGTTCACTTCTTCTCCCCTCAGTCCCTCGTTGCAGTGATCCTGTTGCCAGCAGGACTCACTGTAAAATAAAAAACCTAAGCTAAACTTTTTCTAAGCAGCTCTTTAGGAGAGCCACCTAGATTGCACCCTTCTCGGCCGGGCACAAAAATCTAACTGGAGTCTGGAGGAGGGTCATAGGGGGAGGAGCCAGTGCACACCACCTGATCTGGAAAAGCTTTACTTTTTGTGCCCTGTCTCCTGCGGAGCCGCTATTCCCCATGGTCCTTTCAGGAACCCCAGCATCCACTAGGACGATAGAGAAAATATAATGTCACTATAACCAGATCCCAGAGACTACTGACTGTCATTTAAATGATAAATAAAACATGTACTTTTTTATGTGCAGATGTGAATAGATGGATCAGTGGTGTGGTTGGTTACATCAGGGCATAGCAGAAGCAAATTAGGAGTGTGGCCTAGTGTTTCATACATTTTTTCAATGTGAATCTTGACAGGTATCTAGTAATAACAAAGCCAGATGTTTTTCCCAACAGCACAAAATATAGAAGAGTTCTTATACTAAAAATGGAGGTGAATGAAGTCCAGAGTGTGATATATAAATAAACCCATGTTCCTATTCCATGCAATACTGCTATATGTCCTCCTCCTTTATGTTTTTTTGAGATACAAGTTGAGAGAAAAAGAGGAATTAGAGTGTGGACACCTGATGTAAGAAAAAGACAGTGGCAGTAAAGAAACACGTTTCTGGATTAAAGAACTGGACTTCATTCACTTCCATTTTAATTAACTTTTAGTGTAAAAACTCTGCAGTGTTTTGCGCTATTGGGAAAATTGGGTGTGTACTGCGTGACTGCCGGTTAGGAGAGCGCCAGTCAGCATACCAACGCCGAGATCCCGGAGGCGGAATGCCGGCGCATGGTGGGAAGGGAGGAGCAATTGCAGCAAGCTCCTTGCAGGATTGCTGCGCTCACCACACTCAGGCTCACACGGGTTCTATTCACACTTTATGGGAATAGTCAAGTGGGAATAGTCCCTGTTGGTCAGCATGCCAACCGTCGGGATGTTGAGGGAGAGGGATGTAGGGGGAGGTAATGTGACAGGCGGTCACATAATTATATCTCAAGAAAAACATTATCTGGTTTACTTTGCTTAACTTTGGGGTTTGTGGAGAACCCTTCTAGTTTTTCTCTAGCAGCCTCAATTGTTGTGTGCGCAATCTAAGGTTTTTTTTATATTATTTATTATTATTTATTTATTACCAGTTATTTATATAGCGCACACATATTCCGCGGCGCTGTACAGAGAATATTTGCTCATTCACATCAGTCCCTGCCCCAGTAGAGCTTACAATCTATACTCACTATCACATGTACACACATTCACACTAGGGTTAATTTTGTTGGGAGCCAATTAACCTACCTGTATATTTTTGGATTGTGGGAGGAAACCGGAGTACCCGGAGGAAACCCACGCAAGTACGGGGAGAATATACACACTCCACACAGTTAGGGCCATGGTGGGAATCAAACCCATGACCTCAGTGCTGTGAGGCAGTAATGCTAACCATTACACATCCGTACTATATCTAGTAATGTGTCGTTTATAGCTAAATAGAATTATAAATTTATGTTAATCTGCGCTCAAAAGTCTGTTGAACTAATACAACACAACGGGGGAATGTAATAGGTGTAAGAATCAGAAAGTGAGAGAATTTGGAAGAATTTTCCTGTTTTTTAAAGTGGCAATCATTTACATGGGAAAATCAACCTCGTTTTGCCATGTAAATGATTGCCACTTTAAAACTACAGGAGAACGCGCCCAAATTCTCTCACTTTTCGATTCTCACATCCCCCCCAAAGTTTCCACAAATCTTACATATTACCATATGCTATTTGAAATACTAGGATACTTTGCTTGGTTCTCTTTTTAAAGTGATTTAGGTCTTCTCTGGTACCTACTACCATGCATATCCAAGCTCCATACGCATCTTTAACTTACACAGATGGTTTATGCCCAGGGACAGCACATGTAGAAGCCCTAGGCATCACCTCCCAATCTTTGCCACAAACCATCTCTTGTCTGTTGCAATCTGTGGGACTGGGCAACATCTTCTATTCCTATAAGTGTGGCCTTGGGCTGTGACATCATGGCCCAGTGCTGCAACTGCCAGCTTCACAGGTAAGAACCAGCCGACTGCAGCCACTCCATGCCAGTGTCTGCCATGTCACTTATTTAGTGGTATCCTAAGCGACTGCCTAGGTTGGTCTAGTGGTAGTGCTGGCCCTGCATACACTGGCCACTTGTGCAATGTGTCTGCACAATATATTCGGGAGCAGGAAAAAGGCAGAGATTTACATTTTTGTTTAAAAATCCTTAAAATAGTAAAAGACAACAATGTATTCATATAGTGCTACCAAAGTATGTAGTTCTGAATATTTATCATTCACAGCAATCCCTAACCCACTGGATCTTCTACAAATAGACTAGGGTCCATTTTAGGCAGCGACCTGTTAACCAGTGTGTTTGTGGAGTGTGGGAGGAAATCCACACTAACATACAAACTCCATGGTTGGAAGTCAACTCGTGACCCCGGCACTGTGAGACAGAAATGTTGGCCTATCAATGTAACCGTATAAACTTTAATTGTTACATTATTATACATTCTTGCCATTAATAAGCAGGGTTTTCACAAATCATCATCTTTATATCTTTAATGAACTAAGGTAATGAATTTTGAATAATATTATCATACTGTGCAATATTTGTGCTGCAGGCAGAGTAAATTGCCCCCGAAAAAAAAGTTAAATATTTCCGATAAATTATTGTTAAAGTTGTAATGCTGTAGGGTATTCAGAAATGATTTGCACATACAAATATTCTAAAGATTGAATTTGCAATGCAAAATAATCCATATTATTTTTACAGCTAGAGCTATTTACAGAACATAGCAGAGAAAACAAGAGTCACATGATATTTTATTTTTATTTGGTCAAAATGTGAGTGGGGTTATCCTTTAAGAGAACATATTTATTCTTTGCTTATTACTAACCATTAATGAATGTTATGGGACATTTTTCAGCTTTTGGCAGTCCACTAGTAACAGACGTCTTTATTAGAATTATATTCATTTGCTATTAGATGTCAGTATGGTGTATTATATTACACAACTACTGTACATAATAATTACAAACAAACAAATGATGTTCCATGACTGGATAATAATTGGTTATGAGCAAGGCTGATTGCACCTTATTTTTGTCAGACAAACAATTATTACAAAACCACAAACAACAAAAAAATACATATTTAATTGGATACTTATTCACAAAATGACTGTAATAAGCTGTGCATATTTGTGATAAATAGGTTTTCAAAGCTGTATAAAATGGAATTTGTGGCTTCAAAATAAGACCAGGGAACTGACAAATGACATGACATCAAATATATACATCTTATAATTAAGTCCTGTTAATTTCCTTTATATTGTGTTACATGGATCAAAAGATAACCTGTTTTTTTCTCCTAAAATGATAGCAATTGAAACATTATCTTGTAGCACACTTTACCTCTGCAACACAACAGAGACTTTGTACTAAATTACCTCATTATGGGGTTATTCATCATCACTTTGTACAAAAACAGGTGAAAATTAATATTTTCACCTATTTTTGTATAAATTGTCAGGACCATTCATTATAAAGGTAACACAGTAGATATCACGGATATCTCCTGCTTACCTTTCAGTCCCGATCTGGCCTGCTTTCCCCATACACTCAGAGCTGGATTAAGGGGGGGTCTCTGAGGGTAAGTAACGCCAGGCCCCCCTGCCTGCAAGGGCCCCCCGCACCACGAGCCGCCACAGATCGGATCTCTATTAAGGATCCGATCCACAGGGCTGCGCTCACCACTGACAGCAGCCTGCTGTCAGCGGCGAGCGCAGCCCTGTGGATCGGATGCTGTCAGCGGCGAGCGCAGACCTGTGGATCGGATGCTGTCAGCGGCGAGCGCAGACCTGTGGATCGGATGCTGTCAGCGGCGAGCGCAGACCTGTGGATCGGATCCTTAATAGAGATCCTATCTGTGGTGCGGTGCTCACAGACGCCGGCGCTGCAGGGCTTTGCTGGGCTGCTTGTGGAGCAGCGGCTCAGCAGCAGCTCAGTGCCGGCTGCTCAGGGATAATGACGGCGTCTCACGCCCTGCGGTGCTACCAGCGAGTGGTGGGCTGGGTGCCGGTACACACCCTGGTAGTGTGCTGGTCCTACTACGTCTGTGTACTGGAGCTGTGTATCTGTAGGTACTGTGCTCCATACATATGTGTGTCTGCAATACAGGATGTCTGTGTTATGTGTGTGCAGAAGCCATGATGTGTGTAGATTATATGTGTAACATGTATCTCTATCTAAATATACAGTATAGATTTGTTATATATATATATATATATATATATATATATATAGGCTTCTCCTGATGAAGGTGAATAAATGTCACCAAAAGGCTGAGTTCATGACGCTGTGAGACCCTGACAAATTTATTCTTGAGTGCTGTTTATTACCCTGTCTGTATAAGTATATATGTGTATGTATGTGTGTGTGTGTATATATATATATATATATATATTTTTTTTTATGTTAGGGCCCCCCTGCCTTAAATGCCCCGGGCCCCCCAATGCCTTAATCCAGCTCGGCATACACTAGTATAGCGACCTGAATTCATCAAGCTCTGAAAATACAAAATTTCCAGAGCTTAACTGTGGGAAACTTCGCCATCTTTAGATGGTGGTTGTGCCCGCACCCTACTTCTTCCCTATGGGAAGGAGTTCCAGTTGTGAAAAGCATTCCGTTCGGATCCTTCCGCCAGTGCTCAGCTCCGTTCTGAAGGAAGTCGAGCACCTGTGAACCCATGCACAGTAAGGCTGCGGCCACACATAGCGGCCAGGCGGGTCCCGTTCAACTTGGCCAGGAGGGGGTTCTGTGTGTCCTGTTCTGCAAAATGTACACTGAAATGTATGTGTTCACACTAAAATCCTGCCATCCTGTCATCCGACCTGACCGTAGCATGCTCCGGCAGTGGCTGGACTGCTGCACATGTGTGGGTGCCTGTATGTGCAGTCACTTGCGGCCAAGCGGGTCCTGCTAAACGGAACCTGCTTGGCCGCTATGTGTGGCCGTAGCCTAACACTGCCCAGTGAGACTATGCTAAGAAATAAACGGGGACAGCAGATCAGCTGTCTCCGCACTAGAGCAATGTTGAATTGGTCTGCGCTCGTGGTGAGTAAGATACTTAATTATGAGGAGCTATCCGGCCTTCAATCATTAACATAATGAATGGGTCCCTATGAATTTTTCCTGTCACTGTTCAAATGTAGAATTGTGCGCACAAGGATCTGTACAGGGAGATTTGCATCCAAGAAAGCCTTAGGCAATTAACTTGTTCCATTTAGATTGTACACTCTCACAGGAAGGGTCCTCTTCTCTCACTTATACATATATCTCCTCACTGCCAACAATGGCACCAAACCTTTGGATTTAGGCATCCCGCTGCTGCTATGGGTTTTATGACTGCTGATGCAGCAATGTTCTTAAACAATAGCCTTGTTCTGCAATATACTGTTCTGTTAAGTCACTTTTTGTGTGCGTTTATAGTGGGCAATTTAATTGTTTGAGAGAATTAGCTCCCATCTAAAGTGGCCGGGAGCTAATTCAATTGTTTGGGTCAACCAGAGTCCAAGACTGCACTTATCACGGATTTCTGCTTGCATTATTCTGAGGTGCAAACCGTAATGCAGGTGTCCTAATGCCAGCTCAGGGAGGACAGAAACTTTCCGTGAAGCAGAAGAAATACATGTAAAGTAGGCCTCTGAGGCTGGTTGCGAATGACGGGCACACTTTAAAAACAGTGTGCCAAGCACTTAACGTTGCTAATCCCGGACATTAAGGAATGAGAATGCGGCCATTGCGTCCAGGTTTACCTAAGGTTAGAATTAACAATTATATAAAGTTAAAGTAAAACATATCCCCTCTGTTTTTATTTGCTACATATACACACAAATTAGCAGTACATTATTATTAGCACCAACAGCAAAGGTCTTTCCATTTTGTATACAAATATGACATTAATATTGTCCTGCAGCTGGTACCATGTACAGTATGGGTAAAACCAAGCGCAGGCATATTTATTTTCTCTTATTTAGGTATATTATTTCTCAGCATCCATTATTATTACAGTACATGGTGGTGAATTTAGTTGCATAAGACAGCATGTCTCCTATACTTACATTATGTGCCTAATAATATAGACTACATGAGATAGCTTATACAGGTTGAGTATCCCATATCCACATATTCCGAAATACGGAATATTCCGAAATACAGACTTTTTTGAGTGAGAGTGAGATAGTGAAACCTTTGTTTTTTGATGGCTCAATGTACACAAACTTTGTTTAATACACAAAGTTATTAAAAATATTGTACAGGTTGAGTATCCCTTATCCAAAATGCTTGGGACCAGAGGAATTTTGGATATCGGATTTTTCCGTATTTTGGAATAATTGCATCCCTTAATGAGATATCATGGTGATGTTACCTATATCTAAGCACAAAATGCATTTATGTTACATATACACCTTGTACACACAGCCTGAAGGAAGTTTTAGCCAATATTTTTTATAACTTTGTGCATTAAACAAAGTGTGTGTACATTCACACAATTCATTTATGTTTCACATACACCTTATACACACAGCCTGAAGGTCATTAATACAATATTTTTAATAATTTTGTGTATTAAACAAAGTTTGTGTACATAGAGCCATCAAAAAACAAAGGTTTCACTATCTCACTCTCACTCAAAAAAGTCCGTATTTCGGAATATTCCGTATTTCGGAATATTTGGATATGGGATACTCAACCTGTATTAAATGACCTTCAGGCTGTGTGTATAAGGTGTATATGAAACATAAATGAATTGTGTGAATGTACACACACTTTGTTTAATGCACAAAGTTATAAAAAATATTGGCTAAAATTACCTTCAGGCTGTGTGTATAAGGTGTATATGTAACATAAATGCATTCTGTGCTTAGACTTGGGTCCCATCACCATGATATCTCATTGTGGTATGCAATTATTCCAAAATACGGAAAAATCCGATATCCAAAATACCTCTGGTCCCAAGCATTTTGGATAAGGGAGACTCAACCTGTACTGTACATTAGAGATGATTGGCCATAATAACACTGTTAACAGTAAGATTTACATTCAGATAAAAGGAACTCTGGAAGGTACACATCAATACAAAAGCTTTTTTTATACCTCCCAGGTGATTACTGTACGTCTAAGATTGCAAGCTCATAAAATGCACAACTTTTCATACCCGGGTAACACCAGAAATCAAGTGTGTGAAGATTATGAACAGTCACTGCAAATCCGTTTGTATCTGCCACAACACATATCCATTAACGAGCAAATCTCTATAGAATAAGCAGTTTAAAGAAACACTAACTCAATTTTTTGTTTCCCACTTTTCTTTTTTCCAGTCACAAGTATTGGGAAATGCCCGGATAATCATTTTATATTTGCAGCAGTAGTTCCAGTATGTGGACAAATCCACTAGCACAGCCTACCATTAAGCTGAGTGCTGTGGTATTTTGTTCCTGTCAACTAACACCCTAAAGGGGGGTACTCACGGAGCGATCGCTGCTTAAAATCTAAGCAATCTGACTAGATTGCTTAGATTTTAAGCACGATCGCTCCGTGTGTAGCCCCCTCAGCGATAGCGATGCGCAGCCCCGCGCATCGCTATCGCTGCTGCTAGATTGGCCTGCATGCAGGCCAATCTAGCGGGTCGCTCACTTCACCCGCTGGGTGAAGTGAGCGGCCCCCCCGTCTCCCCCCGCACGCTCAGCACAGATCGCGCTGTGCTGAGCGCCGGGAGAGATGTGTGCTGAGCGGTTCGCTCAGCACACATCTCTCTGCCATCGGCCAGTGAGTACTGGCCTTTATTTACTCTCAAACACAATGTGTACATCTAATTT